>NW_006921625.1:9020796-9079444 GCF_000298275.1 Orycteropus afer afer
AACGTTGACATCGGTGGGTGTGAATCAGGGAGAGAGACGCTCCACGCAGCTTACGATGAGGCAGATGATGCCCCACTGAGGAGAGAGTGAAGCCTGTGCCGAAGGCTGACTCCAGGTGGACATCTCTGGGGAGGGACTGGTGCTCTGGGCCCAGGATCCGCAGAGACTGGCCTTAGGTGGGAGGTGACTGGCCGGTGGGTGGAGAGGCTGCGTCTGGGCTCCATCATCAGTGAAGCTCCCAGTAGGCACCTGTGGAGGGTGGACCAAGACTTGAGGGCTCAGAGGATGAATAGGCACTGCCCTGCCTCACCTCAGGGTCATGACTCCATCTTCCGAAAGCGGTCTAATTCCATGTTGACACATGGATGCCAAACCAAGGGAAAAAAAAAAAAATTGCCATCCGGTGGATTCCGACTCATAGTGAACCTATAGACAGAGAAGAATCGTCCCACAGGGCTGTCGTCATCTTCACAGAAGCAAAGTCCAAACCACACCCACTGCAGTGGAGTTGATTCTGACTCACAGCGCCCCTAGAGGACACAGTGGAACTGCCCCACAGGGTCTCCAAGGCTATAATCTTTGTCAAAGCAGACTACCTCATCTTTCTCCCAAGGAGCAGCTGGTGGGCCTTGAACCACTGACGAATAGTAACAATCCTGATGACACATTGAACAGGAGAGAAACCAGAGGGATAATCCAGTCCCACCCTTCATGCCCCTGGGAGGAAGACTGGGCCCTGGGATGGGGAGGGGTCTGCTTGGGGAACTTGTTAAATCCGAATTGCAAGCAGCACTCCCAGAAGCTCCATTCAGATTCCAGGGCCCCACGCCTACCTACTGAGATGGAATCTCTGGCATCTGGGCCAAGGAATCTGCGTTTCTAAACTCCCCAGTGCTGCCTGATGAGCAAGGCTGGGAAAGAGGAAGGTGGGAATTGGAGCTGGTCCAAAGGGCTTCCGGAGCTCAGGTTGCCCACCCGGAGCTTCTCCCCGAGGCACCTGGGCAGGTGAGTGGAGGGGGCATTCATTCACAGAGCTGGGGGGCGGGGGTGGGGAAGCAGGTCTGGACCTGCCCAAGCACAGGGGGTGGGACAGTTTGCAAACGGCAAACAGCCGCTGGGTGGGAGCCTCTGCGGTTGGTGTGTCACGGCTGTTATCCTCCTAAGCACCACTTTGTAACGTTTGACTGCATTAAACGCTCAACTAGGAAAATGAAATTTATTTAGATGGCTCAGGTATCGCACATCTAGGGCGGGTGGAGCTGCTCTGCATTTACCAAATCAACAGCTCATTTTTGCTGTTGGGTGGGTTGTAGATCTTTTGACAGAAATAAGTGAAAAATGCTCCCGGCTGTAAACTTTAGCTTATTGGCGAAATGTCTATTATGCAGCTAAAAACCTCCAGCTAATAGGCGCTGGCCATCAACAGTTGATAGCAACAAGGTTTTAGGTGTTGATAACAATGACAGTGTGTCTTGTTTATAAATGTAGTTTTTGTGTCCCCAATTACTGGTGATCCATTCACCTGGGCCTCAGAGGCCAGAGAATAAAGAGTTGCATGTTCTGGTGACACTGTCATCACTAAGATCATTTGGGGTCCTTATCTGGACCTTATGTTCCTTCTGTAGCTTCTGGAGCTCTGGTAGCCTAGTGCCTAAGGCATTTGACTGCTAACCAGAAGGTTGGTGGTTCAAACCCACCAGCCACTCCCCGGAAGGAAGATTGGGCAATCTACTTCTGTAGAGATACTGCCTCGGAAACCCAAGGAGGGGTCACTATGAGTCAGAAACTACTCAATGGCAGTGAGGTTTTTTTTTTTTTTTTTTGTGGTTACGTGTTTGGCCATTAATGTAGAGGTAGGCGGTTTGAACCCACAGCCACTCCTTGAAAGAAAGACATGGCACTCTGTTTCTGTAAAGATGACAGCCTTGGAAACTTCACTGGGCAGTTCTCCTCTGTCCCACAGGATCTCTAGGAGTTCGAATCGACTCCATGGTGGTAAGTGCACAGAATCTTCACTGGAAGGAGCCTGCTGGGTCCGAGGGGTTTGTGGTTGGCTGCTCACTTACAGGATGGCAATTTGAATCCACCAAGGACTCTTATGAGAAACGGCCTGAACATCGGTTTCCATAAGAGATAACAGATGAGGAAGTGCTATGGGGCACACTTCTGCCCTGCAACACAATGGGGCATCAGGAGTTGATGGCAGTGGGTTAGCAACATTGGTGGAGAGGACGTTTGATATTAGGAAATACTGAAAATCACTTGCAGCGAAGTCTGATGGGCAAGTCCCTCATCAAATCAGGTGATTCCAAAGGGCCATTCTCCAAACATTGTCTGGAATGTGCCAGGTGAAGTAGGGGCTGGGAATGCCAGGATTTACAACTCTTTTCCTGTCCTGGAAGGGTTTACAGTCTAACAGGTCAGGCCAGACCCCAAATCCAGGCTGAGGCTGAAGTGAGAGGGTTTATTTTCTCATGGAATTTCAGGAGAGAATCCCCAAATTGAGTTCTGATACCTTCAAGCTGGGACAGTATCTTTGGAATATGTATGCTGCCCCTTGGCGGGATCCCCCTCAAGTGGACAGTTGTCATGTGAAAATACACGGGTTCTGATACTTGATTAAAACCGGCCCTGTCTCTTTCACCCTGAAGTTCTGACTCAGAGTTAACGCTTGTGGTTTTAAGGAACCACTTTTTGTTATTATCCTAAATCCGGTAGAGGTTTTGGATCGGGTGTAGGAAATTTCCACAAGAATCCAAATTTCATGTCGATTTGTGATGGATTAACATACCCAAATGGCCTTAAAGTGCACTTAATGGATGCATTACTGCAGAAGGGATCTGTCTAACCAGAGTATTTCTAAATTTATGAAATTGAAATGCACTTCAGGTAGGGAGCAGTCTATATTTGTCCAAGTCACAGAATCACTCACAGGGCGTTGCTGGTGCAGAGATTCCAAGCCAGGGCCCCTGAAATGAAGCCGAGGGCCCTGGCAGCCAGGTGCAGCCCTACCCAGCACAGGGGACTCTGACTCCGCCGGCCCCTCCCCACATGCCGGCCCTCCGAAGCATCCACAAATCTCAGAATAAGATGCAGATGAATCAAGTTCTTGGGTCCAATCTTTGCTGAAGATTAAGCTGTCAGTTGGATTTTGGAATCCAACATGGGTTTCCCTTCTGAGCACTGCATTCTGGTAGAATGCTCTTGGGAGACCTCACGCCTTCTGGTCTCAAAGAAACGCAGCTATAATGGTGGAATGACCAAGTTCAAGGTTGCCGCTATTCGGCTGGGGCTTAAAGGGTAGTGCTCAAGGCCTGGCCTTCCTTCCTGTACTCCCACGTGGTCTGTTCTCTCCAGGTTCAAATGATTGGACCTGTTCCCAGCACTGTGACATCTAGCCTTGACTCTCATAACCAGCTCCCTCCAGAGACTCTTCCTGTGTCCACAGCTCTGTGAGTTGTCAGGGCTACGATCTCCAAGGCCCTTCTCTCCTCCAGTTGGGGAAACTGAGGCCCAAGAGGGGCTCAAGTCTCACCGAGAGCTGGTGGCAGAGCAAAACAGGGGTCTTCTGAGCCTCTCTGTTTACTGAGCACCCAGCTCACCTGAGGTCCAGAGAGTGCCAAGGCTACGTCACCCCTTTAATCTGCCCCCAGTGCATTTTCCTAACACTGACCTTGGCGTCCACTAATGGTATAGGAATGCCCTTTAGTCTTTTCCTATGTGTTTACTTTACGAGCCTTGCTGTAAAGTGGGGCTGTGGAATGCTGGCCTCTGAATGGTGTTGTGAGGGTCAAATGACATGGGGAAATGCTCAGGTTGTCACACGGTTGGGCTCTGTAGGCCCCTTCCTAGGGTAGGACTGAGTCTTAGTCATCTTGGTGGCTTCCACATTCAGCTCAGCAGGGAGGCACATAGCAGTGTTCACGGAATGTCTGCTGAGTGACCGAATGTGATTTCAGGAGTCATGGCGCGTCCTGGTCTTGCAGTTTTCTTATGTGCTAGAGCCGTCCCTTACAGAATCTCTATTCAAGTAGTGATGGTTCTCAGATTCAATTAATCAATTAACATTATGTGTGAAGCTACTATCACAAAGAATAATTGCTAACCAGTAATACAGCTAATAGTAAGTGCTAATAACAGCTTTCACTCTGTACCAAGAATTGTGCTAAGTATTTTTCAGACATTCCTTTGTGAATTCTCACCCCATCCATGGAGGCGATGTGTCAGTCAGCTACTGCCACAACAGTGCTGTGGAACAAAACTCCAGTATTCAGGGCTGACAAAGAAGCATTTGGTTTGTCCGTGGGTCGGCAGGTTAGCTGAGGCAGTTCTGAGTCAGGCTGCGGGGGGTGGCTTGGCTTCAGGCTGGTGTTGAGCTCAGATGTGCTGGTGTGTGCTCATTCTGAACCCTCAGTGGGAGAGTCTAAGGCTGCTCAGGGCACACTCTTCTCCTGACAGACCCCCAGAGCACAAGAGAGCAGGTCCAGCCCTGCAAGCACATTGTGAGCATCTGTTGTTGCTGTTGTTGTGTGCCGTCAAGTCAGACCCGACTCATAGCGACCCCTCCTTGGGTTTCCGAGGCAGTATCACTACGGAAGTAGATTGCCCAACCTTCCTTCTGAAGAGTGGCTGGTGAGTTTGAACCGCCAGCCTTCTGGTGAGCAGTCAAGTGCCTTAGGCACTACGCTACTAGAGCTCCTAGTAAGTGGTAGAAGCAAGATTTGAACCAAGGGAAATTTAACTCCAAAATAATGGAGGTCTAAGAGTGATTGGGCAATCTACTTCCATAGAGATACGGCCTCAGAAACCCAAGGAGGGGTCACTATGAGTCAAGATCAACTCAACAGCAGTGAGTTTGATTTTCTTTAAGAGCACACACAAAGGAGCTCTGGTGGCACAGTGCCTAAGGCATCTGACTGCTAACCAGAAGGTTGGCAGTTCAAACCCACCAGCTTCCATGGAAAGAAGACTGGGCAATCTACTTCTGTAAAGATTTATGGCCTCAGAAACCCAACGGGGGTCACTATGAGTCAGAACTGACTCAATGGCATTGGGTTTGGAATTTGTTTTGTTTAAGAGTGCACACAAGGAGCGCTGGTCGTGCGGTAGGTAAGTGACTGCCTGCTCACCAAAAGGTCGGTGGTTTGAACCCACCAGATGAAAGATGTGGCAGTCTGCTTCTGTGAAGATGACAGCCTTGGAAACCTTATGAGGTGGTTCTACTCTGTTCCATAGGGTCGCCATGAGTCAGAATTCACTCAGCAGCAATGGAGTGAGTTAAGAGTGCACACAGTGGTCCCTGGGTGACACCAAGAGTTAAGTCCTCAATGTTGAGCTGAAAGGTCGGTGGCTTAAACTCCCACAGAGATGTCTTGGGAGGCAGGCTTGAATGGCCTCCAACAGATCACAGCCTTGAAACCCCTGTGGAGCACAGTTCTTCTGTGACGTACAGAGTCACCACGAATGGGAGGCAACTCGATGACGACTAACAGCAGCAAGAGTAAGGTGCACACATGGGGAGGGGTATCTGTTTTCTTAAATTATCTGCATTTTCCCCACCCATTAGTTGCCAATACCATGAAGGCATCAACCTTTTTCAGGGTTACATGTCCATCTGTCCATCCACCCACCCCGTCACACACACTTGGAATGGGAGGGCGCTCAAAACCCTCCAGCATCACAGGCCCAAGGGCAACTCTTGAACAATATTCTGAAATCATTGTCAAGGGGAAATCATCTCCTGCTCGTTAATCGGAGGCACGGGTGTAAATACATTTGGAAAGCCCCTGGTGGAACCGGAATCAAAGCGACCCTGTGATTTTACTTAAAAACAATTTGCTCAATGTCAACTGTGATTTCTGACACCTGAACTTGAAAGAGATCAAGGTGGGCCCAGCGCCATCTCTCTAAGGGAGTCATGTGTTTACCTGGAGGAAGGAGGAAAGACTGCGGTGTGTGTGGCCGTGGAATAATGGTCCCTGTGCCTGGACGGGCAGGGGGTTTCCTTTTTGGTATTTCCATAGAACCTTCTGTGTTTGTTTAAACCGTTCCACACTCTGGTTTGACAGCTGCCTGGCCAGGGCCTTCTTTGCAGACGCCTAGACAAGCAAGTCTCTTTAATAGTGCCCTGTGCTGTGTCCCCTGATGCAATTACTTGAGTATATAAACCTCACTGAAAGGCAGGCTTTTCTTTCGAGCTAATAAATAAAGCCCCGAAGCCACAGCGTATGTAAGACCTTGAAAAGTGGCATCATCATCTATTGGGAATTGTGAACCCCTGCAAAAAGCAGCTCATTGTATTTTCAGAAAAAGCTTTTTTTTTTAAATAACAAAGAACAAAATCAGCCAATGCAATGTATATGGGAAAAAGCAATCGAGTCTGAGGTTCTAGGCTGGTCTCTTTTCTGCATGACTCTGTCTCTGTAGATTTTATTTAAGGGGTTATTATTGGCGGGGAAAACAAGACCCGGTTGTGCACAGCTCCTGTCTGGTCCCATTTTCCCATCTGCAGCTAGCCCGTCCTTGCCTGTGACCTCCGTTTTGGTTGCCATGGATGCTGAGCAGAAGTTTATGGCCTCAGGGCAGGTTGTGCCTTCTGGTGGTGGGTGAGGTGGCGCCTCAAGCAATAAAGGACACATTCTCAGAGAGAGGAAAGAGTAATGGCGCTGCCAGAAAGCCCTCCTCCCCCGCGTGTGCCAGCACTGCACAGTTCACAAGGGCTCTCAGCTCCATTTCTGGTGGTTTGGAGGGAATGGCTGCGGGACTCGGTCATGAGGACCCGGCCTGCTGAGCCAACCCAAGGATGCTCCTCTGTCTCTTGGACCTCAGTTTCCCCGAGAGGCTGGGCTCGGGGCTCCAAGCGCCGCGTGAGCCCAACCTCCCAGATGCTCCTAGAACTGATGACATCTTCCACGCAGAGAGGCCAGGGAGTCCCCTGCTGTGGCTTCATTGCCCTGGGCCGCCCAGGTGTTTCTCGGGAGCAGCCGCCTGGCGGCCCACTGCAGTAGGATGGGGCGCTGGGGTTCCACCGAGTCTCCCTCTTCAGCAAAAGCGAACCTCCAAGGCCGAAGAGCCAGGGCGAGCCTTCGCCGGAGGAAAAAATTCAACCGAGGGCACGACCTCCCCGTTCCCCGCCCCCCCCCTCGCCCCAGCGCTGTGGCCTTGAATACCAGGTTATGGGCTGGGTCCAGACCGCCCAGTGCCTTGAAAATGTCGCCGTCAGACCGGGGAGTTTCGGTTCCCATTTTATTCGGAACCACAGCCTCACCCCAAACCGTGTTTACTCGGAAGGGCAGGGGGCGGGGACCCAACCCCCCGCTGGGCGCACCCGCCTGGATCGCACATTCCAGACTCCAGCTGCTGTGTGTCTGCGCGACATGGGGCGGGGGAGGGCGCTCTTTGGGTGTTGCATTCGCCATCTGCACGTCACTCCCAAACTTTTCCGCCCCGCGCTCGCTCGGGGAGTCAGGTTGACGCGCCCCGAATGCGGGGCTGTCGGCGCGGGCTGGGCGCGCTCCCGCGGAGCCGGAGCCGCAGAGGCTCCCGGGCTGGACTTGGCCTCTCAGGTGTAAGTTGGGTGCTAGCCGCGGGGTGGGGGTGGGGGCGCGAGGCTGCGCCGAGGGTCTGACTTGGGTTCGCCGCTCGCCGCCGGTTCCGACCCGGCAGCGCAGGAGGCGGCCAGGCTGGGCGTAGAGTCGGGCCGGCACAGGCTGCGCGCAGCCTCACTCCCCGCGGCCCCGGCGCGGCGGCGGCGGCGGCGGCGGCCCAGGCAGACAATGAACTTGTGAGCGCGCCGAGCCGAGGCAGCTTTGGGCCCCGCGCCCCTCACCCCCGGCCTCCTCGAGGCCACGAGCGTGGGGCGTCCCCCGCCGCCCATCGTGGCTGCACGCCGGCCCCCGCGCGCCGGGGACCCCTAGGGAAGAGCTGCCGGCGACGGCGACGGCGCCGGGGATCGCACGCCCTCTCCCCAGACCCGGAGAATGCGGCCGGAGCCCGGGGACCCGGCGAGGGGGGAGCTGCGGACAGCTGGAGGTTGGCGGGGTGCGCGCCGCGAGATGGCCCGGGCCCGCCATCCTGCAGAACGGCCCAACAGTCAGAATCCCGGCTCCTCGCGCTGCTCTGCTCTGGGAGCTGCAGGCGGAGGAGGGACAGACCGACAGACCAGCGCTTTCCCGGTGTGCGCGCGCGCGCTCGGGGGAGGGGACGGGAATCCCGCCAGCCGCGCGCTCCGCTCGCAGCGCACTTCGGGGAAGTTTCCAGGCGCAGCCGAGAGCGGGTGGGTGGGCGTCTGCCACCTTCTCGGACTTGGACCCTCGGTTCCAGCCCAGCGCCGCTCCAAGCGAGGAGGCGGCGGTCCCCGGCGAGGACTCTCGCTGGACCCAGTTCCCGGAGGGGAACGGCAAGGCGGGCCGGGCAGAGCTGGGGTGCGGCGGGCCGGACAGCCTGAACTTTTGCTCCCGCTCCCCTCCTCCGGCGCCCACCGACTCTCTCCTCGCCGGCTGCCCTCCGGTGACAGTGGCACTCGGAGGTGCCGTCGCTTCCCGGCGCGGCGGCGTCCCGGGCGGCCTGGGCGCAGCGAGCCCAGTGAACAGGTCAGAGCGGCGCTGGTCGCTGGTCGCTGGTGGCGGTGGAGGCGGAGGGCGAGTGTGTGAGCTGGAGAGGACGCCGGGGTGTGGGGGCGATCGTGGCGCGGTGGGCCTGCTGGGAGCCCCCCGGCTCTCGGGTTGGAGGCGCGGGGCGCCGGGAGCCTAGTCTTCGGAGAATGAATGAAGTCCTGGAAGCAGAGGCGTGTGTGTCTGCGGAAAATGGCTCCCATGGCATTCGTTTTAACTCGCTGAATGATCTTTTACAGCGGCCGTGGCAACTTGATGGCGAGTGGCGTCTGCTCAGTGGCGCCCCCGCCCAACTGGCGCCCCGGGCACGTGCCGTCCCCGCCGTCCCCTTGAAGCGCCTGTGGAAGTGCCCTCACTCTGGGGGAAGCGATCGCGCCCAGCGCGTGTGTGTAGCACCCGCAGTCGCTAGGCCTGGGCACGGCTCCCTGGCCATGGAGTCGAGTTCCGGGCCCACGTTGCCCGCGCGCCCTTCGCCCAGAGCGCCTGCTGTAGACGCGGAAGGCTGGGACTCGGTTGCCGGCTGCTGGCAGCTAGGAGACCGGCTTGGGAGGTTTCCGAAGGAGAAGGCGCTGCCAGGGGCTCGGGACTGGCGCCTCTGGCCGCCTTCCCTCGTTCTTGGCGGGTGTGGGGCCGCGGTGACAGCCGGTCGCTCCTTCGCGGTTGTTCATGTTGGATAAGTTACTGGCGTGGAGTTTTCGGAAGCCCAGGGCTGTAGGAGCAGTTCTGTGTGGCAGATCCGAGAGGTCTGCCTCCTAGCAGTTCCTGGCTTCTCTATCAGCTGATTGCAGAGTGCTTCTGGAAGAGGTGCTGGGGTAGGAACATCATCCAGTGTTGGAGCAGGAGGCCTCCTGGAGGGTTCTAGGAGGAAATGGAGGCCGAGAGATGTGTCCGAAGCTTCTCAGGACCCCAGCCGCCCGCCTTCGCCCATCCCCAGCTGTCCCACCCTCCCAAGTTGCGAAATCAGACAGCTGTTCCTTTCAGAATATGACATTTATCAATTTGACCTGTTGACCCAGGACCTTTGATTGATAAACACATAAGACAAATGCATGATATGTAATTGTAGTCAGAAAAGCAGGGACATGCAAATGCCTTTCCATTGGGTATTTTTATCCAATAAGTTTTCTCCCTAATACTCTTGAACGCTTGATGGAAAATGCTCCTCACAACTCTGGATGGGGAAACTGAGTCAGGGAGGGAAGCACTTGCCGTGGTCTCCCTGCCAGGCGTGGGTGAGCAGAGTGGAGTTGCGGGCTGGCCTGCCCGGCGAGTTCCCTTTGCCCAGGAGAGCTCGGTGACGGCTTCTGCAGCAAAACCAACAGTGTGCGTGTCCGCTGGCTGTCAGGCATTGCCTGGCGTCGGGGAGCAGGCTGTGGATGGAGCAGGCAGCAATCGTTCTCCCAGGATACTGGGGTGAGTGGGCAGGCACTGGGTCACAGAGGGTCCTTGCTTTTCCTTGGTGCCCGAAACACTGCCTGGCCAGGGACCCCGGCGCTGTCACTCGCTGCCACTGCGAGTGCACCTTTCTTGGTCCCCTTTTGCTGCCGCCCTGGGCAGGAGACACAGGCATCAGAAGAGGCTTTTCTGTTTTCCACATCCTTACGAGAGAGGAGATTAATCCTGTTTGCGGAAGAGGCAAGGTTTGCAGGCAAAGCTGGGGAACCACCCTGTTTATTTGGTGCCTTGAGAAATGACCAGAGAAGAGAGGACACAGTAACTGGGCCACTGGAGCCCGGGGCTTTGGACCCTGCGCCACAGGAAGCTTGAGATTAGTGCTGGGATTGTTTGGATTTTGCTGGAAAGGTGCCCCATGAGCATGAGGGGGAAGTTGAATGGGGACAGAGACCTGGGACTTCATTGAACAGGTTCACACGTGCCCAACAAAAGGGGGCAGCCTGGGGCTGGTTGAGAAAGGTCTTCTGAATTTTCAAGAGAATTCTCAAGCTTGACATTTAAGTGTGGGGTCCAGTTTAGAAATAGTAGTGATGAGGGGCAGAGTCCATTGCCAGGAGTGGGAAGCTGACACCTGGCCCCGGGTTTATATATTGTGAAGTGTGTCCTACCAGCAGAGACAGGTGACACACCTGATAGGACACAGGGGGTCATTCCCCATGACATGGCTGAGGGACCAAGAATTTATGAGAGCACATCTTGACTGAGGCCACAGGCCCGTGGCCTTCTGAGCGCCAGGCTCCCCACCATCTTTTATTCATTCAACAGCTATCGTGCAGAAAGTGAGACTCTGTGAAACTTTCCAGTGGACACGGGGAGCCTATTGGGGCCCAGGCCCCACTGAGTCTCTGGGGATGATGATTCTGTGGGGGTAAGACAGGATTCCTGCAGGGAGGCAGACATATAAGTGAATTGTCCCCTGCGATAAGTTTGAGGAAGGACAATATGACAAGCAAAGGGGCTGGAGAGGGGTGGGCTTTGGGGGAGCAGTGAGGAGTCTCTTTTAGCAGATGTGGAAACAGGCTCAGAGCAGTAAAGTGACTTGTCCAAGGTCACACAGCAGGTAAGTGGCATGCCATCTCCAGCTCCTGGGCTGAGCCCCGGCGGAAACCCCAGGATGGGAGGAACCTCCTCATGGATGGCAGTTCACACTGTTCCTGTCTCCCCGTCCAGACCCTGCTCCCCTTCTCTGCTGGGGAAGCGCAGAGATGCTGTTTGGATCCTGTTTGAGAGGAGAGTTTTTTTCAATTCTAAGAGCAGAAACTTTGAAAATAAAGGCAGAGCTGTCAAGAAAGCACTGACTGAGAGATGGGGCCATGGACTCTCTTATGTAGTGTGTGGTTTAGAAGCGACTCTCGTCACTGGCAAGAATGATGGGGCCTGCCTTCCCCCCTGGAGTATCCACTGGGGTGCTCAGGTGGGACACTGGCTTACTTCAAGGCTAACTTTGTGCCTGCATGGCAAAGTGAGACGGAGTTGTCACTTAGTGAGTGGTGCAGGCGCTGGGAGACAGTTCGCGTGCACGATGTGTTACTTTATTCTGCTCCAGTATTAGGGCCTAACTCCTTCATTGAGATGGTGCCTCCTTGAAACAAAGGAAAAAAGGCTTGATGTGCAGACTTATGTTTTCACAGCAAAAAGCAGACAAAGGTGGTTCTTACCTAACTAGTCCAGCCAGTTTTAGCTGCTGTCAGATGGGCCCCCGACTTGTGGGGACCCTGTGTGTCACAGAGTACAACTGCTTCCCAAGGTTTTCATGGATGTCTTTACGGAAGCAGATCTCCAGGTCTTTCTACCATGGCACCTCGGGTGGGTTCGAACCATTAACCTCATGGTCGGTAGCCAAGAGTCAACTGTCTGTGCCTGTGTCCACTCTAGACGTCCAGAAAGAAAGTCAAGGTTTTGTGTGATTTGGGCCAAGACTGAAATTTATTTCAAAGTACGGGGTTAGGGAGGAGGACATTTGAGCTGCTTTTTGCTGGCCCTGGGGGTCCCCTCTGGCCCTGGCTGTTGGAGAGGACACAGGCCGGAGGAGAGGGAGGAGAGGGTGGGGAGAGTCACCATTGTGGTTCCTGAAGAGGAAGCAGGCCGCGTGTGAATCAGCAGCTGGTTGAGCTGGGGGAGGGTGGCCAGGGCACAGCATCTGTTCCTCCCGGAGCAGCTTCGGGCAGCACGTCTGCACCCCCAGGTGCAGGCCCTGGGCCAGGTGCAGGGGGGCAGCCGGCCATCAGCGCTCAGCACCTCATGGCAGCTTCCGGATTGGTGGGCGAGGCTGAACTTGTGTGAGGCGATTCCCTAATGCTGCTGAGAGGGCCTGCCTCCAGGGCCACTGGCGAGCGCAGCAGGACCTGGGCGATGACTTTGAGACTGGAGGTATCGGGGACAGTCTCACCCCTGCCCGAGAGCTGGTGTCCTAGACCTGAGATGGGCCCCACCAGGGGCTTGGAACAGTGCCTGGTATACAGTTAGCGCTCCATACATGTTGGCCCTTGTGGTTTTCTTTAGCTCTGGTGCGCGTAGCCAGGACTGGGGGATGTCTCTGGGTTCTCTGATGTTGCCTGAAGAGTTGTATACGTCCATGTGTATTTCTTAGAGTGTGGAGAAGTGTATGACTTCCAGCATGTTTTACGTCGTAGGGCTTCTCTGACCTTCCCTAAGGCCAGAAACCTCTAGATGCCTTGGGTGAAGACTGTCCCACACCTCTCAGGGCCTCAATTTCCCCATCTGTGCCAGGAGGGGGTGGGAAAGCAGCTGTCCTTGGAGACCCTCCCAGCTGACCTCCTGGGCAGCAGTGGACCGGTCAGCTCGGCTCTGCTCCTACTTGATGCGGTGAAGCTGATCTGCCCTCCATGCAAGTGAGCGAGTGGACGCAGCTTGCTTCGAGTAGCGCACTCGGAGCCCCGGGGCAGGCTCTTCCTGCCACCTGTTTTACATTTTTAGAACGAGTCCTGTGGGGCCCTGGCCTGTGCGTCTCAGGGAGGCTGGCAGATCCTCAAAAGCAGAAGGTGCCATTATAATGGAAACTTGGCCTCTTTCCACAATTGCGTTTGCGGTAGAAATACAGACACAGGCTGCCCGGTGACCCAGGTGCCTGGAAGATGCCCCAGCATGGCACCTGCTGAGACCCAGGCCAGCGCTGCTGCTACTTCTACGGGCTGTTGGACATTTTCTCGGGAAATGGGACATGTGCCACTCATCCGTTTTGCTGCCTGTGGTGAGAGGGACAGTGGCGTGGCCTCTGAGGGAGAGGGAACACGAGGACTGTTCTGGGTCTCAGGGGAGGCTCTGCCGTGCTGGGCCGTATCCTTTCAGGAGCTGCCCCGAGAGACTGGGCCTGAATGCTTTTGTATGAGGTCAGTTTCTGTCTGAGGCCGGGGGAAGGTGCAAGCTGCATTATTCTCCTTCCCATGGAAAGGGCTCTGTGGAGCCTTGCCTGCTTCCTTGTGACCCTGTCTCCTCACTCACGAGGATGTGAAGACACTCAGCCTTCCTCCTCATGTTTCCACTGTGCCCCCACCATGCAGACGTTCCTGCAGTCGGGTGTTTTAGATGCAAGAGCTGCTCGGGCAGGGGATGCAGGGGTTGAGTTTGGATCACACCCTGTTGTTGTTGGCGGCCAGTGACCCTGTGCACAATGAGCCCAGTGCTGCCCAGTCCTGTGTCATTCCCACGACAAACCGGTGGCAGATTGAATGGTGTGATCTAGAGCGTTTTCACTGACGATTTCCGGAAGCTGGACACCAGTCTTTTCTGCTTGTTGTTGTTGTGGTTGTTGTTATGTGCCGTCGTCTGGAAGTCCTGCTGACATCTGTGCTGTGTGCGAGGTGCGCTGGCTGGGACCCGAACCCACATCCCCCAAGTGGACGATGACACGCATCTGTCACCACACGGAACTGAGTTCAAGCCCCAGCTGGACTTCTTCATCCCTTCCCTGTGACCTTGGGCAGGTTGTTACTCCTGCTTTCCTCGTTTTGTTGGATGGGGTGAGTGTTAGAAAGAGTACAGTTGAGGATTTGGTGAGCTCCCCCAAATGAACCCCTCTTTCTGGGCCGGGTTCTGAACCCATGGAGAGAGAGGTGAGGAGGAAGACAGGTAGAAGTCAGAACTTGAAGCTGACATTGGAGAATGTGCTGGAAACCTTGGGCAGGTGAGCATCTTAATCTCTTACTGAGAATTACCAGGCCAGGCAGGGTTAGAAAACTACGGCGTCTTCCCGGGTGGCCCCTTTCTCCGAGGGCCACCAGCAGGGTGAAGCGGCTCCTCTGGGGAAGGGCAGAGCCAGGCCCCACGAGTCCAGGCCTCCCGCCCAGACTCTCTGGAGGGTGAGGGCAGATCCCAGGAGCACCACATGGGAGATGCTCCCTCAGCGTCAGGAGGAGTCCCCAACAGCTGGTAGAGGTGCCGCGCTAGCACCTGTGGTCATGGGGGCTGGATAAATGGCATCAATTAGTTTGTGGTCGACAAGGGGTGGCAGGGCGCTGATGTTAGCAACTGAGGCCACACCAGAAGCTGTTATCTGTCACAGGAGATAATCCGGCTTTAAATGGCAGAAAAAAACGGCAATTAGCCAAATTGCAGTCATGATTAACTCATGGCCTACCTGTTAACCCGAACACACTCTATAGGGAGTCGAGGTACCAGTCAGCCTGGTTTTGGGGGACCTTTCCCGCCTCCTCCTCCTGGGTGCCCCCTGTATGGCCTGTACTTCTGCCTGACTGGGCCCTGCCCTTCCGGAAGGAAGCCCCTTATCTTGGTTGTGCTTAGTCCTCTGGGCTCTGGGGAGGGGAAGTCCAATTAGTGGCCAGTTGTCAGACACTTAACTGTGCCACCCAGGGACTCCTCCATGCCCCCTGCTCCCCAACGAAGTATTACCTTCCTTCTCTGAGTTCCCACAGTTCTCCCCTGTGGTGTATCTCACCCTTGAACTCATTCCAGGTAGTAACACCTTCTGGTTCCTGGAATGTGCCCTGTTCACCCCAACCTGATGAACCTCCCCAGGGTGAAGGGGCCTCTTGGGACCCTTCACTTTCACACAGCTGTGCCCACACGCAGCTGGAAGTGACCGCCATGTGTTGAATTAATGCATCAGCTAAAAAGTATTCTTTCAAAAGCAAGGGCAGCTTTGGGTTTTGCGTGGGCCCCTGGGCATACACCCAGAGGAGAAAAGAATCTCGGATGTGGCAGCCTGGCCCTCGAGACTCAACGTTTGCCACTGTTTCCACAGGAGTCAAGAGCCCAGTAGCCTCGGCCTTCCTGGTGTCAGGTTGTGGGCCTGGTGAAAGATAGCAGACATGCTGTTTGAGTTTTTAGAGTCTTGGGGGAAGATGTTAGGAGGTTGTTCTGGTGTTTCGGGAACAGAAGCAGATACCCTCTACTCGGGCAAGAAATATGGGGACAGTCAGAATTTACTAGAGCCAGCATGGACAGCTTATCTTTAAGTTCCATAGGCTTTTGCTTGGAGTGTCAATATTTGCATTAAAATCTAAAGTGTGCACTGGCCTGTATTTACAGGGACTGTAATTTCCAAACCAGAAATCAGACTGTTGGGCTGCGCAGGATTTCTTTTCTCTGATTTATGAACCTGTTTATATAAAGAATCTTCCAGATGTACACACACAATGCTGACTTGCTTTGTGTTCACAGCAGTTTGTGGGGTTACAAACTCAGGGTTGCCCTGGGCAGTCATGGTTGAGGGGTGGCTGTCTTTCCCAAGTGGTCACATGGTTATTTGATCTATTAAGTTGCTACAGTGCCCCAGGGTGTAGGGTGCGGGTGGAGTTTTGGCTGGGTCCCCATCCTACCCCTTCCTGCCTCCACGGCCATCCCGGGATTGCTTGCACCAGGCTCCTCTGTCCTCGGTAACCTGGCTGTCCTTCCAGGGATTTGACCTCAGCTGGCTAGTCTCGTGTTGTGGAACCAGACGTGGGATTTCCGAGTTGCTGTGGCTCTAGGAAGATACTGAGGAGAGCTGGGTTTTGGTGTCCTTCTAGGGACTGTGGGAAGGATCAGGGCCTGTCCTGTCAGGTTCAAGATTGAGCACGAGGGCCTCTGTGGTGGTCCTGTCCATCTGAGTCTTGGGGCAGTGGGCCGTTGCTCTGAGCAGCAGCAGATTTGCCAGCCTCTTGGTGGAGGCCAACTGTCATCACAATTATGGTCCCCACCTTCTGGGGTTAGGGTTAGGGACTGTGCTTCGACATTGGGGAAATCTTCTCTTAAGTCTCGGTGGAAACCCTCTGGCCCAGTGTCTGAACAAACGGAGAAGCCCGGGGGTGTGGAGGCCAGCTGGCCAGCTGAAGAAGGCAGACTGGGCTCTTCCTCTTCCTGGTGGGCTCCTGAAATCATGGGATGAAGACCAGTGAGAGGGATCAAGGAGGGTCCCAGCAGGGACCATCTCGGGGCCCCACAACACTGGGTGGCTGGTGCCAAAGCCCACCCTTGTCCCTGCTTCCCTGCCAGCCCAGGGCTCCTTTCCTCTGACCAGGGGTGACTCCTCCATCTCTCAGACCACAAATCCTTAGGACCAGCAGAACTCACTTGCGGTAGCAGGGGCTCCCTTCATCTTTCCCTCCCCATCTCCGTCTTGCAGTTGGCCTGGGGTCCTGGCTACAGGGGGTGGTCAGACATCTTCAGCTTCAGGTCCCAGAAGACTGAGCCCCACACATCAAAGGTAGCAGAGGAGGGAGGTAGCCCAAGATGAGGATGGAGGGCCCAGGTCTCAGTCTCAGTCCACACCTCACACACTATCCAGTGTCCCCTCCTTGACTCTTCCCTGGGCTAATCACTGAGCGTATCTTATCTGAAAACCCTGTTCGGGCCTCAAACTGTCTTCTTGCAAGCTGCATGTTTTTCCTGTGGCCATCTCTAGGCTGACCTATCACCATGTCACCCCTGGCTCATCCTCTGTCATAGCATTTAATAAAGATGATGTGCTCCAGAGAGCGAGGCCCCATCCAGTTCCACCCCAGACGGCGAGTCCAGCAGCGTAACTTTGACAGTCAAGCAACTAGCTGCTTTTGGGACACACTGAACTTGCCTAGGAAGCTACCAGATGGATAAATGAGGGATGAAAGGACACTCTGATTAACGAGCATGGCCTCTGCGTGACATTTTGTGTCGTCCTAACTTTGAGATGCTATTTATAACACTCTAGAGCAGTGTCTGTTAGAAAGTGGATGTGGAGTGATGTGCAAAGGAAGAGTGGGGGTTCTCACACTGCTAGGTTTTTGTCAGAAATCTCTTTCGGGCAAAAAAACTTTTTGCCTACTCACAGACAGTTAGTTGTGAACTTCCGTGTGTCTTGCATTGTACATAATTTGTCCCAGAGAATAAAAATGTTGTCTTGAAAAGCATATGAAGCTTGAGGTGCTGTTGGGGTGGGAGAAAATAAATTTGCTTTCAGTTGTTAAAACAATAAATGCAGGCTGCGCGCTGTGAGCCAGCAGTGTTTCAGTTTCTGGAAAGAGGAGAAGGCCCGCCCACTGTGCATCAGCTGGTTCCTTTGGAGCTTTGTGGAGCTGCAGAATTGTCCAGGGTTCTAGTTCATGAGATGTAGTTACTTTCTTTTAAAGATAAGATCTGTTTCTTTTTTTTTTTTTGCCCCATGCTCTTGTCCTAACCCTAGAGAAGACTTGTCAGGGGTCTTGCCCCCCTACCCCCATGTGACCTTGGCTGAATGCTGGGTTATTTGAATGTCAGGTCTGGAAGGGCCTCCAAGTAGACAGTCCTGCTCCATTTTGTGGATGAGGAAACTGAGGCACGCCAAGGCCACACAGTCAGGGCTCAATCCAGGTTTCTAGAATCATAGTCCAGTCACTTCCAGCATCCTCCCTGGACTGCTAGGAGACCCCTGGGCCCTCCTCTTGGCTGGTGCCGGAGCTAGTTGGGTGGACAGATGGGAGCTGTCATCCCGCATCCCACTGTCCTAAGCCCCTTGACCAGACAGGGGCCCCGGGAACATCTCCTCCG
Source organism: Orycteropus afer afer (assembly GCF_000298275.1). Lineage (NCBI taxonomy): Eukaryota > Metazoa > Chordata > Mammalia > Tubulidentata > Orycteropodidae > Orycteropus > Orycteropus afer. The sequence goes on from NW_006921625.1 coordinate 9,038,826, forward strand.
CCGCCAGCTGCCTAATAAGGGGCAGTTTGTGGAGCCAGTGTCTCCTGGCTCTTTGTCCCCCGCAGCAGCGGAAGGCGGCCTGCTTATCCGGGGAGTAATTCAATTAGGAACCAATTCAGAGAATGAAATTTTATCTGATCTGGCCAAGCCCATAAACAGGGGGCTGGGATTGTGAGTCCAGGATACATTATGAAGTTGTTTTTTTAAAGAATTATGCTGGGCTAGAGTGTCAAGAGAAATATGAGGGGTGGCCTGGGAGATCAGCTGCAGCGGTTGGCTTGCATGGGCTAGGGGTGCTGTGTCCCCCAGCTAGCCTTCCAAGCTCTCCGTTCCCAGGTTCCATTTGAATACTATAAGTAAGTAAATGGGAGTGTTTGTGGCTGGAATCGTGTCCTGTTACCACTGACGTCAGATGGCACCTTCACGAGCGTTCAATTGTACAGAGACAGCAGTGCGGGAATGGTGCTGGTTGGGATCTAGGGGGCTGCATCAGAATCCCGTGGAGCTTTTTGAAGGAAATGCATGTACTGCTGCCCCGCATCCAAAAAATCCACTGCTGTCAAGTTGGTTCTAACTCCTAGCCACTCCATAGGACAGAGTAGAACTGGCCCATAGGATTTCCAAGGCTGTAAATCTTCATGGAAGCAGACTGCCTCGTCTTTCTCCTCAAGAGTGGCTGGTGGGTTTGAACCGCTGACCTTTTTGGTTAGCAGTAGAACGCCTTAAGCACTGTGCCCTCAGAGCTCCTTGTCTACATCAGTTCTGTTGCATTGAAGTCAATGGGAGTGGGCCCTTCACACATGGATGGGTGGCCATGTGTTAAGCAATTCAGTTAAGAATCACTGCTGGACCTTAGCAGTGGTCACAGTCATTCTGAGCAGGGTTTCCAGTTGGTCCACAGCAAAGGTGAGGGATGCAAAACCGACCCCATGATGGCAGGAGTGAGCCCCTTCTGTCTCATGTCTGTGCTGGGACCTGGACGCAGACTCTCTGGGTTTCTCAGCCCAATTCGCAGCATGTAACTAGCATACAGTTCCATCACTGTGGGGTTCTCCCTCTGTCATGAATGGCCCAGCCACTGGTCTCACTGGTCTCTCTGGGGCTCAGGCCAGAGACCCAGCAGTCTTCTTGGACACTTGTCTGCTCGGCGCAGGAGCTGCCACCTTTCTGTCCCTGCCACTGGGCATCTATCCTGTCAAGTCAGAAAGTGTGTCTTATTCAAGGTTGTATCCTCAAGGCTAGCCTATGGGAAAGAGTGATTGGGTGAATGGGTGGGCAGATGGATGGATGGGTGGGTGGATGGATGGATGGGTGGATGGATGCATGGACAGATGGACAGCAAAGGTGAGGGACGCAGGACTGTCCCCATGACAGATGGTTGAATGAAAGGCAGGCAGGCAAGAGTACTTATTGAAAACCTAGAGCCGTGGTGCAGAGACAGCAAGGGTCTGACAGATAATGTGGCTCATTTTCCCACCCTAGTCAACCCCTTCTGTAGTTGGGGAAACTGCGACCTGCAGAAGTAAAGTGACTTGCCCCCCACCCCTGTCTTTCTGCTTCATTAATAAACAAAACAAACAAACCACTTGGGCATCTGCTTTTTCAACTCCTCCAACTCTCCTGACTCAGGCTCCATACCTCTCTTGGAGGGTCACCTCTGGTGAAAAATTGTGACTTTTTTTTGAAGGTTTGCTCTGTGCCATCCTGTCCTAGGAGCTGGATGGGCAGCAGTGAAGAAGACAGACAGGCCCCTGCACTCAGAGTACATAATCCTGAGGAAGAGCCAGGCAGCGGACATGGTCACAGGCTCCAGAGAGCAGAGAGAACCAAGTGCCCCGCCGAGAACTAAAGCACTGCCCCGTGCTGGGGCCTGCCTGGCTGGTGATCCCAGAAGCCCCTCCCAGGAGGTGACAACTGATCCCTGAATGACAAGAAGGTGCTGCCTTCTGAGGGCTGGGAGAGAACATCTCAGGCAGAGGGGACAGCAAGAGTGAAGACCCCAAGAGGGGCGTCTGCTTGATGGGAAGGACCCAGTCGTGCTCTGGAGAGCAGGTCAGGGGACCTAGTTGATAGCACACCTGGGGTGGCATCAACTCTTCTGTTCTATACCCTCCGAAGCATCGCATGTGGCACTTTTCTGTCTCAGGGTGAAGAACACTTCTTGTCCAGTGCTGGCTTCCTGGCAGCTGCTGCTCAATTTTAGAAAGCAGAGTTAGCAGGAACAAGAAGCGCAGCCCCCTTTTCCTCTCACTTAGTGTGGCTTGTGAGCAGAAGTTATTCCTATGTAAATACGTGCTGGAAGGGGGAAGTCTCAGGGTGGGCAGTTGAACCCACATTAGTAAAAACAAGACAGAAATAGTGCTGTGAAACCCCAGATGTGAGCAATGGGCTGTTAACTCGGATTCAGTGACAATTCTAAGTAGTCTGGTTTGGGGAAGATGGGACTGTTATTAGCTACTGTTGACTCGACACTGATTGATGATGGCCTTACATACACTAGAATGAAATGTTACCCAGTCCTGCGACACCCTCATAATTGCTGGCTATCATGAGTCCATCATTGCCACTCTTGTGCCATGCAGTTCACCGAGGTCTCCCTTGCCCCACTGTCCCTCTCCTTCACCCAGCATGATGTCCTCCATCTCACCAGAACCTGCCGTCACCTGAGTGGCCATGGTCTCCATGGGAACAGCCTTTTCAGGGCTCTGGCCTCCTAGGTCCTCCACTGCTTTTCTGCTCCAGGATACTTTGGACCTTGTCTGCACCTGGACTGCTCTACACAGCATGTTAGTCATTTTAGTGACAGCTTTTCCTTCATGGAAACTACTCCCAAGGCACCAACTGGTTGACCCATCACATAGTAGGGCCAGAACATATTGTTTCTATCAATTCTTTTCATAAATGTGACCCTCTCTCTGGTCTTCCCTTAAGGGTGTAACATTGTGATGTTTTCAAAAGAAACATTTCTTATGTGGTTGCAGCAGTGGGAGCTCTGGTGGCGTGGTGCCTAAGGCATTTGACTGTTAACCAAAAGGCTGGTGGTTCAAACCCACCAGCCACTCCTTGGAAGGACGATTGGGCAATCTACTTCCATAGAGATACCGCCTCAGAAACCCAAGGAGGGGTTGCTATGAGTCGAATTGACTTGACTGCAGTGAGTTTGGTTTTGGTTTGGTAGCATTAATATTCATCTCCGTTTTAAGTTGTTAATGGTTACTTTTTAAACTCAAGAAATAGTACATTTTCCAGTGTTTTAGAAAATAGATGAAAGAGAACGTCTTTTCCCCCTGAATTGTTTGATTTAGAATCATTCCCGTTTTTTTGGCATCTCTTCCTGCGTCCATGTGAAGCCACACTGTCTGGAAACAGGCCGTGCAGAAGGGGTGAAGCCTTGTGGGGAGGCCTCCTGATCCTTTGGCACGCCTTATAATTTTAAAAACTTTTTACTTTGAAATAATTTTAGACTCATAACAAGTTTCAAAAACAGTTCTGAGTTTCTGTGTGCCCTTCACCCAGCTTCCCACCGCGATGTTATCTTCCACAGTGATGGACCATTATCAAAGCCGGGAAGTCCACGTGGGTGCAACTAACTAACTGCTGACCGTTCCTGCTGTCTGCTAAGTTGATTAAGCTGAGGGCTCCGTGGCGGTCTGGAAGCAATCTAAACCCACTGCCATCGAGTCGATTCTAACTCATAGCGCCCTCCATAGGGTTTCTGAGGCTATAAATGTTTACGGAAGTCAGTGGACTCATCTTCCTCCCATAGAGCAGCTGGTGGCTTTGAACTGCTGACTCTCTGGTCAGTAGCCAAATGCCTTACCTGCTGCTCCACTGGAGCTCTTTAGAAGCATTCTAAGGTTTCATAAACTCTAGCATTGTCTTTTTTTAAAGATTGTTTTTGGATCCATTTTTGGGTGGCTTGGGTTAGAAGATGCATCAAGTCTACTCCATTTCTTAGTCCAGTTGTTTGACAGGTGGAACAGTTCCATTGGCCGAGAAAGATGTGCCCAAACATCTGAGCGAACCTTCTACCCTGTCCCCCGGTAGGTGCTTTTAATGTTGGAAAGGTTTCTGCTGCCTAATTTGGGTTGATAGGAGCCTCAATTCCAAACAGATTATTCTCTGGTGTTTAATGAAACCATCTACAGACTGATTTCCTCTCCCCGCTTGGTGAGCAGTGCCTGGACGCACCCCGCACCCCATTCAGCTTTGGAGCCGCGCGATGCTCCTCGTATGAGGGGAGGCTGCTGCTGCTCCCCGCACCGTTCACTGTGAGAGCTGTCAGCGTGGGATGCTGGGCACTATCTTCATATGCATAATTGATTTTGCTTTCTCCACACAGGGAGGTTGAAATGAAGCTTGTTTGTAATGGTGTTTGAACAGCGCGCAGTCTTGGGGATGAGTTGTAAAAACTAACGGAGCAGGCCTTGATTAGAGAGCTTAGTTTCTTTAAGGCACTGGATGGTGTGGGTCACTCAGTGCAGTAAAGCTTTTCACCTTCCAGGAGCTGAATGGGTGTAAGCTGGAGGCCATTCACTTCATACATGGTCCTCCTGAGTGCGGGTGAGGTGGCCTAGATGGGTGACTGCATTAGCGTGATAAATTAATGGGCCCTGTGGTTTTCAGTGATCAGACTGAGTTGCATTAGAGAAGACACTGTTACAGATCAGAGAGCTGATGAGCAGGCTTGTGGAAACTGCCTCTGCTAACCTCACTCCTGGAGGAGAAAGGAGCTTCTGCTTCTGAGATACTGCTGCAAAGATCCTTTCTGAAACCCACGAGGAGCTTCAACAGAGGTGCAGTCCTGTTCTTAAATGGCTAGTTTGTTGTTTAGTGGGAACATGTAACACGACTAAGAAGAGCTGGCTGAATTCGATCTCTCACTCCCTTTGATCCTGACTAGATAACCTTTCCACACATACAACCACGCACACATATGTACAGATACAGATGTGCACAACCCCCCCACATCTGCCAGTCTGTTGCACTGGGGTGGACTGTGTGTTGCTGTGAGGCTGGAGAATATGTCACCGGCATTTCAAAGCCCAGCAGAGTCCCCCATGGTGGACAAATTGCAGGCCTGAGTGCAACCTGAAAATGTGGGCCCCTTGTTAAAAAATTATGAAGAATTTCAGGAGGGGCACAGCACTAAACCTGCGGGGCCCTTTGTGACCACACAGGTCACATGTCCATGGGGCTGCCCTGAGGATCTTGTGTGACGCTCATGCTAGACCAACTCCATTTATCGCAGCGTGTGCATGTGTGCGTGCGTGTGTGTGTGTGTGTGGTAGATTGTTAGTGTCCCATAGGCAGGGCTGTGGCCGAGTGACCAATTACTTGCTAAATGACTCGTGGAACAGGCTGTCCTTTCTCCTGGTGGATTTCATGCAGCTTTCTCAAATTCCACGCCTCTGCCCCACCCACTGCTGTGGAGTTGATTCTGACCCCTGGCGTCCCCGTGTGTTGCAGAGTTGAGCTGTGCTTCGTAGAGCTGTCATTGTTTAGAAGTAAATCACCACGCTGTTCTTCTGAGACGCCTCTGGATGGATTTGAACCACCAACCTTTTGGCTAGTAGCACTTCCCCTTCGTGCCACCCAGGGGCTCCATACCTCAGGAGTCTGGGGAAATCCATCTGCAGGCTCTTCAGCATGGACAGGAGCAAGGATCCGCGCTCTCTCATGGAACCCACCGTGTGGACAGTGCAGCTTTGTGAAGAGGGGAAGACCCGAATACAAAGTCCCTCTAGGTCATTCGAGTGTGGACCTCAGGTTCAGGTGATTTTTCACTGCAGGGATGTGCCAAGGGTGGCTGTCCAGTATCCTGCACAGTTAACACACCGGGATTTGGTCTCTGAGGGTGGGGCGGGACAGCCTATCTCCTCTTGCCCTTTTGTCTCTGGGGCTTTCCGCTTGGAGGGCCCTGAGGAGAGCTCAGTCCTCTCGGGACCACCCCAGGCCACCCTGGTCACTTCCTGCTGGTGGAGGAAGCCAGCTTGCAGGCTTGGGCACAGCAAGCACCTCTTGGCGAGGACACAGACCCATTGCACAGAGCAGCAGCCCTCTGGGGAGCAAGAGGCCGCAGGGCCACGGAGGGCCCCCCTCTCCTTTGTGTTAAGGCTTTGTGCTCTCCCGGCAAAGTGAGCTGGGACTTGCATGTGCCCAGGGGGCACCCTTTCCCTCTTAGAAGCCAGTGGAGAAGTAGAAGGTAGCATCCAGGGCTGGCTGCCAAACAGGGGGAGGTTCCAGCAAAGGAGTGCAGCCTCCCAGGGTTTCAGTTGGAACGGGGATCGTGAGCGAGGATTGACGGTGATTGTTGCTGGGAGAAGCTGAGGGGAGGGTAGATAGACAGGCTGCCCGAGTCAGCCCTGTGGTGCAGCACCTCTGAGGGTCCCTTTGTGCCGCACTGCCACCAGTCGTCCTCCCCTTGTCCTCGGTATGTGTAGAGGTCATAGGAGACGTGTATGGAGGGAGCCGGACACTGTGCACACCTCACTGCCACACGTGGATGGGCCCGATCGGGGAGGTGACACCTGGGGAATGCCATCTCGTCTGCCCACTGCCTGGAGGGGATCCAGCCGTTCTGGGGCTGCGGCTGCTCTCGTGGAGCCTGGGGCTGGCAAGGGGATTGTGTGTCATCTCTGATTGTGTGGGGTCAGGTCCTCCCTCTGCTGTAAGCCTCTGGATCATGGGAACTCACAGGGGTGCTGAACTGCTCAGTAAATAGCAAGACTAGCAGCTTCACGTTTAAGTGGAAGCTGGTTTGATTTATTTTCCCCATTAAGATGTCTACAATGATTGTTTTTAGTTTGAAAGACAGTAGGGGGGAAAATAACTTGTAATATTTTTGTTACCTGATGTGGGAGGCTAAGGTAATCTGAACAATATAAATCTGGTTTAAAACTTTCAGGGTGTGTGGGGTCTTGATACAGAAATCAAAGGCGGGGGGGGGCGGAGCGAGTGAAATGCAGTGGGAAAGCTAAACAGTCTGGTAAAATGATCCCTCTCCCTGCACAACAGCATAGACTCCCCAGGAGTGGGGAATCCGTCTGCCTTATCAGCCACTATACCCCTTGTCGCTGGTGGCAAAAGAGTTAAGTGCTGGACTGCGAACTAACAGGTCACTGGTTTGAACCCCACTAGCTGCTCTGTGGAAGACCTGGTGATCTGAAAGAGTGCAGCACAGAATGACAAATAGTCCACAAAGACACTGTCCTCCACCCCACGGTGGGGAGAAGTGACAAGGTCTTAAAGGCTTGCGAGCCCTGTGGCCGATGGCTGGAAAAGGACGCTTGGAGGCAGCCTGCGGCCGTCTGCATCAAAGCCCAGGGAAGGAACACAGCCCTGAGGGAAGGGCAGCACCAGATGAACCGCTGAGCATGGCATGCACAGGTTGAATGTGCTTCCTTACCGGTCGGTAGCAATTCACCACATCAAAAACATGGTCTAACCCTGGCGAAATTGTTCACGTCAGGTTAGTAAGTAACATGATCAAGCCTGTGCATACCTTGCTTTTTAGGTCATCCATCCCTGGGAAGAAGCTCCGGGTGCATCTCGGTCGCCTCTGTAGCCTGGTGGCGCCCGGCCAGTCTCGGCCCCTTTGTAAGCCTTCCGTAGGTGTGATCTAGCAGAACACATGTTTCGTATGTTTCGGGCCGTGCTGTGGATTCCCCTACCTCCGTGAACCTGTGAGCGCAGTGCAGAGCTGGTGGCCTTCCTGCCCCAGTGCCCAGGAGAGGACCTGCTGAATCACGGTGGGGACAGCGTTTCCCCAGGTGGCTTTGCAAGGGCACTTCCTGCAGCCTTGATCTTGCTCAGGCTGCAGGGCCTTGAAGATCATCTGAGCTCAGAGCAAGCGGCCCACACCTCCCAGGCCTGAGGCAGGCTTCCCTACCTGCCCTATGAAGACAGTCACCTGGGGTTACTGCCTTGCCCCACCCCCACCCCTGAGAATCAGGAGATGGGGGGGGGGGGGGGGCTGGAAGCCGGGTTTCTGACATGCATCCCAGGTGAGCCTGAAGGTCCCAGGCCTGATGCAGGCTTCCCATCTGCCCTATGAAGACAGTCACCTGGGGTTACTGCCTACTTGCCTCACACTGCTCCCACCCCTGAGAGTCAGGAGATCTGGGCCAGGGGCCTGCGAGCTGGGTTTCTGACATGCATCCCAGGTGAGCCTGAAGGTCCCAGGTGGTGCAAATGGTTTGGGGTGGCAGTTCAAACCCACTTTGCTGAACAAAAAGGCCTTGCCTTGGACTTCCCTTAGACTACAGCCGAGAGAACCCTGTGGAGCAGTTCTGCTCTGTAACACACGGGGGCGCCATGGGTCGGCGTAGATCTGACGGCTCCTGGGCAGTCCCTGTGTCCATTCTGGGAAGCAGTGACTTCCCAAAGTCTCCTTCGGGGGAATGCATAAGCGAGGGGAGGGAATAGGAGTCAGACGCTGCCCTCCAGGAGCTCGCGGGCAGACCCCCTGTAGGCCTTTCTGCAGTGATGGCGACACGCTGTGTTTGTGCTCTTCCGGACGGAGACAGGACCCACGTGAGAAGCGCGAGCACTCGAAACACACCTGGTGTGACTGAGAACCTCAAGTTTCACATTTCATTTCCTTTGAGCTGATTTCAAATTTAAAAACAGATACTCAGTTCAGTTATCAGAAAACTTGTGAGAACGTTTAGAGCCACTGAGTATGTGGATTGCTTATTTCAACTGTACGTTTAATGAAACCTAAATCCAGACCAGATACTTCTGGTCGAAATTTAGCACCTGCACTGTAAGTGTGAAATACACAGAGGGGGTTGTGGGTGACTTAGTGTGTGTATTGTATGTGTAGGTATTGAGTATGTATAGGTATTGTGTAGATTTAGGATGAAAAAAATGGAGAAGTAGCTCATTAATAATTTTATGCTGCATCCATATGGAAATGATAGCATTGTGGATAGATTGCATTGCATAAAATATATTAAGGTTAAGTTCACCCGGCAAAATAACGTGACTTGCGGCTCGCATCTTGTTCTACTGGGTGGTGCTACTCTGGGGGTTTCCTTTCTCCCTGGAGTTTGGCCCAGAGGGCCAGGGAGTCTGAGGAGATGAGAGGACCCCCTGCAGCCCCCATGGTTTCTCTCACCTGGGAGCAGGGCTTTGGGCTGATCACACACCTGGCCCTTCCAACGGCCTCAAGGCCAGCCTGTGATGGGTTGGCTGGGAACCTCCAGCGATGGGTTGGCTGGGACTCACAGTGACCTCCTGTACAATGGAATGAGATCCTGAACCACCTTCATGGTCATTGGTGTGTTGAGCCCATTGTGGTAGCCATTGTGTCAGTTCACCTGCTTGACTGCTTGACCAAACCTTCTGCCCTTTTCTAGAGACTGGTCTTTAATGAATGACATGCCCAAAGGAAGCGAGCTGAGGTCTCGCCGTTCCTGCTTCTAAGGACACTCGTCTGTTCTGACTGTCCACTCTTCCTTCAGTATTCTTCACCAGCACCACAGTTACGTTGCGTAACTTCTCCCGTCTTCCCTTCTCATTGACTAGTTTCGCATACATATAAAGTAATTAAGAAGACTGAGGCTTGGGTCAGATGGAGCTTGTCATCAAAATGACATCTTTGCTTTGGAAACCTTAAAGAGGTCTTTTGCAAAGACAGGAAGTCCTCGCTAGGGCCGCTCCAGGCCTCCCCTTCCTGCCCCTCTCTCCAGGGGTGCCTTTAGAATGGACCATCTGCTCTGGTCCCCACTACACTACAGAAGTATGGCCTCAAGACGGGCAGGGTCCCACGTCTGCTTCCCGCCTCTGCCCCACCCGCGAGGAAACTGTGGTAGCTGGGCTGCCTGCCTCGTGCGGTGATTCCTGTGTGCAACAACACTAGTGCTACCTGCAGGCAGTCTTGTTCAGAGTGTCCTCTGAACCCACAGCCTTCGGACACATCGACACACTGTCTATTATCTTGTGGAGTCTGGTCTGTCTCCCCCACTGGCCTAGTGCTCAAGCCTGGCAGGACTTTGCTTTGTTCCCTGCTGTGGGTGTAGAGTTGGGCTGGTCTGTGAATGAGCTTGTTAAGAGCACAGGGTCTTAACCTGAGAGACTGAGGCCGCTTGAGGGGGTGGGCATTGACCTCCCTGAAGTTGTGCCCTGGTTGGTGGGCACATGCACCTTTCTTGGGAGAAGTCCCCAGAGGGGCCGCACTTGGGAATGTCAAGGACCTTGGATCTGTGTTGTACTTCAGTCTATGAATGGAGGCGTTTCTTTTTCTTCTAGCAACATTTTTTTGGAAAACACCAGGACACTGGAATTATCACACATCGAAAAGAAAAACTCTTGCTGTCCAGGGCTTTTCCCTGTACAAAGCACTCACACAACCACCTTCTGTCACTCACTACTGTCATAAGCAGATGCACCCAGGTGACACCAACACGCGGGTGACGCTGCCATATTGCCCCCAGAAACAGGCGGGGCCACTGGTCCAAAGCTGTAGCCCTGAAGGGTGGCACAGCTGGAACTCAGATTCAGAGGAACTCCCCTCTTGGAGGAGGTGTCTTCTTCACCCTGGTTATATATGTTGTTGTTGTTATTTGCCATCGAGTCGGCCCCGACTCATAGCGACCCCTCCTTGGGTTTCCGAGGCAGTATCACTACAGAAGTAGGAATGCCCAACCTTTCTTCTGAGGAGTGGCTGGTGGGTTGGAACCGCCATATGTATATATAAACAACTCACCAAACTCACTGCCATTGAGTCAATTCCGACTCATAGTGACCCTCTTTGGTTTTCCGAGGTGGTATCAATGGAAGTAGATCACCCAGCCTTCCTTCTGAGGAGTGCCTGGTGGGTTTGAACTGCCAGCCTTCTGGTTAGCAGTCAGATGCCTTAGGCACTACGCCCCCAGAGCACCTTCACCCTAATTATAGTCAACATTAAGTCTAATCGAATGTGAATATTAAGGAGTCCTGATGGTGCAGTGGTTAAGTGCTTGGCTGCTAACCAAAAGGTCAGAGGTACATACCAGCTGCTTCTCAGGAGAAACATGAGATGGTCAGCTTCCTTAAAGATTGACAGCCTTAGAAACCCTGTGGGACAGTTCCACTCTGTCCTCTAGGGGCGCTGTGAGTCGGAATCACATTGATGGCAGTGGATTTGGGATTTGGGAATGTGTGCTTTAGGTTGGTCTGGCCTGGGGGATGGGTAATGTTCCCAGCGGTGAGAGAGAAATCCGCCTTCCTCAAGGAGGGACTGGAGTCTGGTGTGGGGTCTGGTGTGGCGGTGACGAGGCCTGGCCTCTCTTCAGCTGTGTGTTGGGGGAAGTGTGCAGAGGGGTGATGGTTCTGGTTTAGGAGCCCTCTGCCCCACCTCCCTCATTTACAGTCAGAGGCTGAAGTCTCCGTGAGCGGGACCAGACACTCACAGTTGGAGGACCTGCTGCCTGTGGGGCACAGCAGCTCCGTGGCTCCGGCTCTCCGGGGGGACATGCCCCACATGCTGTGCTCCGGGCAAGCACCTGTGTTCTCGCTTCTCCTCCCGTCTTGCCCTTGATGCTTGCCTGCCTCGACAGTGACATCCCAGCACGGGGTGGAGGCACTGACCCCTCACTGCCTAACCCCCTGAGGACCAGCTCTGGCTGTGCTGGCTGGGATCCGGCTACGTCATGTCCCTCCCCCATTTTCTTCCATCCGACCGTGGTGGGGTGGAGCCCCTCCGAGCAGCCGGGACAGATTCTGCAAGACGTTGCAGTTCCTGGCTGATCCGTGGCTCACACGGCATTGATCTGTGTTTTAGCTGAACCTGCAGAATCCAGAGGAACCCGATTCTCCCCGTGTGTGGAGTGTTGTGGGAGTTAGCATCTCCGCCCTGTGAATCCCGCAGGCATTGCCGCTGGCAGACTCTGCGCTTCTGAGGCGGGGGGTCTCTGGGGCATCATCCTGAGCTGGGCGTCTGTGCAGAAAGAGGGGCTTGTCCCCTGCAGCTCTGGGAGACAGTCCTCCCTCGGACGGGCTCCGGCCATGCCCGCTGCCCTGGGACTGCAGTGCAGCCCAGAGTGAGACACGCAGACACGTGCCGGGTCTCTTCCTTCCTGGCACCATCTTCTCGTGACGCTTTCTGTGTGCGCTTGGAGCCCAGAATCCCATCGGCTCTAACATTCCAAAGTGGAAAGGGTCCAATTTGTATCACTTGAATTTATGTTTCTTATTAAAATCGAGCATTTTGCAGTTCTCCAGGAAGACGAGATCCTACTTAAAACAATTTGCTTCCTCTTCCTGATTTTTTTGGTGGGATGAGCATGCAGGATTTAAGAGCAGGTGACTCGAGGCCTACGCTTCTATCAGACCACAACTAATGTCGAAGACATGAAAACGCATGTGCTTCAAGCTTCTACCGGGGATCTTTCTCTGGGTTACAATGCGGAGGATCAGTTATTGCCGCAGACAGGGAAGCTAATTCACTCCTGATGCATTTCAGTGAGCCTGCCTGCTGGGAGGAGAAGCCACGGGAATCAGAACAGCGTGACACACACTAGGCCAGAGACCTGGCCTGCGTGTCAGCTGACGAAACCTGGAGGGTGGCTGGTAATAGGAGGAATGATGACAACGATGCTAATCATGAGGTGATTTTAAAAAGGTTGCCCTCCAGGTGACGCTGAGTCCTGGCGACCCCGTGCGCGCCAGAGAACTGTGCTCCACAGGGTTGCCAGGGGCTGCTTTTCCGTAAGTAGGCTGTACAGCCTTTTTTCTGAGCACGTCCAAATGGACTCAAATCTCCAAGCTGGTGGTGAGCGGCCGCGAGTGCGGCTGCCTGCACCGCCCGTTATTCTGAGTTATCACGCAGTGTTATTAGCATGCAGCACCAGTTCTTAGAGCACTTACGGAGCTCCTTGCTGAGTGCTGGACATGGGTTATCTCTGTTCGCCCTCCATCAGGCCAGGTACTAGCACCACCATCCCCGTTTTTCACACGGGGAGCCTGAGGCAGGCTTGGTGTCAGCAGTGGAGCCCAGATGAGAGCCAGCTGTCTAGATGCCCTTGCGTGGTGCCTCCCCTCTGTTCCCGGGTGGTCAGCACCGAGCGCCTCTCGCCGTGCCGACACTGGTCTCCAGCATCTCCTTGACTCTTCTCTGACCCAGAGACAAGGGGAGAGCTGGAGGTAGCTCCTCCGGACTCAGCCATATGCTCATTTTTTGCTTCAGTTACTTCACTAATTGAACCAAAGGTTCTGGGAGTTTTGACATGAAGTATCTGAATAATTGCCACAATGTATCATTTTCACTTTACATGTTTAGACACAGCTGTTAATGAAATTTGAAAACCCAGCTCTACCTGGGGAGATAATATTAACTTATATTTCTAACTTTGTTTCCCCAAAGCACTTGATGGGTTGGACTTCTACTTATAAACAGAACATTCTCTAACTGGCCTGTTTGGTAGGCTTGAAAGGTCACATTTGATTTAGGGCAGATGGACTGACACTGGCTTCTTGTCTGGGAGACGAGGGCTTCGAACAAGACGGCTCTCAGGTGCATCAGTGTGGGGCTGAGGTTTCATGCTGATACCTCCATGCCCGGCTGGATTGCACCTCTTAGGGGGCCTTGCATAAAGGGGCCTTGATGGCACAGTGGTTAAAGTGCTTGGCTGCCAACCTAAAGGTCTATGGTTCAAACCTACTAGCTGCTGTAAGGGAGAAAGATGTAGCCATCCACTTCCATAAAGATTTATAGCCTTGGAAACTTTATGGGGCAGTTCTAGTCTGTCTTATAGGGTTGCTATGAGTTGAGATCAACTCAGTGACAGTGGGTTTGGGTTGGGTTCGATGTCTAAGGAGCCCTGGTAACTCAGTGGTTAAGTACTAGGCTACTAACTTAAAGTTGGTGGTTCAAACCACCTAGTGGCTGTAGAAGAAAGACCTGGAAGGTGCTCCCAGGAGACAGCCTTGGAAACGCTATGGGGCAGGTCTGCAGGGTAACTGTGAGCAGGCACTGACCCGAGGGAACACAGCACCACGACCTCAGTGCTAGTACTGAGTACCGAACCAGAAGGTCTGCACTGGTGCGCAGGTGTCAGGCTTTGTCATCACTGAATGATGTGGACGTAAATTTCCGGCCAGAAGGTATCCATAGAAGATAAACATCTAAGACCTTCAGGCTGCCTTTGAAAACGTGCAGTCTCTGCTTTGTGATCCTGGGAGATCACTTTGAAGAGGCAGGAAGTCTGCTTGCATGACCCTGGGACATGAATCCTATCTTTGGACATGGGGAGGCAGGATGTGGCTGGTGTCTGCGGGCGCCGTGGTCTCATCACTCTGGGCCAGTGATGCTCTGAGAAGTCCAGTGACGACTCCTGTGTTCCGGCTGCAAAGTCCCTTTTGGTGGGTGAGCGCCTTGCAGGCATGGGGGTGCTGGCATACAAGGAAAAGGCCGAGCCCACTGCCCTCTAAGGCCTTGCAGGGCTCAGACAGCTGTGGGCTTGGTGGGGGTGGAGGAGGAGACCCAGAGAGAAGGGGACAAGATGTCTTTGTGCTGAGTCCTCTGGGGAAAGGTGCCTAATGGCTTAGGTAGGGGCTCCCCCTCCCCAAGGTACGAAGTCCCCATCTCTTTTTCACATTACAGAGTGAGTCCTACCATATTGCTTTCGGCCATCCCTAGGGCAAAGCATCTTTGGGGGTTGCTCACTTGTTACAACTGCAAAAACAACCAAACACCAAACCAGTTGCCCGATTCCAAGTCATGGAAACCCTGTGTTTCAGGGTGGAGCTGATCCATAGGATTTTTGTGGCTGCAGCCTTTCAGAAACAGATTAACAGGCCTTGTTTTAAAAAATATCTTACTGTATTTTAAGTAAAAGTTTACACAGCAAATTAGGTTCCCATGAACAATTTTGATACGTATTGTTCAGTGATGGTTACATTTTTCACAATATGTTAACATTCCTGTTTTCCTTCTGGTGGTTCCCTTTCCATGAATACAGCATCCCTGACACTCCCCCGCCCCCTTACCTTTGAGGCTTTGCTTTGGGGTAAATGCTGGACCTTTGGTTTCATGGCTGGTTTCTTTTGAAAAGAGCACAGTGCTCATGGGTGATACTGTGTATTTGCTGAGCCTGTCTGTTGTGCAGCTGAAAGGTGACCCCCCAGTGTGGTTTTAGCACACAGTTTAAAGGGTGTCTCAGGACGATGGTGTTGGGGTTCCTCTAGTCTCTACTGGTCCCCTAAGTCTGGCTTTTTTTTTTTTTTTCACTTTTGTTCTATGCTTTCTCCCATTCTACCCAGGACCATGTGTTGTGTCCCTGGTCAGAATGGTGGGTAGTGGTGGCCGGGCACCATCTAGTTCTTCTGGTCTCAGGAGAGAGGACGCCGTGGTTCGTGCAGCCTGTTGGTCCTGTGGACTACTTTCTTCATTGCTTCAGATAAGTAGAGACAACAGGCTTTTCTTTTGGGGTACCTCTGGGTGAGTCTGAGCCACCACCCTTTGGGTTAGTAGCTGAATCCTTAAAAAGAATACGAAAGTGTCATGAAAACCAAGTCAACCAAAGATGGCCCTGCCGTGTGGTAAACAGATTTGCCATCAGAAAATGTTCGTTGACTTTGTGGGCCACGGAAATGTGTTTCTCTGAACCAGTTTCCAAAGAAGAGGAGAGGGCCAGGCCCAGAGATCAACACAGAACCCAGCCTGCGGCTGCTCAAGGCAACCTTGGGTTCAAATCAAAGTCATGCAGCCTGTTACCTGAGATGCTTGATAAATAGCACTTTCTCCTTTCCCATCTCTCTTCTCCCTTTTTCCCTCAGGAGTCCCTGGGTGGCAGAAACAGTTAAACATTTGACTAGTAACCGAAAGGTCAGAGACTCGAACCCATCCAGAGGTGCCTTGGAAGACAGCCCTGAAAACCCTGTGGAGAGCGGCCTGTGCTCACACCCATGGGGTCGCCATGAGTCAGGCTCCACGGCAGCTGGCCTGGTGTTTTTCTTCTCCCAGCGGAAGAGAACCAGTTGATAATCTGGACCCTTGCAGCTCTGGCACTCTTGTGCAATGAAGTATCTTTTAACCAAAAAATCTAGTTTCCTGCTTGATAAAAACCCACTCAGTCCCTCACCTTAAGGAAATGGGGGTGCTCATTGATGCAGGGGCTGACCCACATTTTGCCCCTTCTGAGGCCTTCTCAGGAGGCCTCCATTCACCGTGCACAGGTGCAGAAGGGTGGGATAGGGGCTCATGTACCCAAATGGTTCAGAAAAAGCAAGAAAGGAAACTGGGGTTTTTAGTGATCTTCAATGCTCGACGTTTTTGGAAACTTTTCCACATTTCCTCTGAGGGAAAGGAACCAAACTGATCCAAGGAGAGGGCCATTTTCCTTTTGTCTGACCTGTTGCTGGGCTGAAAAATTCCATAGGCTGAGTGCGTTCAGATGTGTGCCTGAAAGGGTTACAGGAACTGAGAGTGGATAAAAAAAAAAAAAGAAAACTCAAACAAACAACACTTCTGGCTGCAGATAAGAATCCTGTAATTTACTGAGACATGTCATTGTGGGGTTTTCGTAAGGAGGGAAGCTGATTTGGTGAAGGCTGAGGAGGCTGCTCCAGGCTGGGTGACTGAGATACTCACAGGCCCCCCAAGCCTCTGTCCGTGTTCCTGGCACAGCTGGGAGTGGGGGTGGCTCGTGGTGGCTGTTGGGACTGCAGGGCTGAGAAGCACAGAGCAGTGTACCGGTGCTCGGTGGTGGCCGGGGCCCCTGGGAGGTGTATCCAGTGATGGGGCATTAAACCCAGAGAGGTAAGACTGCAAAATCTGAAGAATTTTAAATTCTGTGGTAAGTGGAGGACCCTGGTGATGCAGTGGCTGAAGCGCTCAACCTTTCAGTTGGGCGGGTCAAACTCACCAGGGTGTGGCAGTCTGCTTCCGTAAAGATTTCAGCCTTGGAAACCCTATGGGGCGGTTCTACTCTGTCCTCTAGGGTCGTTGAGAGTTGGAACTGACTCTACAGCAGTGGGTTGGTTTGTTTGGTTTTATCGTAAATGGAAGAAGTATTGAGGATGCTTTCTTTATTCTTTATTCCTGTGCTGTGTTTTTGTGTGTTTGCCTGCCTTTTGCTTTCCTTTCTAAATGTTTTCATGTATATGTAACATAACATTTGTTTGTGTCTAATGTCAGTTAGCATAGTGCCTAAGGCACTTGACTGCTAACCTGAAGGCTGGCGGTTCACACCCACCAGCCACTCCTTGGAAGGAAGGCTGGGCAATCTACTTCTGTAGTGATACTGCCTCAGAAACCCAAGGAGAGGTCACTATGAGTCGGGTCCGACTTGACGGCACATAACAACAACAACAATGTCAGTTAATCAAATGTCTTAGTGTGTAGTATATCACTTACCTTTCTCTGCATAAAAACAATGAAACACTTCCAGATTCCCTGAAACATCTTTAACATGATAACACATGTAGTCATGTTCCAATGCTCCCATTTATTACTAAGAACCATTGTTGTGTACCTTGAATCTGTAATGTCCTAGGCTTTATGGGGTTCAGACCACGGACCCATGTGTGGTTGGACATTGCCGAACAGACATTATGTGGCTCGTGACTGTAATGATATCCGTCACATTGTGCAACCGTCACCATGCAGAATTTCCCATCACCCGTCCCGGAGGCTCCTTGTCCCCTGAGCACTGAGTGCCTCCCCTCCCGTTACCTGTCACCACTGATCGACTGGGCCTGTGTGTACTTGCTTAGTCTAGATACCTCACTTCAGTGGAATCAGACAATGTTGGCCTTTTGTGATGAGCCGATTTCATTTCCAGTGTGTTCCCATTCTCTCGCTCCAGGACACATTAGTGAAAGTGAACACGCGGGATGCTCTCTTGTCCTCAGGGAGCTTGCAGTCTAGCGCTCAAGGCAAACGCTTTCAAACGAGGCCACATGAAGAAGAGAGATGCAAAACCACTTGTCAGCGAGTTGGCTCCGCTCATGGTGGCCCCACGGGTCACAGTAGAATTGTGCTCTGAGGGTTTCGATGGCTGGGACTTTTGAAGTAGATCACCAGGCCTCTCTTTTCAAGGTGACTCTGGATGGACTTGAACTGGTAATCTTTCTGCTGGCAGCCGAGTACATTAACTATTTGCACTACCCAGGGACTCCTAAGAAATGGACGGGGGTCTGAAGGAGAAGGCAGGTCTGGTGGTCTGGGGGTCTCAGGGAAGGGCTCCCTGGCTGAGCTCTGAAGGGTGAGCTGGAGTTCATGGGTCAGCAGGGAAATTGGAAGGCCCTGGAGGCTGGGGTGAGGCTGAGAGACCCAGACACGGAGGGACAGACAGTGGGTTGGAGATGACAAGATGGACAGGCAGACACAGTCTCTTTTCTCCTTTAACCCTTCTGGCTGGACTGGGACGGAGAGGCAGCCCAGGGTACCAGAGGCTGGGTGACTTCCAAGGGCACATAGCTGGTGCTGTGGCCTCCGTATCTAGTGTCCATCCACTGGGTGTTCCTGCGTTGTGCCCTGTGGATTCCCCTTGACTCCTTGTCCAGTGTTCACTTGCTGCTCCATCAGGGATGGGGAAGATGGCACGTTTACACGTGGGTTGTGTCGGAGAGGTTCTTGCTGACCTTGTGTCTGAACAACCGTGTGCTGTTACTGAAGCAGAGAGTGGAGTAGCCCTTGGTGAGAAGTCAGCTACAAGGGCTGGCGTCAGGACATTTTTGGTGTTGTTTTCAAAGTGAAACTTTTTTTTAGCCCCGGAGGAAGTCAGCTCTCTGCAAGCATGTCCCGGCCTTTATAATGAGGCCTGAATACTTTCCAGAATACTTTACTTATGGAAAAGATTCCATTCTTCTGTGGCTAATTCCTGAGTCTTATTGATCTCTCATATCGGAGATCATTTGCACTGTGGGAGACGGTAGTATCTAAGCCAAGATCCACTTTTTATTTTCTGAACAAGATTTTTTTTTTAAACTTGTTTACATGGAGCTGAGCCCACGGAGTCATCTTGAAGCCAAGCTGCTGTGTTTTACACCCTTCATTCCCGCCCCCGTCCCTGCCTGGCCTCACCAGTTGCCAATGAGCTGACCCCGGCTCCTGGCACCCCGTGTGTCAGTGTCCAACTGCACTCTGTCTGGTTTCCAGTGGCTGGTTTTTTTAAGTAGATTGGCAGGCCTTTCTCCCAAGGCACCTCTGGTAGACTCGAACTGCCAGTCTTTCAGTTACCAGCCAAGCATGGGCCTGGGAAAGGAGGCTTTCCCTCCACCCGAGCCACGGCGTTCTCTGCTCACTGGCAAGGTGAGGTGGCATGTACCTTAACATGGTCTTACCTGTGCGCAACAGAGCCGTGGGAATTCTTGGAGAGCGTGCCTCTGTTACGACATTTCTCAAATGCCCACTTCTGCAGCCTCAAATATTGAAACTTGGAGAGAGAGAGTCTTATTTGACAAAATTTACATCTGCTGTCAAACACCTTTAGAAATGTCTGTACTTAATGGAGAAGAGAAAAGAAAGAAATTCTTCGGGATATACCGGGTGTAGCCATACTCAGTGGCCTGGGTCGCACAGCTCTAAATAAGTACTTGCTTGGCCTATTTGCAGGCGCTCTGGTGGCACAGTGGTTAAAGCATTTGGCGCTAACCAGAGGGTCAGTGGTTTGAACCCAGCAGCTGCTTCGTACAAAAAAGACGAGGCAGTCTGCTTCCATAAAGATCTAGCTTTGGAAACCGCCTGAGCAGTTCTGCTCTGACCTACAGGGTCACTCTGAGTCAGAATCCACTGGCTGGTAAGGGCATTGGTTCGGTTTTGGCCTATTTGGCAGAGGGTGAGAACCTGGCCCCCAGCCTTGAGTGAGGAACCAGGGTCTGTTTTCTGAACGCCTGAAGGGAGAGGGAGGGTCTGCTTCCTAATGAATTTCTCTAGGTCTTCCCTTCCACCCATGAGGCGGCTGTGGTTCGGGGTGTCCTGGGGACTAGAGTCTTGGTGGCCATCATGTCAGCATGCAGGCCCTCTCCCGCCTATCTTTGTAAATCTTGCTCAGACATGGTTGACCTGCACCGTTTGCAACTCTCCTTCCTCCTGCCTCTGACATTCTGCTGCTGACCCAGCCTCACTGGGCCTTGACACTCGGCAGAAGTCCCTGTGGCTGAGCCGAGAGCTTCAGTGTGCAGAGAAGGGAAGGGAAGGAAGAGAGAATGAGGTGCTGTGGGAGGGTGGCTATGGGTGCTGATTACTGAGCACTTGGCCGGAGTTGTCCCATTTCCACCCCTGCAGTGATGGTGTTAGGTCGAGTCGGTTCCGACCCTGGGACCCCGGTCCTGAGTCATCCCCACAGTCGGGGCTGTCTGAGCCCATTGTTGGAGCCGCAGTGTCAGTCCACCTTACCGAGGGTCTCCTGTTCCCCTGACCCACTACTTTACCCAGCGTGGTTCTGGTAACGTTTCCAAACTTGGGAAGTGGATGGAGTCTCACCATCCTTACTTTTAAGGCACCTCTGGCTGTGCTTTTTCCAGGACAGGTTTGTCTGTTCCGACAGTCCCTGCACCGGGTGCTGCAGTTGTCTGCACTCTGCAGGTGAGCAAACCGAGGCTCAGAAGTAAAGTACCTTGTCTAAGGCCCACAGCTAGTAGGGGATGGGTCCTGTAGCTTCCTGCAGCTCCTGTGCACACCCAGGGTCCCCACGCCCCGGGGCGGTGCTGGTGGTGGGGTGAGGCTACCGTTGCCCCCCCGAGGAAGGGCCCCGGGTGAGTGCTGCCTCCTGCACTGACGCCCTGGAGGCACCTTGTGGAACCTCGTTCTTCAACCTACTGGAGCAGGATATTGTAGCTTAGATTGTTCCTCTTTCCATCAACAAGAAACAAACTCCAAAGAAGTGTTTCAGGGGGCTCTGCTGTTCAAGGGTTAGCACATTGCTGATGGTGCTTATCATTGGAAGTAAAACCACGCTGAGCGCCAGTCGGATCAGCGAGGCCATCTGGCTGGGAGTGACCAGCTGCTTCTTCCCTGGTGCCAGCTCCGATGTATTCACTCAGGGCCCTGGCACATCTGCAGCATTATCATTCGCACTTGGTTTTGAACGTGGGAGCTGTGTGTGCTGGACCTTGCTGGAGGACACCTGGCTGGGCTTCGTCTGTGGCCTCTTCTCCCCTCCTGGAGTCCATGGAGGCCTCCTCACTCCTGTGACTCTAACACCGAGGGCCCAGGCATCTTGCTGGGAGCCACTTCATCTTCTCACCCTCGGGGCGAGGACGAATTGTTGGTGAGCTGCTAGCATCTACCACTTGTCCTTGGGGTCTAGCTAGATGAGAGCCAAATGGCCTCTGGTCTAAAGATGTGCCACTTTGTCCTGGCTGTTAAGGTTAGATTTTGCAAATGTTTGAACTGCTACGAGCATGCAAAAGAATAGCAGAGTTTACCAGAATAGCAGAGTTTACCGAACACCCTGGGTCCCTGGGCTCACCCCTAAGCCTTCATACTCTGCTTTGAGATGCAGAGGATGAGGCTCTGGGAGGTGAAGAGATTCACGTGGCCGGATAAGGGGCATGGTCGGTGCTCAGCCTGCCGATCTCGGTCTCTCTCTCTCCTCCTATGGTGGGCCAGGGCCAGCCCATAGCATGACACTGGGCCACAGTTTCCCACCTTGTCAAATGGAATAATAATCATACTTCCTGTTGGAGGACCATGGCGTTTAAACTGGATAATGCCTGTCAATCCAAGCATGGTGTGGGAAGGAGCCCTGGTGTTGCAATGGTTAAGCAGCCAGCTCATAACCACAAACGTTGTCGGTGTGAATCCACCAGTGGCTCCTGGAGAGAAAAGACCTCGAGATGTGCTCCCATGAAGATTACAGCCAAGAGAACTGTCTGGGGCAGTTGTGCTCTGTTACCTGGGTTCACTGAGAGTTGGAATGGGCTCAACGCCACCCAGCAGCAGGGTACCTGGACTTGAGGTTCTCAGCCATTGTTGGCGGCTGTCACTATAGATGTCGTTATTAGTGGATGTCTGCTGGGAGTTGGTGATGCTTTCTGGAGGGCCTGCCCTCACTCGTTCGTTCAGTAACTTACCTTCTGAGCACCTGCCCTGTGCCAGGCCCTGCACTCGCTGACTTTATGGTCCAGCAGGAAATGACTTAACTCCAGCTCTACCTCCTCATCTGGGAAGCAGGTGGCCAGAGGGCTAGGTAATGCTAATCTGGTTACCTGTTGCCCTGCCAAGTTTCTCCCTGGGGCTGCCTGCCCAAGTCAGCTAGCCACCATCTTACATGATGGTGTGGTGCGTGGGAAAAGGCACAGATTTTGTAGCCAAACAGACCTGTGGTTGAACCTTGGCCCTGCTGCTGGCTGGTTTGGGCCTCACTTTGCCACATATTACATGGGCATGGCAGCACTGACCTCAGAGGGCTGCTACCAGGGAGGGGGCCAGCATGCTGCTCCACCTGTGGTGGATGGGGGGCTAGTGTTGGTCCCTTCCCCTTTCGCCATCTCTAGAGTCACTTAGAACGTGAAATGGTCCACGTTTTGAAGTCTGTGTCCTAGTCTGTACCAAGAGTGACCTTTAAGTTTTAATTTCAAATGTCTTAAAACAGGCTGACCATTTTATCTTTGAAATACGTTATGATCATTTATTGCCCTTTGCGGTTTAGAGCTTTCTGGTGGGCGGGTTTTGAGGTAAACCCTGCAAGCACGCCTTGAGTAGGTTTGAACTTACTGGAAAACCATCGTCAATAGATACACACGTTTGAATGGACATCTAGTCTCTACACTGATTTAAATTTTATTACCGGAAATAACAAGATGAGTGTTCCGAGACAGGTTTTCTCCCAAATGGTTTCAGAAAAAGAAAATTATTGGTTGTGTAACAAAGACCTTTAGAGTCTTTTGTGCACATTGAAAATGGGTGACAGCTGTAGCATGAAAATACTTGCAGTCAATTGTCCACCTTGCCCCTTTGCTAAGAACCCTGACTCATTTGTGCATGTCCAGGAGACGAGGCATCTGGGCAGGCACAGCCCTTGGCCCCAGCTGGCGCAGATCTGCCTCTTGAAGAGCGACGTGTATGTCACAGAGAATATTCACAAGGTCCCATTTGCCCTCCTGCCCTCTTTGTGGGAGCTCAGTTTGGTGGCTCTGTGAGTCATGACTGTTGTTAGAATGTGTTTTTGGCTGCTTGGAGCAGAGCTGGCTGTTCTGGGTGTTTGGGGGTCTGCAGATCCTAAGGGGCCCGTGGGGGGTACCAGGGTTGCCACTGAGATGGGATAATCAGCTCTGAGCCAGTGTGTTTTCTTGGAGCCTCTGGAGGCTTTGTTCTGGAGTCAGATGGCAAGTTCTGGTAGGCCTGGGCTGTGCTTCATCTTTGACGCCTCAGCAAACACAGCACCTTGCACATAGTGGGTGCTTCATAAATGTGTGTGCTCAAGACCTGCACATGGTAGGTGCTTGGAAAATGCATGTGCTCAGAGTATGTGTGGGAGAAAGCTCCGGTGTCTCTGACGGTATTGTCTAGTTTATTTTTGCTCAGCACAAAGCAGGTACCACAGCAGCTTTGCAGTGCTCATGGCAAACCTGGGCCTGGAGACAGAACATATGATGAGAACCGGATTTTATCAGGGAGACGTTAACCTCAAATCACACACCCAGTGCTGGAGCTGAAAGAGGAGTCCCGACTCCATATTTTCTGTGCGGGGAAACTGAGGCCCAGGAAGATGGAGTGGCTTGCCCAGCTGTAGAGTTGGCTGGTATCATCAGCCAGCTCGTGATCATGTCTGCACAGGGACTGTGCTGGGGAATCTCGGCTCAGGGGCCATGCTCGTCGTCTGTTGGGAAGACAGTGTCCTGCTGTAGCTTAGACGTTCCAAACGCTGTGACGGCTGGCACTGGGTGTTTGCTCAGTCAACCGGAGCACAGGCTTTCCTCTTCAGTGTGGGAGTAGAAGAGGGGCTGGAGGCCGCCCACTTGGGGGCTGCCTGTGTGCCTGGCCTTGAGCCTGCAGTGGGGGCGGGCCGTCTCCATTTCTCTTTGCTGCCTAGCCGCAGGGTCACCTGACACCTGATGGCACTTCCTCTCGCCCCTTCCCTGCCTTGTTTCCTGCCCTTCCTTCTCCCCATCCACACTTGGTGCGGGGCCAGCCTTCGCACAGCCCTGTTCTCTGACACCTGTCCTCACGGGGGCTGTGTATCTGCCGTCACACTTGCAGGGGCAGCAGGCACAAGCCTGAGTGATGAGGCAGGTCTGCACTGAGGCAGGTGGACTCTCAGGGTCCCGAGCTGACACGGTGAGTGAGGGACGCACCGGCCATGCTGGCTGCCTCCTGGTGTGTCCCCTTGGCTCCCTGCCTGGTGTCCTTGGAAGCTGTGCAGCTGCTCTTCGGGAGCCATTCCTGAAAGGAGAGCCATGCGAGACACCCGTGTGTGGCTGAGCTGCTGCTGAGGGCCAGGATGGGTGGGGCTTCTCTAGGCTGTGAGGGCATCGGGAGCCCGGCGTCTCTTGTTCCTCACCCATCAGCTTCACTGGCCTCAGCCCGTCGGAAGCAGGCTACACAGTTTCCTCCCTGAGCCCTGCAGTGCTGGGCGGATGATTCCTTGGAGCTCATCCAGGTGCAGCCTGGACCCGGACTGTCTACTATCATTTCCAAGATTTCCAGATTTTTCCTGTGAATGACTGCACTTAAGCCCCCAGGACCCCCCCCCCCCCCCCACACACACACACTGCATTCCTTTCTGCTGTCTCTCCTTCCATCTGCAAAGAAAACAAAAACCAAACCCACTGCTGTTGGGTCAATTCCAACTCATAGCAACCCCCATTGGGTTTCCGAGGGGGTAAATGTTCACAGAAGTAGATTGCCCCATCTTCCTTCTGTGGAGTGGCTGATGGGCTTGAACTTCCAGCCTTCTGGTTAGCGGTCAGATGCCTTAAGCCCTGTGCCACCAGAGTGCCTCTTACCCAGACTGCTGGCATGTCTCAGGAAAACTGACCTTCCCTGCTAAGCACTGAGAGACGTCTGCTTTTTAATTCCTTATTTCTACTATAAACCTCGCTGTTCCTTCCTGTGGTCTCTGTGCCTGCCTCCAGGTGCCACCTCCCTCATCTCATTCATTACTTCAGATCAGCTATGGGCAGGAAAACTGGAGACCTATCCTAGAATTTGATGGACATTGAAAGCGAGTAGGTCTTGAGTAAGGGCCCGGGGGCCTTGCCTTCAATAACATCAATAATGTTGTTGTTGGGTATTTTCGAGTAGGCTCCGGCTCAATGACCCAGAGTGCAACAGAATAAGATGCTGCCTGGTCCCGCACTGTCCTCACGATCGTTGTTGTGTCAGAGCCTGTTGTTGCGGCCACCGTGTCCATCCATCTCACTGAGAGCCTTCCCCTTCCTCACTGACCCCTGCTTTACTGAGCATGATGTCCTTCTCCAGGGACTTGTCCCTCCCGATGACATGTCCAAAGTACATGAGTTGAGGTCTGGCCATCCTCGATTCTGAGGAGCGTCCCGACTATACTTGTTCCCAGACAGATTTGTCTGTTCTTCTCGCCGTTCACGGCGTCTCCGGTGTTCGTCCCCAGCACCAACAATACATGCCATTTATGGAGACGCACTGTGTGCGAGACGTGACCTGAAGCATTTTCTGTGTGTTCTCATTTCTTCTTCACACCCACCCTGGGAGACAAGGGCAGTGTCAGTCCCATTTCGCAGATGAGGAGATGAGTCACGGAATGGGTGAGTTGCCTGAGATCACAAAGTCATGGAGGTGCAGGTCTGCCTCACTTGCCTCACAGGACCCCTACTTTGCTCTGCCCCACTTTTCCTGAATTCAGAAGTGGGCTCGCTAGACAGGAAGCTTCTGAGAAGGCGAGGGGCTCTCTATCTGATGTGGACAATGAGTCTTAGTGAAAATGCCTGGTTCTGAAGAATGTGTGTTGAGCCAGTTGTAGCCTGACTCTACTTTTTGTATACTGTTAGGCATCTTGTTGATGATGGCAGGTGCTGTCAAGTTGGTTCTGAATCACAGAGGCCCTAGCTGACAGAGGAGAACTGCCCCAGGGGGTTTTCTAGATTTTGATTGTTATCGGAGCAGACCACCAGGTCTTTCTTTCACGGAGCTGCCGGTGAGCTTGAACCACCAACTTTTTGGTTAGCAGTCAAGCCTTTAACCACTGAACCACCAGGGCTCCTTGTTAATCTTGTAAGGCAGTCATTGTGAACAGAAGTAATGTCAATGATGAACTTCATGGAAGTCAAGTGTGCCTTAACAATAACTTAGAAAGCAAGCCCGGGTCTCCAGGAAGATCCTGCCTGTCCGGATTTGAGAATCACTGTTTCAGACAAAGGCCGGATGGAGTGGAAATAAACCTGAAGGTGTCCCAGTCACCACCAGGAAAGATGAAATCTGGCAAGGAAACCATAAGGAAGAGGGTTGCAGGAAGGGCTTGCTCAAGGAGAGGAGGAAGCAAGGAAGAAATTATAGCAACTCTAAAAAAAGAGGCAAGGAGGAAGTGGGGGGCAGGGGAGCCACTTGTCCAGATAACTGAACACTGCAGCTGTGGTTGCCACAAACACACAGTTGCTGGGAAATAACCTGGAGTGGGAAGTTAGCAGCTGCCGGGTCTTGATGTGAGAACAGCTCCCACCTGGGTGCCCCGCATGGTTTTGAAACACCTGCATTCAGTATTTCCAAGGGATTCTTGAAAGAAAAAGCACTGATTTGTGGATCGTTGATGACTTGCTTCGCCTGGATTCCTCATGGTTCACTTGTTTCATACAGACCACTTTTGGGACTCAAACATCTACTTGTGTAGGTTTAGTGATGTCTGTTGTTTATAACCTGTAGCGATGTGTGTCAGTTAGCCTTAACTGCGTAACAAACCAAATGCATTGCTGGGGAGTCGATTCTAACTCAAGTCCCCCAGAGGACAGAGTAGAACTGCCCCACAGGGTTTCCAAGGCTGTCATCTTTATGGAAGCATAATGCCTCCTCTTCCTCCTGTGGAGTGGCTGGTGGGTTCAAATTGCCAACCTTCAGTTAGCATCCGGGCTCTAACTCTAGGCAACCAAGCCCATTCTATTACACAACAGAACACCCCCAAAACTCTGGCTTAAAAACAGCAGCCACTCTTATTGTTCGTGTTTCTGTGGGAGTAGCTGGGGGTCAGCTGGTGTTAGGGATTGAGTTGTATCCCTCCAAAGATGTTGACGTCCCAACTCTAGACATGTGACCAAACCCAACCCAACCCAACTCACTGCCATTGAGTCGTATCCATCTCATAACAACCCCTCCTCAGGTTTCGGAGGCCGTATCACTACGGATAATAGATGGCTCAACCTTCCTTCCGAGGAGTGGCTGGTGGGTTTGAACTACCAGCCTTCTGGGTAGCAGTCAAATGCCTTAGGCACTATGCCACCAGAGCTCCTGGACATGTGAATGCAATAGGGTCTTTGAAGATGCTGTCAGTTAACAGGGTCATTCTGGAGTAGGGTGGGTCCTAGTCTGATCTGAGGAAGGATGCCATGTGATGCTGCAGCTGCTGAGGGACATCTGCAGCTACCAGAAGCTAGGAGCAGAGTCTCCCTCAAAGCCTCAGAAGGGATCAACGTGACTGACACCCTGATGTCAGACTCCCAGCCTCCAGCAGAGTTGTAAGCCAGCCAGTCGTGCTGTTTGTTATGACAGCCCTAGGACACTAGGACAGCTGGGTGTCGGCTGAGCCAGCTTGGGCTCTGTTGCCCATGTCTCTCATCCTCCTGGGCAAGGCGTCTTCCTCCCATGGCAACAGCGAAGGCGCAAGAGGGAGGGTCAGTTGGCACATAAAAGTGTCCTAACCTACACTTGAAACTGGGGCGCTGTCACCTCTGCCTTCTGTCGGCCAATGCAAGTCACCAAGCTCAAGTCGGAGCACAAAGAGGGTTATTCTACTCCAGCTGCAGAGTCTGGTGACAAAGGGTGTGACTGCAGAGAGGGATAGCAAACTGGGAACCATGAGGCAATCTACCGTAAACAGTAATAAGTTAGAACTTATCAAGTACTTATCATGGGCCAGGGCTCTCTATACAACAGTGTTGCTAGGGGTCATCAAGTCCATTGTGACTCGGCAGCCCTGTGTACGACAGAGCAAAACACTGGCCAGTTCTGCACCACCCCCACAGTCATTGCCTGGTTTGGACCCATTGTCGTAGCCACTGTATCAGTCCCTCTCCCCGAGGGGCTTCCTCTTTTCTGCTGACTCTACTTTACCAAGCACGAGGTCCTTCTCCAGGGCCCAGTCCCTCCTGGCAACAGTGTGTAATAGTAACAGCTGAGACTTACTTAGCACTTCTGTGAACTAACCACTTTTCTAAGCACTGGACACGAATTGGTTCAGTTAACGCTTATAGCAGTGATGACCTGCATTCTATGGCTATTCCCAATTTACATACAAGGAAATGGCAAAAGAGAGGCTAGTGACTTGCTTAAGGTCAAACGTGGGCAGCTTGGCTCTTAACCGTCTCTTAACCACACTCTCAACCATCCTGCTGTTTGCTATCGACAAGGAATTCTTTCGAGAAATAGCCGAGCCAGTTGATGTCTCGTCGATTCCATCTTGTGGCGACACCCAGTGTGACAGCGCAGAACTGCGCTCCAGAGGGTTTTCCACAGTTGATTTTTTTTAAAGATGAGATCACAGACTTTCCTTCCCAGGCATCTCTGGGTGACTCTGAACCCATAACCTTGGGGTTAGCAGCTGAGCATGTTAACTGTTTACATCACCTGTAGGTACTGGGAGTATCACCGCCCTCCCTGGTCATTTGAGTGACTTGTCTGAGGTCACTATTGGACAGGACCTTAGCTCTTGTTACGAGTCACTGTGCTGATGGCTCTCTCCACAACACTGCAGGCCTCTCCAGGTTTGTCAAGGGCTGCAGCTCTTACTCTGTTTATGGACGAGGATGCGACCAGAAGCTTGGAGCGGCAGGTGTAAGACTTAAACGGCTAATCTGCTGTTTGTTCAGAGCTCCCCAGTCTCAGTGTTTCCTCTCAGTCCAGCAACGACCCTGTGAGGTCTTTGAGCCAAATGTAAGGAGAGTTGCTTTCCACTTGTTGATTCGTATTCCTTGGGAACAAATGGATTTCCGTATGCATAGCCCAGAGACGTGTCAGCAGTTAGACATAATAATCAGAGGAAGGCTTTGCATCTTAGTAAAGGTTAATTAAGAGCCTTTGCATTCTTTTTTTCCTTGAAGACATAAAAGTAAGATAATGCGATTAGCTATTTTTTCCCTCCTTCCCCCAGAGGGCAGGTGGGAACATTCCACCTCCATGAAGCTATTTCTTCAAATGCACCCCGATTTCTTTGGAGGTTTCAT
Source organism: Orycteropus afer afer (assembly GCF_000298275.1). Lineage (NCBI taxonomy): Eukaryota > Metazoa > Chordata > Mammalia > Tubulidentata > Orycteropodidae > Orycteropus > Orycteropus afer. The sequence goes on from NW_006921625.1 coordinate 9,068,103, forward strand.
TCCTCCTTCTCCTGCAGTATCAGCTTATAGCTACAATCATTTAATCCGTTTTTCCTAGGGTGAAATTGGATGCCCTTTATCGATCTTACGCAGAGGGGGCACTCAATTACTTCATCTCAAGCGGTATTTCTGGGTCTCTCAATTACATTTTTGTTATAAATGGTTTGCTAATGATGCTTGAGGGGCAGAGGTTAATAGGGGGCATGGAGGAGGGCTGGTAATTGAACACTTTCTATTTTGGGAGCAGTTTCTGATCTCGTGCAGTGGGACTAGGTTCTCAGGGTTACGGTTGTGTCCCTAGGGCAGGGGATGGGTCCCTGGCTGGGAAGCAGTCCCTCAGAATGTCCGCCTGGAGACACCGTGGCCCTGCACAGGGATGGCAGTGCCAAGATTCCTTTCTGCCTGCATCTACGGGCACCAACATGCAGGCATTCCAGCCAGATGAGGTGCAGGGCACACAAACCACTTATTTTATTTTATTTTTTTTTGAGGAAGGGACACGTGAGGGTTAGGTTTCCGAAGGCCTGTTCTATGCATAATTGTGGCAACAGCAAAGGCAGTTAAGGAGGCTGATCGCTATCTCTTCCCTTCTCTTCAGTGGGTCCCAGTCACCAGAGTTTCAGTCCCAGGGTTTTGTTAAATCGCTATATGGCGCGTGAGTTTTCTAGGGTTGCTGAAACATATACCGTAAACTGGGTGGTGTAAAATAACAGAGCCTTGTTCTCTCAGGCCTGGAGGCTACCGGTCTGGAGGAGGTGTTGGCAGGCCCAGGGCTCTGGGGAAGGCCTGCTCCCTGCCTCTATCTCCCCTAGCTCCTGGGGTTGCTCCAGTCCTTGGCGTTCCTTCATTTGTAGACAAATCACTCCCATCTCAGTCTCCATCTTTGCGTGACCGCCTTCTCTCTGAGAGTCTCTGTGTACCCAAATCTTCCTTTCCGTCTAAGGACGCCATCATCGGGTTTAGGGCCCACCCTGACCAGTGTCACCTCATCTCAACATGATGACATCTGCAAAGACCCTGTTAGGTGAGGTCACATCCACGGGTTCTAGAGGACGTGAAGTTTCGGGGAACACCATTCGCCTCAGTTCACACACATACTGTCAGGACCTTTTGGAAGAGTGTGCAGTGTGCATACCTTTTGAACTTGGATAAATCACTTCTGTGACTGTGGCCTTCAAGGACCCAGAAGGTCTGGTCCTTCCTCTGTCCTTTCTGGTTCCTACCACTACCTACCCCATGCTCCCAAGGGACCACCGACCGGCTTCCCTCACGACTTTGATGCCCAGCTCCTCTCCTTCATCAGCCCTTGAGTTCTCAGGTCTCCACACAACAGTCTTCCTTTTCATCATTCAGGTTTCAACTCACACTCCTTCTACCTCAGGCCTGCCTGGTCATTTATCATTCATACCCCCTTACTCCAAGGCAGTGACTCCCTCCTGGGGACTGTTGTACCCCACAGGGGACATTGGGCAATGCCTGGGGAAAGTTTTGTTTGTCACAACTGGGAACAGGGTGCTGGTGGCATCTGGGTCTCATAGGGGCCAGGGATGCTGCTCGACATCCCACCATGCACAGCAGCACCCCCACCCCTGCGACTTACCCGGCCCCATGTCCGCAGAGCTCAGGGTGACAACCCTGCTCTGATGGTTTGAGCGGATTGATACCCTTGTTAGCATATCAGTGTCTGAGATGGTGTTTTTTGCTGGTGACTTTTTTATTGGCTGTTGCCTGGTAGCATAGTGGCTAAGACACTTGCCTGCTAACCAGACGGCTGGCGGTTCAAACCCACCAGCCACTCCTCGGAAGGAAGGTTGGGCAATCCTACTTCCGTGGTGATACTGCCTCGGAAACCCAAGGAGGGGTCGCTATGAGTCGGGCTTGACTCGACAGCACCTAACAACAACAACAACAGCCCTGCAGCCCCCTTCCCAGCCCTAGTGGAATACAGACTCCACGTAGAAGAGGGCTCCCTGCCCCGGCCTCCTGCACCCATCTCTCGGGCAGGAGGGTTTACTGGGAAGCCTCACTTCCAGGGGCCCGGCAGTGCAGTCACGTGGCCCCCATGTGTTGTTCACCGTCAGCTTTATTGAGATGCATCTTACACACTCTACAGCGGCCATATGGCTTTGTAAAATGTGTAAAGAGAAGATAGTTTTTCTATCTTTTCTCAAAATGTTGTCCTCTCCTTTCTGTCCACCATGCTTTTGTATTGGCTTCAGGTCCCGCCCACGTGGACCCACCCCTCAGGCCCCACCCCGCAGGCCCATACACTTGGACTTATCCTTCAGGCCCTGCACACCTGGATCTGCCCAGCATCTGAAGCAGGGTCCAGCCCTCCACTGGCTTTAAAAAGATTCTTGTTGAATGAATGAATGAATGAACGAACGAACGAGTGGATGAATGAATTTTAAACCAAAGAAACCAAATTCACTGCCGTCAAGTTGGATCCGACTCATAGCGATCCCTGCTTGGGTTTCCGAGGTGGTATCTTTATGGAAGTAGATTGCCCAAACTTCCTTCCAAGGAGTGGTTGGTGGGTTTGAACCGCCAGCCTTCTGGTGAGCAGTCAAATGCCTTAGGCACTACACCACAGAAACCTGACATCTGAGTGTTTTTATAGCACTTACAGTAGTGTCTTTAATCATCGCCACAATTCACAGCCCCCTGTTTTATGTTTAAGAAGGACGAGAGAGGCCTGGCTGGAGGGTCTGGCTCCCACACTTCATCCTGTGGGAGACCCAGTGCCTTGTGCTTCTCGTTGGAACTGAAGCTTCCCAACTTCTCCTGGTTCATTTATTGACTTTCCTTGAAATAAGATAACTTTATTCTTTTTTAGGAATGCTTTGCCCATCCCGTTGGGTGCAGATCTTGTACATTTTGTCTTTTAGCTTCAAAGTCTCATGTTTTCTTAAAAAAATCGAATTGAGCCTTCCTCTGCCTGGGAGACAGGAGGGTGCGAACTTGCTCCCTGCTGAGATTCTGGGGGGAGTCTCATTTTTAACCTCCCCTTGACCTTGTCTTTGACATGTAAACAAATGTTCTCTTGGCTTCAGTGATAAGAGTTTCCAACTAGGGGGTCTTGCCCTTTTGTTTCTTGAGTTTGGAAGACTTCTTAGTACCAAGTGATAGATCAGGGGCCAATGAGCAAGTTGGAAGCAGAAGTTTGACCTGGAGGTTCCTGGGTCCCTGACAAGTCCCTCCAACTGCCCTAAGGGATGCTGATGAGAGTGGGAGGGGACCCGTGGGAGAGGTTTGGCCTGGCTTTCTAGAACTTCCTCCCACATTCCTCTACTCCTTGGCTCTTCTCCAAACTGCCCATGACTATTCCACCTTTCCCCTCTCTCAGCCCTTTCTGACCAGCACTCCTCAAACTTCTTTGAGACATAGTGAGAATTTCTTGGCCAAGTACATTCTGTAGTTTTGTGTATTAGATCCCTCTCTTGTGGAGCAGGGCTCATTCTGAAAACAAACTCCATTGCCGTTGAGTTGATTGCACTCTGTGGTGACTCCACGTGTGTCACAGTGGATCGGGGCTCCACAGAGTTCTCAGAGGCTGTTTTCGTGGAAGTAGATCACCAGGCCTTTCTTCTAACGTGCCTCTGTGTGGACTTGAACCAACAGCCTTTCAGTTAGCAGTTGAGTGTGTTTACTGGTTTGTACAGCCTAGGGACTCCATTAGTCTGTCAAAAATCCACTGTAGTCAAACCAATTCTGTCCGAAAGCAGCCCTGTAGGAGAGAGAAGAACTGCCTAATAGGATTTCCAAAGCTGTAATCTTTATGGGAGCAGATTGCAGGGTCCTTTCTGCCACACAGGAGCTCTGGGGGTGTAGTGCCTAAGGCATCTGACTGCTAACCAGAAGGCTGGTGGTTCAAGCCCACCAGCCACTCCTCAGAAGGAAAGTTGGGCAATCGACTTCCGTAGTGATAGCGCCTCAGAAACCCAAAGAGGGATCGCTACGAGTGGGGTCCGACTCAACAGCAGTGTGTTTGGTTTGTATTTTATGCCGTAGAGCAACTAGTGGGTTCACACTGCTGGCTTTTGCTTAGCAACTGAGCACTTAAGCACTGCAGCAGGAGGGCTGTTTATTGGCCTGTTGAAGGCCCTGGAAAGGCCTGCTGTGGGGAAGTCTGTGTGATTTTGTTTATCCCAGCTTTTCTCCATACACTCGAAGCTCAGAACCGTGCAGACAACAAGCAGCACGTTTTTGTAGAAGACGTTTTAGGAAACACTGCCTGGCTCTTTCTTGGCCAATGTATTTTGAGAAAACCTGGGCTTTTATCTCCAAAGGAAGCAAACTTTTCTGCTAGGGAGTTTAGATTGGATCCAGATCTTCAGCCAAAAGGAGGAGGCTTTAATGCAGGCCTAGTTACCACAGCCTTTTCCGGTAAGATAAGGATTGTTTGAGGGTGTGTGTGTGTGTGTGTGTGTGCAGAGTGGGGCGTGCTCTGCCTCTCTTGGCTAATTCTCAAACAACAAAGAAAAATAACATGATGTTGGATCTCCCAGCATTGATCCTGCTCCAGATGTTCTCGGCACTCCCCAACAGTTGAAAATGATCATAGGTACTTTCAATACATATAATGTTGACAAGCTTATGATGGTTGAATGCTCTCTACCATTTGTGTGTGCGAGCGTATGTCAAGTGTTTTGCAACTTTTCCACTGTAGTTTTCCTTGCAAACATTCGAGAGAGGTACTCCTACTACTCTTGTTTTGCTGGTGAGGAAACAGTTCAGAGAGGTTATATGCCTTGACAAACGTCACATAGTTAGTTGACGGTCTACCACTGATAGGAACTAAGTAGGTCTCCTTTTTGCTAATCCAATGCTGTTTTTATGGCATCCACAAAAGAAGCGTCTTTTGGGCAATGACACATTTTGTAAGCACAGAATTCTATGAATGGATTTTGACAATCATGCCTTCCCAGGATGATGAAAGTGAGCAGTGATTTGGGGTCTGCAGTGTTATGTTCCTCACAGGAATATTGCATATTGGGTTTAATGGCTTAAGAACTTCAAGGCAAGTGTTTTTTTTATATGATGCACTCTACTGAAGGAGAGAATCCTTTCATTGTTTCTCAATTTCCACGAACTCTTCTTTCTTAAACTGATCATAAAATAATTTATAGGTAAAAGAAAGGAGCTCTGGAGGTGTAGTGAGTAGGACAGTTGGCTGCAGTTTAAACCCACTACTGCTCCACAGAAGGAAGATGAGGCAGTCTAGTTCCACAAAGATTTACAGCCTTGGAAACCCAATGGAGATCAATATGAATCGGAATCAACTCGATGCAGTGGGTTTGGCTTGTTTTGGGGTTTTTCAGGTCACAGACTGTTGGGAGGGTAAAGAACGTTTTCTCTGCCTGCTCCCATCCTAACCACCCTCCTCCTCATGACTCCTGGGATTTCTTGTTGATTGAAAAGTGCTGATATTTCACTTCATCCCTCAAATTCATCTTCACTGACGGCCTGAATCTGAGAGCCTATTCCTGGGACCCGGGGATCTGATAACTTAAATACATCAAGGCAAAGACATTAGAGGAAAAACCACACCAGCTGCTCTTGAGTCGACTGTGCCCCGTAGTGTCCCGTGTGGTGTAGAGTAGAACTGCCCTCCATAGGTGTTTCATGGCATGCCCTTTAGAAAGCAGGGTGCCAGCCTTTTCTTCCAAGACATCTCTGGGTGGGTTTGAACCACAGCCTTTCAGTTAGCAGCCAAGGGCTTACCACTTTGCAGCACTCAGGCAGCTTTATTATTAGAGGATGCACGCATTCAAGAGGGGTCAGGTTGGATTGTGCAAAATACAAGGTGTCTGGTGCAGTGCTGATGCTGGTGTTTGGGTCACATCTTGGCTGAACTAACACCCCAGAGCCAAGCACCAAGGACCCAGAACCTCTCCCTTTACCCTCTATGCTTCTCCATGACTTTCTGGTAACCCAGCAGGCTTGGCTGACAACTTAGTGGCAGAGAGAAGGCTACATCTCTCCTGCAAAGATGCTGGAAAGACGGCCCCTTGGTTGTTATTATCACCTGATGTGATGAGCTCACGCCCGGGTTGTCATTATCACCTGATGTGATGAACTCTTTCTTTCATTTAGGTCAACTGATCTTTGAAAAATTTTGCTCCCAATGAAGAGGAACCATTCCAAGTCACCATGATGTAAACGACAAATTCTTCACGAGCTTCTACATGGATGGACACCAAGCCATTGGTCAATGGGAAGAAAATGATACCACCCAACCTTATGTGCGCTTGCATGTCCTCCTGTGAGAACTCGTTCACTTTCTTCTGTGCCATGGGAAAAACCTGACGGGTGGGCACAGTTGCTCCTGAACTTGCAGCTCTCCCCCTAGTCCAGTGGCTTTCTGGAGCATGACCACGGGGGATCCCATCCTTAGGTTGCCTTTCGGAGCCCAGCCAGAGGACGAGCTTCCTCATTCTCCAGTGCTTTGGCCTCTGCTTGTTTTTCGTTTGTTTCTGTTGTTTGTGCCATCTGATCCTCTTATGTAATCACAAGCTGTCCACAAAGTTTTCCAGCGCCATTGGTAGGCATCTGGACTTCTTGGGGGCTCTCCCATGGCCCGCTAAGCCCGCGGTCAGAGAACACTAACATGAGGCACTGCATTAACTGCTGTATACAGTTGTTAGCCCACGACACACACACACAGCAGGTTGGCTGCCGAGGTGGCCCTCCTCCCAGCCTGCAGGCGTGCTCCGCGTGCAGAGGAGAAAACAAGATTCTGTTCCACGTGGACAGTAAGCAGATGAACTTGCTTGCTGTTCTCGAAGTGAGGACAGAAGGGAATGAGAGCTGGGGCGGGTTTTTGCGCTTCAAGAAGGGGAAGCGATGTAGCCTTGTGTTTGTACTGGTGATCATGACCTTGGTGATGGCATCTTACATCCTTTCTGGGGTCCACCAAGAACTCCTGATCCCGTCACCTTTCCATTATGGAGGCTTCCCCGGTAACCCCGGCGTGATGGATGGTGAAGGTCCGGGTGACCTGAAAGAGCACCACCACCAGCCCTCTGCAAGTAATCTCTCGTACATGAAAGACTACCCAAGCATTAAGTTAATCATCAACAGCATCACGGCCAGGATCGAGTTCACCACCAGACAGCTCCCAGATCTGGAAGACCTCAAGAAACAGGAAGTGCATGTGAGTAGCTTTGTACTGAGCTCCATGTATTGATTTAGTTGTAAAGAATGGATGCCTCCCTTTTAATCATCATCTTTGGTAATGAAACAAAACAAAACAAACAAACACAAAAACATCCCAAAACAAGAACAAAACCAAACCTACCACTCTCCAGTTGATTCTGACACAGTAGAACTATCCCACAGGGTTTCCATGGCTATCAGTCTCTATGTAAGCAGACTGCCTCACCTTTCTCCCATGGAGCAGCTGGTAGGTTTGAACAACTGACCTTTTGGTTAGCAACCCAATGCTTTAACCACAGCCCACCAGAGCTCTTTGGCAATACAAGAGGTAAATGACCAAAACATTTCTCAAGTCTAACGAAGATAGTTGGATGGCCTTACACATCAGAGTGCATGGGGAGAGTGCTTTTTATGTTATGGGATACAAAGAAGGAGACTTGCTGGCCCACCTGGCACAGCTAGAAATACTCAAGGACCCCCTTCTCCTAACTCCATTCCAGGACTGTTTGCCCAAAGTCTGGTCCTGGCAGTCAGTGTGACTTCTGCAGAACTCATTGCTTGGAGTTTGAAAATTGGGTTCCATTTGATTGGCTCTTTCTAATCTGTCCTAAACTGTATCTTTGCCTCTAATGACCATTAAATATCCAAAAAGTAAAAAGATTCTAGCTGTTTAATTTAATTACGTGTGTGTATGTGTGTGTGTGTGTAAGATAAGTCATGGTGGATTTTTTCTTTTTTCATCGTAGTGAAAATGTGCATAAAACACACGGCGTCTCAACAATTTCGACAGGTGCCACTCAGTGACACCAATAACGTTCTTCAAGTGGGCAGCCTTTTTCACTACCTTTTCCCAAATCACCTGGTGAATGGATTCTGATGAAAGTTTGTCTTCCTTCTTCCCAAATTTTATTTTTATTTTGAGAAAAGGAAAGCATGGTGACTAGTTCTTCTTTCTTTAGCATTGAATCATTATCAAATGATATGTTGAATTTGAACATTGTAATAAATATTAGGACATGATCGTATTGTGATTAGAATGTTTGCTAATTTCCCACTGTTGGTCTCTCTTTCTCTTTTGATGCAGATGTTCTCAGTCATCCCCAGGAAGTTTCTCCCAAATAGTAAGAGCCCGTGCTGGTATGAGGAGTTCGCAGGCAGGAACACCACTGACCCTTACCTGACCAATTCCTACGTGCTTTACTCCAGAAGGTTCCGCTCCACCTTCGACACTCTGCGCAAGGCCTTCTGGGGCCACCTGTCTCACACCAACGGCAAGCATTTCCGTCTGCGCTGCCTGCCCCACTTCTACATCATCGGGCAGCCCAAGTGCGGCACCACTGACCTCTATGACCGCCTGAGGCTGCACCCTGAGGTGAAATTCTCCGCCATCAAGGAGCCACACTGGTGGACCCGGAAGCGGTTTGGTGAGTGAGGGCAGGCTCTGGTGGAAGTGAGGGAGGCCTGGTGGGCAGGGGGTGGGGGCTTTTACTGCTTCACAAAGCTTCCTGTCACTTCATTCATTCCACAGGTATTTGGAGGGCCATCCAGAGGGTAGGTGAGCCCACTGTGTACCAGGCACTGTGCTTGGCTTTGGGTTCAGTGCTCTGTGAGGGAGTAGGGCAGATGAGACCCAGAGATAAGATGGTGCCTGTGTAAGGGATTTAAAGACCCTACAGGTAAAGATCCCACGGGGGCTAGAACCTAGTTCCCCACCACCAGTGAGCATTTGTTGAGCACTAGCTGTGTGCAGGGCAGGGGGACGGGCACAGAAATCAGCAGCTCTTCCTGCTCCAGAGGATGCATGACACTAGCCATGCGTGGGAAGTGCCAGTGCTGGGTGAGTGGGCTGCGAGAAGAGAGTGATGGTCGCAGCTCGGTGCTTCTCTGGCCAGGGCCTCCACCCTGGAGGAGAAAGGACAGAAGGAAAGCACTTCAGCTTCCTCCTTCCCTCCCTCAGCCGAGAGACCGTGGGCACTGGCTCCCCCGTGGGCCTCAGCTTCTCTGACCTACCCAAGAAGGCCTTTCAGAGGACTCCGCTCCCAGCATCCCTGTCCCCTGGGTTCCCTCCCTGCAAGCCACCTCCAAGCACTTCAGATCATTGTTTCCTCTCCTTGACCTTTCCCTTCTGCCAGGAGACATTTGGTCACCCAGACTGAGAAGACAAACAGCCTCATGTCGGCCAGAAGCAGGCAGCCTGAGGGCGATTCCCAGGCAAAGGTCTCAGGTGGCTGATGAAGCATCTGAAAAGTTCCTTAGTGGAACATGTGTTCTGAACAGCCCGAAGGTGTCTGCGGGTGGTGTTTGATCTGTTTGACGTTCCTTCCGGAGGGAAGGAGGTGTGTGAACCGCTCTCTTGGCTCCACCACTGTCCGGCCAGGGCTGCAGTGTTGGGACACTCTCCTGCCTTAGAGGCCTCTCCTGTTTAAAAGTCTCCTCCCACCAGCGGGGAGGAGGGAGAGCAGGACTTGCCACTGAATCCAGTGCTCCAGTCACCTCTGTGCACTGGAACCTCTTGTCAGAGTCATGGGGTGCTTTCTATTATCCCTTAAACTTGGGTAGCTATGGCATGTCTTTAATAAGCTGGAAAGTAAAATTTACTCATTTTTAAGGCAAAATGTACATTTTGGCTCTTTGTAGCAGATTATCAGAATAACCAGTGAGTTCAACCCAAACCATCTGTCCAGAGGCTGGTCCATACTCCCCTTATTGTTTGGACAAGTGGGCAGCTGTTTGTGGAATAGATTGGACACAGCCTCAGGAAGATGCAAGTTGGGCCCCGAGGAAAAAGCAGGATCCTGAGCCCCAGAACATGCTGCTTCCACCCCTGTTCTTGTTGCTGCGACCTACATCCCAGGTGGCCCTATAGCTTGGCCACTTGAGGGTCTTACTCTGTGCACGTGTTGACCAGCCCCAAGTCACTGGACCTCTGATGGACATTTTTATGCAGTGGAACCTGTGAGAGCCAGAACTCAATGGGACTGTCCTGTTTTTCTGCTTTTGACAGGATACATGCCATCTTAGCACTTTTCTGTTACTTGTTTTAGTGGAAAATATTTGAATTTCCCTTCTCTGACAGGTTTCCATCTTATATAGGGTGTGACTTTCACAGGTTTTGCTGTAGTTCTTGAATAGGTATGCCATCCTTTAAACTGCCCCTACCCAGTAAGGACCTTGAGTGGTGCAAGCAGTCTGCTCTGGTAACCGAAAGGTTGGTGGTCCAAACCCAGCCAGTGGCACCACAAGAGAAAAGGTTGGTGACGTGCTTGCATGAATATGACAGGCAAGATAACCCCACTGGGCATCTACTCTGTAACGTATCGGGTTGCCGTGAGCTGGAATCCATTTGATGGCACACGTGTACAACAGCATCCCAGTGACAGGCAAGAAAACCCCACTGGGCATCTACTCTGTAATGCATCGGGTTGCCACGAGTTGGAATCCATTTGATGGCACAAGTGTACAACAACATCCCAGTGTAATGGTGACATCTTCTACCCCTTGAACCACTCATTGATTAAAGAAGGTGCCAATTCACAGACACACCCCCTCCCCAGCTCATCTGTCCTGAGCCTTCCGCTGCAGCCTCCGAGCCCCTGGGACTTCGAAGCCTTCTCTGGCCACTTCAGGAGGCCAGGACCTGAGTGGTGGAGCCCGGTCCTTAGTAACTCCTGCTTCTTGGTTGTCCTAGGAATCGTCCGCCTGCGGGATGGACTCCGGGACCGCTACCCGGTGGAAGACTACCTGGATCTCTTTGACTTGGCTGCGCACCAGATTCACCGAGGCCTGCAGGCCAGCTCTGCACGGGAGCAGAGTGAGATGAACAGAATCATTATCGGTACGGCTTCTGGGTAGCTCCCCCCAGGGTGGGACAGCCTTCCTGGGGGCCCCACTCCTGTGCTGGGCCAGGCCCAGCTTCCCTTCACCTGTACAACATTTGTAGGACGGTGGCAGACATCTGTCGAGCACTCGAGTCCCCACCTGGCTGTCAGTCTTACCCCTGCTACAATCTCTTTACAGCAGAAATGCTGAGTAGATTTTCTGACTCCCTGGACACTCAGGCCCAGCTGACTGGGATGGTTGCCATTTCGGTACTCCTGTTTTTGTGTAAATTAAGCACTCAGGCTTGACTTTTCACAATCTAGTGATCTGAGTCAGCTTGGATGGGGGACCATAAATGCAATTAA
>NW_006921625.1:9080709-9099360 GCF_000298275.1 Orycteropus afer afer
GCCAGTATCACAGTTCAAATCTATCAGTTCTTCTGTGGTATTCCTTATTCATTGCTCAGCTCTCACATGCATATGAAGCTATTGAAAATACTTGAAATATACTGAAATGGCTTGGGTCAGGCCCACTTTAGTCTTCAAAGTGATCTCTTTGCTTTTAAACACTTTAAAGAAATCTTTTGCAACAGATTTTCTCAATGAAATACATCCTTTGATTTCTTGACTGCTTCCATGGGCATTGATTGTGGATCCAAGTAAAATAAAATCCCTGCCAACTTCAGTCTTTTTCCATTTATCATAATGTTGCTTATTGGTCCCACTTGTGAAGATTTTAGTTTTCTTTCTGTTGAGATGTAATCCATACTGAAGGCTGTGGTCTTTGATCTTCATCAGTAAGTGCTTCAAGTCTTCTTCACTTTCAGCAAGCAAGGTTGTGTCATCAGCATATCATGGGTCATTAATCCATCTTCCTCCAACCCTGATGCCTGTTCTTCTTCATATAGTCCAACTTCTTAGATTATTTGCTCAGCATAAAGATTGAATAAGTGTGATGAAAGGATAAATCCCTGATGCACACATTTTTCTTGCTTTTAAACCATGCAATATCCCCTTGTTCTTTTTGAAAGACTGACTCTTGGTCTATGCACAGGTTCCTCATAAACAATTAAGTGTTCTGGAATTCCCATTCTTCACGATGTTATCCATAATTTATGATGATCCACACAGTTGAAAGCCTTTGCATAGTCAATAAAACACAGGCAAACATCTTTCTGGTATTCTTTGCTTTCAGCCGAGATCAATCTGACATCAGCAATGATATCCCTTGCTCCACACCCTCTTCTGAATCTAGCTTGAACTCTGGCAGTTCCAATATACTGCTGCAACTGTTTTTGGATTATCTTTAGCAAAATTTCACTTGCTTATGATGTTAATGATATGCAGTTTAATAATTTCCACATTCTGTTGGATCACCTTTCTTTGGAATGGGCACAAATATGTATCTTTTCCAAGTGGTTGGCCAGGTAACTGTCCTCCAAATTTCTTGGCCTTAAAGAGTGAGCACCTTCAGCATTGCATCCATTTGTTGAAACATCTCAGTGGGTATTCTGTCAATTCCTAGAGCCTTATTTTTCACCAATTCCTTCAGTGCAAGTTGAACTTATTCCTTCAATATCATCAGTTCTCAATCATATACCGTCTCCTGAAATGGTTGAACATTGACCAGTTCTTCTTGGTACAGGATTCTGTATACTCCTTCCATTTTCTTTTTTATTTTTTTCTTTTGATTTGGGTGAAGATTTACAGAGCAAATTCACTTTCCATACAGCAGTTTACATATACTTTGTCTCATGTCATTGACCACAGTTTACCACAATGCAACAGCTCCCCTCGCACTTCCTCCCCATAGTTACCTCTTCCCAGTGTCCATCCCTCCATACTCTCCTGCGCCCTGAGCTGTCTCCCTGTGCATAAGCAGCCCTTCCTTCTCCCATGATTGTTCTCTCCAGGGCGTGTGTCTACTTGACAAAGTACACATGCCTGTACTTTGTTTGGCTGGAAACCACAAGCGTGGGTTCAATTCCAGACCTGAAGGGCAGCTCGGGGCCATAGTCTCAGTGGTTCCACCAGGCTCTATTGGACCAGTAAACCGGGTCCCCACCTTTTATTTTTTTCCCTCCAAATGATTTTGAGTTTGTTCCACATTGTTCTCCCTCTCTATCCAGGATCTCCTACATCCCTTCCACGTGGATGACAGTGGTAGCCGGGCACCACCTAGTTCTTCTGGTCTCATAGTTGTATAAGTTGCAGATCGGATGGTGTACCAGTCGCTAGGACTGATTGTTTCCATTAATTTTGGTTTTCTTCTTTCTTCTTGGCGAGGAGAGACCCATCATTGCATCTAGATGGCAGCTTTCTAGCTTTTAATATCCCAGTCTCTACTCGCCAAAGTAGGAGGTGGAACAATGTTTTGTATAGTATGTTATGCCAATTGAGCTTGATGTCCCCTGCGACTATGGTCCCAAGCCTGCAGGTTCAACTACTCGGTCACTCTGGGTAGCTGGCTGTGACTAAGCAGTGATCACAACCTTGCCCCTTGTTTCCATTTTCTTTTGATGTTTCTTGCATCATTCAATATTATGCCCATAGAATCCTTCAATATCGCAACTCGAGGCTTGAATTTTTTCTTTAGTTCTTTCAACTTGAGAAATGCCGAGCATATTCTTCCACTTGGATTTTCCAACTCCAAATCTTTGCACATTTCCTTAGAATAATTTACTTTGTCTTCTCGAGCCACCCTTTGAAATCTTCTGTCCAGTTCTCTTACTTCATCATTTCTTCCATTTGCATTAGCTACTCTCTTTTCAAGAGCAAGTTTCAGAGTCTCTTCTGACATCCATTTTACTCTTCTCTTCCTTTCCTGTCTTTTTAATGACCTTTTGCTTTCTTTATGTGTGATGGCCTTGGTGTTATTCCCACAACTCATCTGCTCTTTGGTCACTGTGTTCAATGCATCAAATCTATCCTTGAGATTGTGTCCAAATTCAGGTGGGATACACTCAAGCTCATATTTTGGCTCTTGTGGACTTGTTTTAATTTCCTTCAGCTTCAACTTAAACTTACACACGAGCTATCGACGGTCTGTTCCATAGTTGGCCCGTGGCCTGTTCTGACTGATGATATTGAGCTTTGCCATCATGTCTTTCTGCAGATGTAGTCTGTTTTCGTAAGGATTTCTCATAAAGGTTACAGCCTGGGAAACCCGATGGCATAGTTCTGCTTTCTCACGTAGGGTCACTACGAATTGAACTCAACTTCAAGGTACCCAACAACAATGGATTTAAACAGTGAAGAAAGAAGAAAATCACTGTGTTCATATTTGCCTCACGCAGAGTTGGTGAGTTGTATGGTGGCCTTGTGGTGGGCTAAGCAAGGTTTCAGAGGCCTCTGGAGAGCTGGGGTCTGCCCCTGCATGTGCCACCAGACAGGTCTGTGCTATGTGACAAACCAGTCTTTGTGTTCATGGATTCAGTGTGCGCATCTGTAAAATGGGATGATTGGACAGGTTAGTTCCACACTCTTAGTTGGAAAACAACTCGACGGCAGTGAGTTTGGTTTTTCTTGGTTTTCTGCTTTCTCTGGGTTAGATGCTTGGTAGAGGTGTGAGGTTCTTAATCACTTTGGGCCCCTGGGTCAGAGAGTGCCTATCCTCGGTGGACTGTACTAATAGGGGAGTCACACAGGAGGTTCTGGACTTGAATGGCCAGGGCCTGCCGAGCCGGGGCTTCAGATATGGTGAACAACCCCTGACCCTGCTCCCAGGGCACCCTGCCTGCCCGGTGACAGCACCGTCAAGCAGTACTGGGATAATGTGTTGCATTGCCTTCCCCTAGACTCTGAGGTTCAAGGACAGAAGGACCTTGTCTACCTTGTTTCACTCATATATCCCAATGTCAAGCACAGTGCCCGGCATATCTCAGATACCAAATAAAAACTGGATAGATAGATTTATGGATGGATAGATGGGGGAATGGGTAAGTGGACAGAATGGACAGATGGTTGAAAGATGCTTCTCCTTGTAGAGTCATTTCTCTTTTGGGGTTCAGCAGAGTGTGTGTCGGTTCACTTCAGATACTTGAGTCTCACCTTCCTTATTTACTGTGAGTCAGACTTTCAAAGGACTTCTGATTGACTCTGAGTTCTGTAGCCTAGGGTATTATCGGTTGACACTAGCAGCCCAGCATAGGAACGAATGCTCACCTGGGTGTGTCTGCATCCCGCAGAATAGATAGGCCACTGTCAGCATCCTGCACTATGGCCACGCCCTTGGCACTCATCAAAGACACTTCGTCTTTTGGCTCACATCTTCCCTGAATAAGGGCCTCTGAGATGTCGTATCGTCCTGTGTGAAATGTTGAGAAAGCAGTGTGTAATTGATGAATGGATTTGCCTTTCTTTCTCCATCTTTAGAGAGCGCCCCCCAAAATCAGGGAGTTGGTGCAGTCATCTGAGACAGTTCTGTGTTGTTGAAACTGGCTGTGCCTCGGCCTTTCGCCTGTCCTAGATGGTGTGGTTGAGTTTCTCACCCGTCAGTCATGTGGCTCATGATAAAACAGGGGCCGGAAGTAAGTCCTTATCCTCCTAGTCAGCAGTGACTGAGTGCCAGCAGTGTGCAGGGTGACGAGGTGGACACTGTGTGGTGTGATAGGTAGGTCACAGGTGAGAAGGTGGTGGTATAAGGTGATACGGAGGTGGCCGTGTGGGGCAGCGGGGCAGGCGGTTGTGTGAGACAATGGGTGGGTGACGGTGTGGGGTACAGAATCCAGACTGGGTTCCTGTGAGCCTTCAGCCCTTTCTTCTCATCTGGTCTCAGAGCTGCCCTGTGACTTCCTGTTGTGGTTGTAGATTTTGTCTAAAATCCTAATGAGGTCTGCTTCCCCAGCCCTTCTCCCATGGTGCCTTCTGAAGAAAACCACCTAGTACATTCTTGGTGGACCCTTCAAGTGCCACATAGCTGTGTGCCATGACTAAGATCACTGTTGTGAAATGAGAGGCCTGATGCCAGAAAGGCATTTCCAGACAGAGGTCTTTGGGGTTGTCAACCCCTCTTTCTGGGGTCCACCTGCCAGCCTTGGAAGGCTGGCTTGGGACTGTGGCTATTTAAGAAGAGGGGGCCTAGGCCTGATGTGGCCCCTGTGACTCATGGGAAGCTGTCTCTGGGCACTTGGCGGGAACCCTTTCCCAGCAATGGCTCATGGGCGGTGCTTCTGTCTCCAGGGGAGGCCAGCGCATCCACGATGTGGGATAACAATGCCTGGACCTTCTTCTATGAAAACAGCACGGATGGCGAGCCGCCCTTTCTGATCCAGGACTTTATCCATGCCTTCCAGCCCCATGCCAAACTGATCGTCATGCTCAGGGACCCCGTGGAGAGGTGAGTGCAGGCCCAAAAAGAAAAGACAGGCTTTCTCTTTGACTCTTTTTTCCCAAAAGCACATGGCCTAACATTTACTACTGAGCCAGCCTATTTAATGCAGAAGCATGAAAACAAAGGAAACCCCCTCCGCCTCCCAGAATTTCCCAATAAAACATAGAGTGCATTGTTCAGACAGTGGTGAGGTTTTCAGCTTGCTCTGTAAGATGTTCATGAACTTGATAGAGCATGACTGTGTCAGGCATCGTTGGGTAACTGCTTACAGACCCAGCTTGGTTCTTCTCCAAGGAAAAGGCAATTTAAAACAAACTGATTGTGGTAAAATATATGTAAAAAAGTGTCTGCACATTCGCCACATTCTAGTCTGTGATACAATGATGTTATGACTATGTTCTCTGTGGGGTGTAGCTGTTTCCATAAGAAATATGACATGCTGTCAGCAACTCAGGGCCCCTTCAGCAACAACACTTTCCCTTAGGCCCCTGGTAACCACTTGCAAACTATGCAGTTAGTTGCCTGTTCTAGATCTTTCATGTAAGTGGATTCATTCTATTAAAATAAAAATCATATTAAGTCAATAATAATAATTGATTGAGGTTTATTGAATATACTCACTGCCACTGAGTTGATTCTGACTCATAATAACCCTATGGGACAGAGTAGAACTACCCCATAGGGTTTCCAAGGATGTTGCCATCTTTCCAGAAGCAGACTGCCCCATTGTTCTCCAGCAAAGCGCAGGTAGGTTTAAACCACCTACGTTTTGGTTAGAAGCTTGGGTAAACATTTTAACTGGAGAGACAAACACGTTTTGGAGACGAGAGAACCTCACAACACCCTTACCAGATCTTATTGCCAAGGAAAACAAAGGGTGGGGACAGGACCGATAAATCTGTGGCCAGGAAGTGTTTTCCTGCAGCAGTGTCTTGAAATACAGTTAAAATAATTACCATGGACCCTAAACTTGGCTTCCAGTCTGACCCTTGGCATCTGCTTCCCAAAATGACCACATTCTTCAAGAGCACAAAGTCCAAGGCAGATGGTCCCATTCTGTTACCTGGACCACTGTCTGACTCAGGTGACTTGCAGGAACCAGTTTCTTTGAGGCTTGAGGTTCAAAAGGACACCTAAGGGTGATGCCCTGTGTGGGTTACCCCAGCTTCCCTGAGAGCCAGAAATCTGGGTTCCAGGAGAATGAAGATGGTTTCTCTGTCCACTGTCTGTCCCTTTGTGCTCGACTCAGTTCACTCAGCATCGTGTTTACGAGGCTCATCCGTGTTGTAGGGAAAAGGCAGCTTGGGAGAGCAATCTTTTTTCTCTTCACGAACAAGATTTTGCCTCTCTTTGTTTTTTAAATAAACAAACTTAACTTGCAATGTTACTGCTATTTCTTCTGTAAATATTATTCTTTGGGCAATCCTCACTGTGTTTATACAAATTGTGGATTGTTTCTTAGCCATTCTGACCCTTGAGCCTCCAGCCTCTGGTGAATCTGAGCTGGGGACATGGGAAGCCTGTTTGGGTACCGTCAGGACTTGCAAAACACTCTGTGTGGGGGTGGGGGTGGGGACTCTCCTCTGGTTTAACTCCTAGAATTCTGCGACTGCCACCTCATGAGCAGCTTTGGATCCTTGTCAGCTCTGCATGTGAGTCTCCAGTTTTTCTTGAGAAACCAAAAGGGAGGACAGTGGAGGGGAAGCTGCCTGGTCTTAAAGATCTGGACGTGTCCAGTGTGGATGATGGACAGCCAGTGGGGCATTGAACGGCCTGTGCAGAGGTAGCCTGCGGGGCCAGTACTCATGTTACCAAAATCGCTGGTGATGCCTGCGGAATCTTGGGAAAATCATTTCATCCACCCTTGCCCCTGAATACCACCATGTCAGAGATGCAGGGCCCCGTCTAGTCCAGGGCCTCCAGTTCTTCCCTGTTTCAAGTCTGGGTCTGTCTTTTGGGAACGTCTACACCTTGGTTGTTTCTTCTAAGTGTTCAAGACCCTCCTGATACTCAGACAGCCCAGTCCTTGGTGTCTTCTTCCTTTGGGCTGAACCCCTGGGCCCCTTCTTTCCTTGGATGACCTGCCTCTCTGGCCTCACATACTTGCCAGTTATAAAAATAGTACATGTTTGTTGTGGAAATTTAAGTAATACAGTGGAAAACAACAAAGGAAACAGACTTTTTAAAGAACACGCATGCTCTCCTACTCAGAGAATACTTCTTATTTGTATTGTGGAATATTTTTTTCCAGGTGTTTTTGCTATGCAGATAAATATATTGATTAGAGGTGTGTGTGTGTGTGTGTGTGAGAGAGAGAGAGAGAGACAGACAGACAGACAGACAGAGTAAGCACCAGAGAATTCTATTGTGTGAACATACAGTCTTAGGTCTTGCTTCTTTCATTTAACACTGTTGACCCCACATGGCATGCTTTAAGGTGACCCTTGTCACTTGTCCCTGATTTATCTCTATGCACACCACTTTTTGGAGTCCTAAGAATGGCTGCCACTGTGTAGCTGGGTCACTGCCTCCCTCAGTCCCTGCCCCGGCCTCCATTAAAGCAGCTTGAACACGTGTTTGCTCTTGGGGCCACGCCGTCTGGCTTGGCCTCCTCAGCGTGCATGGTTCCACGCTCCGCTTGCTGTATGTCTTCCAGCCTCAGGAATCCTTCCTTCCTGGAAGGCCCGGCCTTGGGGCAGCTCCCACGTCCTACCTGGTGGTTCCTACACACCCAGAGGCCGGGACTTGGCCCTTTCCTCACAGGGCTGCAGGTCTGTGTCAGAGAGAGGACAATTGACACAAACCAGTGGTGCCCTCGAGTGGACATGATTATGTAACTTTCGGCCTCGGAAGGAAAGTCCCCTCACCCCCGCTGAGGTGTTTTCACAGCTGCTTTGCCTCTCCCCTAAGCCCTACTCAGCTGAAGTTCACAAGGCTAGAACATTCTCTCAGGAATGTCTTTCTGTCACACCTCCCTAGTCTTCATCCTGAGGAAGGTCAGGCTGGCCTCCACTCCACAGGGCCCGTGGAGAGAGGTGAACAGAGAAGTAGGGGCTGGTCTGTCTCTGAACTCAGCATAACGACTGTTTGAGGTGTGCACCCACATGCCTTTGTTATGGGGAGACATGTGTGATAGTGATTTGTTTTGGTCCTACAGATTCCAGCAAGGGCCACATGAGAGTAGAGAAGGGGTGCTAAGGACAGAGGGGTGCAGAGGAGACAGTGAGCTCGGGCGGGAGGCCCAGGAAGGCTGTCCCGGAGCAGCCAGTGCAGGCCACAAGTTCAGGATGAGCCAAGTTTGTCAGGCAAACAAGGACAATGGGCCAAGAGGAGGGACTGCTCTGAGCAGAGAGAAGGGCAAGAACATGTGCTCTGTGGCTGAGGAGCGGAGCCAGGTTCCCGAAATGTGTCTTTCTTCCTGGAGTCTTCCCGGTCTGAGGACGTGTAAAGGGGCCGTTGAGCAGGGAGGGCAGCTGGATTGGCCACGTTCAGATGGCTGAGCCAGAGGTGGCATCCCAGCCCAGGCTGCCATCTTGTAGAGACTCTTGCTTCATGACATGATATCCCAAGGGGGTCACCAAGAGTTTGCTTTTCTTTTTGTCAGGACAAATGCTCTGTTTGTCCTGGGACCTGAAAGTGGAGGGTTCTTGTCTTGCTGGTCCTCAACTCGGCAGAAGTTGTTCATCGATTCTAAATCTGTTGAGCCCCTACCAGGTGCCAGACACAGGGCTGGGTGCTGAGCAAACGCACCATTGGGAATGAGGTAGGCAACCCCATGTCTGCCCTCTAGGAGCTCACGCTTTGTCAAGGGAGCAAGACACTGACCACGTTGTTCCATATCTGATGGTGCTGAGGAGGAGGAAGGCAGGCTGCCACTCAGATCACGTATCAGGAAGCCAACACAGTCATCTTGTCTGTCAGCTTGGCACGCTGTGGGGCACTGTGTGTTGCTATGGTGCTGGAAACTACACCACTGGTATTTCAGGTACCAGCAGGATCACCCATAGTGGACAGGTTTCAATGGATCTTCCAGATTAAGATAGACTAGGAGCTCTGGTGGTGCAGAGGGTAAAGCATTAGACTGCTAACCTAACTGAACCCACCAGCTACTCCATGGTAGAAAGATGAGGCAGTCTGCTTCCGTAAAGATTGACGGCCTTGGAAACCCTATGGCGCAGTTCTGCTCTTCTTATAGGGTTGCTATGAGTTGGAATCGATTCAATGACAGTAAGTTTTTATGGGTTCAAGATAGACTAGGAAGAAAAGCCTGTGATCTTGTGAAAATTAGCCAGTGGGAACCCTCTGGTTACAGAGAACATTGTCCAACTCGCTTGGTTTGGATTCAGCATCAGGAGGGATCAGTCGCTGGAGAAGACATGGTGTGCAGTGAAGCAGAATGTCATTGAGGGATGGGAGACCCTGGGTGTGACGGATTGGCACAGTGGCTGCAACGATGGACCCAAACATGCCTGTGAGTGCAAGGAAGACACAGGGCTGACTGTGTTTCGTTCTGTTACACATCACGTCACCATGAACCATACTAGACTTGATAACACTGACAACAACAGCCGAGTCGTGGGGTCACTTACTGTGTCAATAATTGATTGTTGTATAACAGATAACCACAAATACAGCAGTTGAAAATTACACACTTTTTTGCAGATTAGGATCTTCCACTTTAGGGTCTTTCAGAGGCTGCAGTTGAGGTGTCGGCCAGGGTTGTGGTCGCATCTGAAGATCTGAAGGGAAGATCCACTCCACACTCACTGGTGGTTGGCAGAATGGGGTCCCTCATGGGCTGTTGGGTGGAGGCTGCCCTCAGTCCCTTGCCATGTGGGCCTCTCCAACATGGCAGCTTGCTTCATCAGCCCCAGAGAGAGAGAGTCTGTCAGCATGTCTGAAGTGATGTCGTATCACTTTTGCTGTATTCCATTGATTGTAAACAAATCACCAGGTCCAGCTCACGCTCAAGGGGAGGGGATTACAAAGCACATGTACCAGGAAGAGGGGTCACTGGGGCCGTCTTAGAAGTTACCTCCCACACCTGTTCTCTGTGAGCCCCTCCTAGGCCATCCCAGAAATGGGGCCTTGCCCTGAGCCGGGAGATGAGGAACGTCCAG
Organism: Orycteropus afer afer; assembly: GCF_000298275.1. Classification (NCBI taxonomy): domain Eukaryota; kingdom Metazoa; phylum Chordata; class Mammalia; order Tubulidentata; family Orycteropodidae; genus Orycteropus; species Orycteropus afer. Next base: position 9,090,754 of record NW_006921625.1, read on the forward strand.
CACAACTCTGTTGCCAGCAGCTGGCCTCCACATACACAGTGGGGCATGCGTTTTCTGTGCATATTTTCTGGGTGTGTTACTGACAGCAGCAGCTGCTTCATTGCTTTTGAAACATGTGTAAAAATTTCTAACAATAGGAATTTCTCCTTTTTTAAAACTCATGACTCGTGGCCTGTCCGAAACGACTGGCCCATTCTCCATCCCAGACAGATAAGATGACAGATCTTATGTGTTCAGGTCCCTCTTGAAGAAACAAACACTCCAAACCCAAGTTCCCATTAGTACAACTGGATCCTGGGCCAGTTGCCTGTGTCAGTCATCTGTGAATTTCTGCAAGTGAGAGATTCCCCAGCTACTCACTGCCAGCGGGATGGGGTCAAAGTCTTCCTTTCACAATTTTGCCTAGAAAGGAAAATCAAACAAACCAACAACTTGTTATTTCTAGTTCTAGATTCACATTTAACCTTGATTTCCATAACTGATCAAGCATAGAGAGTTTGGAAATGTTGGAATTGTGTTTAGGCTGTGGGGTCGACCCCTGACTCACAGCCACCCCAGGCTCAGTGGGATCAGACCATTGAGATCCACAGGTTTGTCACTGACTGACTTTCAGAAGTAGGTCACCAGGCCTCTATTCCTAGTCTGTCTTAGTCTGGAAGCTCCGCTGAAACCTGGTCAGCATCACGAAAACATGAGGTGCATTGCCGGGAATCTAACCTGGGCACCCCGTGTGAAAAGCAAGAATTCTACCAGCGAACCACGACTGCTCCATTGGAATTATGAGCAAAGCCGTTCCAGTCACATTTAAGTGTTCAGAGAAGTATGCAAACAATCGGTTCATTTGTTTTTCCCACTGGAGGACAACACAAGAGTAACAGCAGGTGGGCCAGGATGGTTGCTGTGGCCCAGAGGGGCCCAGCCAAGAATTCCTGCTTTGAGTTTCTCTGTACTGGAGATTGTAATAATTTAATACTGAAGGAAAGGATGTCTATGCTAAATTGGCCCAGTTAATGACAAAGAAGCTGCCAATTACAAGAGAGTTTTTCTTCGTTTAATCTGATTCTTAAGTGGAGAAGATGACCCTTTCCAAAGGCTTCACCCATTAGCCTCCCGCCTCTTCATTTGTGAGCTGCTCAGTAGTCTGCCTCTTAATTCAGGGGCAGTTGCAGCCCCCATTAAGTGACGAAATGGCTGGCAGGGGCCGACCCCTCCAACTCAGTGATGCCCCTCTCTCACTCAGGGATGTTGGAGTGGGCTCGCACACAGCATCAGGGACTCTGGTGCCTGTGTTGTGGTTTGATTCTGTGAGTTGTCTGCCGTACATGGCAACACTCACCATGGGGAACTGTTCGATTCCATGTTTTATAATGATGAGCCGGGGGGAAGGAGAACTGGGTGCCGTGAAGAATTAGAGTGACATTTTGACCTAACCCCTTGAGCCTTGGAACCCAAGTTGTAGTTCTGTTACTCTGCTCATGCAAACGGATTTGTTTAAACAACTCACAGGACTGGTTAAATAATGCATCTATCATGACTATAACCATGGCCAGAATGAGGCTGCTAATGAAACACATCCGTTTACATGGTTGGTCATTTGCACACAGCAACAATCGGCCTAATAGTTCAGATGGGAAGCCCAGTCTCATTGATTTTCTTCTGGCAGGAGAGTGTGTGTTGGGGTGTGTGGTGGTGGGGGGGCTACCTTGTTGAGGTGACAGGGACACAGCCTAGAGGCGCAGAAGGATTGCTTTCAGACCCTACCTCTGCCACTCAGCTCTGTGACATCAGGCCTCATTTCCTCTTCCATGAAGTAGGGAGAAATGGACCTGCTTGTAGGGCTTTGAGAATTAAACAAAGCCAAATCCATTGCCATTGAGTCAGTTCCAACTCATAATGACCCCCATTGGATTTCTGAGGTGGTAAATCTTTATGGAAGCAGATTGCCCAGTCTTCCTTCCAGGGAGTGGCTGGTGGGTTTGAACCACCAACCTTCTGGTTAGCAGTCAAATGCTTTAGGCACTGTGCCACCAAAAAAAAACAAAAACAAACCAAGCTTACTACCACCGAATCAATTCCAACTCATAGTGACCCCTCCTTGGGTTTCCAAGGTGGTATCTTTACAGAAGTAGATTGCCAAGCCTGCCTTCCAAGGAGTGGCTAGTGGGTTTGAACTGCCAGCCTTCTGGTCAGCAGTCAAATGCCTTAGGCATTATGCCACCAGAGGTCCTTATTTGAGAATTAAAAGACCTCATAGATAGCACTGGGCAAGCGGAAATATTACCGAAGACTAGCTGGTATTTGCAGGTCTTCTTTGCAGCCACCGGTCCTAACCAAATTCATTCACTGCTCATTCACTCCCCCAGTACTACTGCAGCACCTCTGATGTGTTGGATGCAGAACTGACGTTAGAGAACAAACCCCATCCTGCCTGTGCCTTCATGGAGGTTACGGGTCACCGAGGGGCCAGACCAGGCTGTGTGAAATGACCTCCCATTTATGGAGCACTTACAGGCCTGGCTCTTTGCCCTTCCCATTGCCCCATTGGTGCTTTCCACATAGTGCAAGGGTTGTGATGGCTAGTAGACAGGGGAGGCTCAGTGAGGTAAGTCTCCTATCTGATGTCACATGGTTAGAAGTGACCACAGTGGGGTTTGCTCCCCTGTCATCCAATACCTAGGCTGATATTATGGGGAGTGTTGATGGGTATAATCTTGTGAAGGACGAGGGGGACAAGCAGGCAGGGGAGTGCTGGACTGTGAGGTCTCTGCCCACCCCATGGAGAGCAGTGAGCTGGGGTGACCCTTCAGAGTGGACCCTGATTGAGGCTTCTTCCACTGACTATCTTTAGTTGTGAGGTGCTCTGGGAAGGGCGTGCCTTTGGGTAGGTCTTTTCAGCCTGGGTCTGGACTATGAGCCATCAGCTGATGACTCCCCAGTTTTGCAGAGTCTGTGAGAAGTAAGAACCCCAGATTTTGCAAACACCTAAGCCTGGGCCCACCTGAGCTTTCATTCACCCTTGTCCCTGACAGAGAACAAGATGGAGCCCCATGGTAATAACCAGCACAGACACACAGACACAGGCTGGAGGGAGCAGAACTGAGCTGGCCCTTTGGAGTTACTGCATGCCTTTGACTTGAGCGGGAGTCTCTCCTGTGCTGGGACTCCTTCTCCAGACAGCACAACTTCTGCAGCCCGTGGAAGCCCCTGGTTAATCCCACAGATCCATGTTCCCAGGTAGAAGAGGGGAGCCTGGTGCTGGAACAGTCACACGACACTTTCCCTTTTACACACTTGCACAAGTCCTAGAAGCAGGCAGTTCCCCAGCACAGATGGATTAGTGCTAATGTCTGTTGATCTCAAAAGGAAACCGTGGGCAGAGATGGAGTGGGGGTGGGCTGGGATGGGAGGAGGCCACTGGAACACAGAGGTGATGACGGGCACTGACGGTCTCGTGCTCTTTCTTCACGCCAGCCGCCCTCTTCCTCTTTCTCTCTGGAGCATTAAGAACTGCACCTCGTCCTCTGGAGGAGGATGGCAGTGGAGTGTCTTGAAGCTGCCTGTTCGTTTCCTGGTGATTCGTTTCCTGGTGAAGCTGTTTATTTGGGTGTCCCTGATACACCTTTCTATAGGTGATAAGAGTGGTGGGAGGTCACTTTAATAGAGCTGGACCGTGGAGCCCTGCGGCGGGCAGCTAGGAAGACCTGCAGTGCCGGTCCAAGGACAGCCGAGGCCTCTGCTGGGTGCTCTCTGAAGGCTGTTTAGGGGTAGCCGCTGGGGAAGGGCCCATCTAGTTACTGGTGGGAGGAGAGGCGTCCTGCTAAGGACTCCGGTGTGTCTGACACTGTTTCTCTGGGAAGTGTTTATAAAGCCATGGGCAGGCCTGGGTGTCCCCACCCGGATTTTCTGGAAAGGGCGATTCTCAGGGGGAGGAGCCGCTAGGTGAAAAGAGAGATTGTGCTGACCAAGCCAGGATCGCAGAGGGACTTGGCATTGACTCCAGGCCAGCCATGGGGAGCCAGCCAGGTGGAGCACCAAGACTGTGCCTCCTGGGGCGCTGGGACCTATCAGAGAGGTCAGCTGTGCTGGAGGGGTGGGGAAAGGCACCGGACAGTACGTAACATGTACAACCGGCCCTGATGTCTGGGGTCCCAGTGACAAGTACCACCAAGAGGGTGGCTTACAGTGACAGGTATGTATTGCCTTGCAGTTCTGGAGGCCAGAAGTTCAATTTTGTGTTCTCTAAAGACGGGATGGGGGGAAGATCCTCTCATCTCTCCAGCGGTCCTTGGCTTGCAGTGTCCTCCACTCTCTGCTCCGTCTGCCCGTGGCTGTCTTCCCTCTGTATCCAGGCCTGTGCCTTTCTCTTCTTTTTATAAAGACACCACTCAGATTGGGTTTGGACCCATCCCACTAGAGTATGACCTCATGTTAATTGATAACATTTTGAAAGACCCTGTATCCAAACAAGGTCACATTCACAGGTCAGGACTTCGGTGTATCATTTGGGCACAGGTCATCACACTTGGTGTGCAGTGCCAACTGTCTTCAGTGACGGTCCTGCACCCTGGATCCCAGCCTGGCCTTGATGCTGCCTGTAACCTGGGCCAACACTCTGTGCACCTGGGCATTCTCACCTATGGAGTTGCTTGATGTCAGAATCACTGGCTCATCATGTCACAGTGCCCTGTGAGCTGTGACTGACTTGCAGACATGAGAGATGCATGGTGTTCTTGCAAGAGGCACTGGCTTCAGTTTCCACAAACGTTCCCTGAGGACTGTGGTTGGATGCTCTGGAAGAAACAGAGGTGGACCCAGAACAGGCCTTGTGCTGAAGGACCTAATGAGCAAGAGAAGACCCCGCCCGATGTCCCCATCCACAGGAAAAAGGTGGACAAGCTCTGCACCATTTGGACATTTTGAGGTCCAAACGTGGATGTTCCATCTGGCAGATAATGAGCTTCGCTGATGCTACGGCTGCAAATGACCCAGATGCCTCCTCCGGGCTGCTGGTGGCCACACCTGCTTTCTGCTTCCTCCTGATGGGAAGTCCATGGCTGTGATTCAGTGTGACAGAAGGACCTGCTTCTCAGCAACAGTTAATGGCCTTTTTTCCTTAGAGGAAAAATACACGTAATCATTATTGATGACACTGTATGAGAGGTTGGGCAGCTATTGATTACTACTAGTGATTTGAATCGGGAGGCCAGCAGATGGAGACTAATGAGGCCAGCAGCTTGGACTTTCTTTGGTGACCAACTTTAAGAAGACCCTCCCTCCGTGTGGCCCAGATGGTGACATGGCATGAGGAGGGGAGATGGAGGACACACCCATGCCCCACTCCTTGGGGGCTCCTGCCTGAGGAGATAGGACTGCTCATATGTGGGCCACTGAGCCCCTGGAGCCTAGGGAAGGCGGGGCCAGCCCCGAGCGGCCAGCTGCTCCCGGCCACACGTCAGCGTCAGCCTCAGAGCCTTCCTTGAAGCTTGGCTCTTTGGAAAACTCCTGAGTCTGAAGCTTGTGCGTTTTGAGCTTAGTGACCTTGGTGACATCTGATGTGAGTCCCTCTGGGAACTGACGTGTAAAAAACTTAACAGAGCAACTAGATAGTGGTGATGTTTGCACGACTTTGTGAATTTGCTATAAAACACTGAATTGGACACCTTAAATGATAAATTTTATGTCATGTGAATTATCTGAATTTAAAAATGATAGTAACAAAAATAGGAGCTTTGGTGGTATAGTGCCTAAGGCATTTGACTGCTGGCAGCCAGAAGGCTGGCGGTTCAAACCCACCAGCCACTCCTCAGAAGGAAGATTGGGCAATCTACTTCCATAGTGATACCACCTTAGAAACCCAAAGAGGGGTCACTATGAGTCAGATCTGACTCGACAGCAGTGAGTTAGGCTTTTTATGGTTTTAGCAGCAAAAATAACACAAAAGAAGGAGAGAATCAGAAAATACAGGGAGCATTCTTGCTGAACTGGTGACGTTTGAGCCGAAACACATGGAAAGACAAAGGAAACCATTATTTAAGAGCTAAAACTTGAAACGAATGAGCGACTGCAATAACCAGTAGAGATCAGCTTGTCCGAGTGATCCATGACACAGTGGGGGGTTGGTGTGTTACTGCTGTTGAACGGCCTCTGATGCACGGTGACCCCAACCCCAACAGAAGGCCACGCTGCCTGACCTGTGCCATCCCGGGGTCAGTTGCAGGTTGGGCTGTCGAGAGCCATCGAGTTCCCACCGCCTGTCTTCAGAAGTAGATTGCCAGGTCTTTCTTCCTAGTCAGAAGAAGAAGAAGCTGGAAGCACCGCTGAAACCTCTTCAGCATCAGAGTAGCACGTGATCCACGGATACATGGTGGTGGTTTTACATGCGGTGCATTCCGGGATCTGGAACCTGGGTCTCCCACACGGAAGGCGTGAATTCTGCCAACAAGCCACCACCGGCCGATGCAGTGTGTGCTGGCTTTATTAGAGACGCGGAATCTCTCCTTGTTGTTTACGCCTAACATGCTGGTCCATGACCATGACCATCAAGCCACTCATGTTTATCTGGAATGTGTGTTTAAAAAAAGACTCACTGCCATAGAGTTGATCCCAACTCATAGTGACCCTTCCTGGGTTCTGAGGGAGTATCTCTATGGAAGTAGATTGTCCAGTCTTCCTTTGGAGGAGTGGCTAGTGGGTTTGAACCGTCAGCCTGCTGGTTAGCAGTCAAATGCCTTAGCTGTTGTATAGCACACTGTCCCTGTTTATCAGTCTCCTGTAACCGATTAACTAATCCCTTAACAGAATTGACTTTTTGTTCCTAATCACACTGCACCTAAAACACTAAAATACATACAAGAAAAAGAAAAACCCAGCCCAAAGTGTTAGCACCCAACTCTGCTCGTTGATTTCGGTCATTGGTTTGTTTCCTCTAACTTGTGAGGTCGGGGCCACATCCTGTTCAGTCAGTGGAGTTTGAGGTCAGGCAGACATGGGTTGTTAGGTCCCCAGCCCTGAGGCTTCCTTAGCCATGCGACCTTGGCCAAGCTCCTTAACGTCTCTAGAGGTCAGTTGAGGATGAGGTGGTAGCGGCCAGTGTGTATGTCATCAGGTGGCTGTGGAGACGAAATGAGAACCTGGGCACAGATTTGCACAAGGCCTGGGGACGGTCAGCCCCGAGTGTACACAAGTGTCAACCCCAGATGGAAGTGGAGACGGTGATAGGAGACCAACCTGCAGGGCACTCCCGCAGAGCCTGGCCCAGAGTGGAAACCAGCTGCCGTCGAGTTGACTGTAACCTGTGCTGACTCACGTGTGTCAGAGTGGAGCTGTCTCCACAGGGTTTGCAAGGACTGGTATCTCAGAAGAGTCTTTCTCCTGGGACCCTTGGGTGGGTGTGAGTCACCAACATTTTGGTTACCAGGGGAGCAGGTTAACGTTTGCACCATGCTAATGGTGAGGGCCTTTCGGTAGCTGCTCACGCTTTCCATAGTGATCCTTAATCCAACCTTCTCACGTGGCACCTGGCTTGGAGCAGCACCCTATCAAGGTCATCGAGTAAGTGGGTGAAACTGGTTCTAGGGGCCTTAGGGTAACAGGGGGAGTTTCCCAGGGCTGCTGAACAAGTGCCACAAACTGGCTTAAAACAACAGAAATTCGTTGTCACGGTTCTAGAGACCAGAGCCTGAAGTCAGGGTGTCAGTAGGGCCGTACTCCCTCTGACGGCTCTAGGGAAGGATCTTCTGTCCGTCTGACGTCTGTGGTTGTTGCCACCCTTGGCGTTCCTTGGCTCGTATGGAGCTGCGTCACTCCTGTCTCTGCCTCTGTCTCCCACGCTGGCTTCTCTGTGTCTATCTCCTTATGAGGACAGTCACTGGGTTCAGGGCCCACCCTCATCCTGTATAACCTCACCATAACTTGGAATCTGCAGAGGCCATGTTTACAAATCCAGTCATGCACAGGTATTGGAAGCCAGGACTTGGGCATATGGAGCCCTGGTGGCGCAGTGCTTAAATGCTCAGCTGCCAACCAAGACCTTGGTGGTGTGAATCCACGTGGGAGAAAGACCTGGTGAGCTGCCCCTGTAAAGAGTACAACCTAGAAACCCCTACGGATTGGACTGGACTCGATGGTACCTAACAGTGAGTCCAATGGGACCGCATCTGAACTCGACGGCATCTGCAGACAGCCTATTTCAAAACAGAGTCACACACACAGGAACAGGAGGTCAGGACTTGGACACGTCACGGTTCAGCCCATCAGCGTCACCATCTGAATTCTGTCACAGGGCCTTCAGGCTCACTGCTGGACACTCCTTTGTCCTTGTGCGGAGAGATGCAGTCATTTTCTGAGGCTCCACATACAACCCCATTCCTCCTCCTGGCAGGGTCACCACCCGGGACCCCTGCACTGCAGGGGAAAGGTAGCCAGGCAGGCTCTCTGTGAGCACTGGCCCGCCATCCTGGGCACGTACCGCAGACTGACAAACCCCAGCACAGAAGGCCTGGAACGCGTCTGGGCTTATATTTGGAATTGCCATTGGAAACAACCCTGGCCAAATGTGACACCCATCTGTGCTGGTGGTTTGAGAGAGAGAGGAGGTGGTGGTTTCTC
>NW_006921625.1:9107395-9108819 GCF_000298275.1 Orycteropus afer afer
ACTCTTCAGAACCTTTGCCTGTTGCTCTGACCATAATTCAAGGTGGGGGATGGAAGGGGAGGTGCACTTGCTGCTCCTTTGGGGCAACAAGGGACTCTGATGTTTGCAGGCGTGCATGTGGCTGAGTGCTGGGTTTGGAAATGCTGGGTGCAGTCGGCAGTGCTGAGTAAAAGCCTTTGATGTACAGGTACAGAATGCAAAACTCTCAGACACACAGGTTTAGAACAAGATTTGCAGAATTCCTGCCCTAGAAAGAGGGATGCCAGGTTGGAGAAGTTAGGGAATGGGAAGTGTGGAGCTGAGAGGCCAGAGAAGTGTGACGTCACACAGCCGTGGGGCCAAGTCGCATCAGCCCAGCTTCGGCCCCTGCCAGTGCAGGCCGTATGGGGGCTTGGTGTGTGCAAAGGAGCTGGGTTGAGCAGTGGGGGTTATGAGGTATGGGCAAGCAGGGAGAGTGCTGAGAGAGGGACAAAGGAGACACAAGAGGGACTTTTGAAAACCGAGAACAGATAACGACTCTCTACAAACAGAAAAAGGAGCAGGAAACTCCGCTTAGTTCATATGCATTAAAACGCTGTTAGATATACTACATGGGTGGTCCTGCGGGGTGCAAACGGTTAATGCCCTCGTGCACCTTGGGAAGAAGGCCTGCCAATCCACTTCCCCAAACCCAGCCATTGGGAAGCCCGTGGAGCCCAGTTCTGTTCCGACCACGTGGGGATGCCGCGAGTGGGAGGCGACTGAGGACAGTTGGTGCATGGTGACGTTGGAAGTCTACGGCGCCTGCATCTGCCATTTTTTATTGTTAGGAATGTGATGGGAAGGGCCAGACGTTTCCCGGGGAATTGCCACAGATGCTTTGGTTTCATGGCCTCCAGTCCACAGAAACCAGAAGGACATCTAATTCCCACGGTCCCTCTTTGCTTCTGTACAAATGTGGTGGCCTGGTGCTGTTTTGACGCTCGCTGTTCTGTAAAAACAGAGCTGGGGCCTGAGGTGACTACAGGAACAAAGACACCTGCTGGGGGCTTGTTCGGGACCAGCGTAGACTTGTTGGAATGTGAGACGCGGTGGGAAGGGCGGGGAGGCGGGAGGTGGCGCCTTTGCACCGGAACTCAGAGCAGTTGTCGCGTTTTGCACGTGGATTTCCATCATCGCCCCGATGGCGTGATTTCACCACCACGGGTGGTAAAAACACCCATTTATTTTGTTCACAGGTTGTACTCAGACTATCTCTACTTCGCAAGTTCGAATAAGTCTGCAGACGACTTCCACGAGAAGGTGGCCGAGGCGCTGCAGCTGTTTGAGAGCTGCTTGCTCGAGGGCTCCCTGCGCGCCTGCGCCTACAACAACACGCTCAACAACGCCATGCCGGTACGTAGGCCGCCGCCGGCGCCACCCGAGGGCGTGTTCCGTGCAGGGGC
>NW_006921625.1:9109769-9124063 GCF_000298275.1 Orycteropus afer afer
GGTATCTCCTGGGTGGGGTACCCCCTGGGCCGGGTATCTCCTGGGCTGGGTACCGCCCCAGGCCGGGTACCCTCTGGGCTGTTGTATGTGCTTCTTTAGCTAGATCAGGCATAGCAGGTGCTCTTTCCAAAGTGAAGCTAATGTGGTCACCTGCCTGGGGTTTGGCTTTACAAGCCCTGCTCTGTTCATTGTGGCCTGCGTGGTAAGACATGGACAGTTTGAGGTGGCAGCTTGGGACTCCCCAGGGCCAGCGGGGGTTCAGGGTCAAGAAGCCCCCACTCTGTCCTCCTTGTCAGCAAGGACATCTGATGTGGAAGGTGGGGTGCTCCTTCTAGCAGGGTGCAGAGAGATGACAGATAACATGCTAGGCTGTCCTGAAAGAGTTTACAGTTTGGTAAGGAAGATAGGAAGATGGGACAGGCATACGGATCACCACAGGCCTGTGCCAAGGAAAGAGGGCGTTGGAGCCAGAGGGTGATGTGGCCTCAGTTCCCAGCTTGGTCATTGCTAGTTGGGCGACTCCCGGCACTTGTCAGTTTCTCTGTGACCCCGTTTCCTCAGCCATGAGATGGGGGTGATAATACTGCATTGCTATGTTGTTGTAAGGGTTAAAGACTGATTGTTGATTCCTCCATCCACACATGCATTCATCCCATGTTCTGGGCCTGGCACTGGGTGCTGGGGCTACAGGGTGATGGGACAGACATGGCCAGACGGGTGGTGGCTGAGGAGGTGCGACCAAGGGAGTGGCCTGTGAGTGGGGCTCCATTCTTAGGGGCTAGACACACCTCAAGAAGTCTGGCCTCTATCCAGAGGGACATGGGGTCTCATAGGTAGGTGGAAGCAGGGGTGGTGGCTCTCATTTAGAAGATGCATAGTGGCAGCTGACTGAGCTGGGGGTGGGTTCCTGGAGGGGTCAGTGAGCCCAGGACAGGAAGGCCCCAAGAGCAGGGTTGGCTGCAGGAGTTCTGGCAAGAGAGGTGGTGGGCGGGGGAGGGGGGCAGAGAGCTGGGGAGCCCTGGTGGCTTTGAGAACAATTAGGAGGAGGAGTAGAAGGGACTCACTGGTCATTTGGATCAGGGGTGGGATACAAGGGAGAAGCCAGAGCTGGGTGCTTGGCTGCACGCCACACCCGCGTTGGGCCTACAGCGCCAGCCGTGGTGCTGCTGCTAAGATGGAACAAGACGCCGCGGGGCCTGCACCCTCCTCACGCTGGCTGGCGTGTTTGAGGCTATTGGTATGGCTGTCAGTCCGTTACATGGAGGTCCCCACTTTACCAAACACCCTTGCCCTTGGGTGTGGCTTATTATTATTACTGTCTATGACTGGTTAAGGAGCTCTGGTGGCATCATGCCTAAGGCATCTGACTGCTAACCAGGAGGTTGGCAGTTCAAACCTACCAGCTACTCCGTGGAAGGAAGGTGGAACAGTCTACTTCCGGAAAGATACACCGCCTTGGAAACCCAGTGGGGGTGGCTATGAGTCGGAAACAACTTGATGGCAGTGGGTTTGGTTTTTGGTGGTTGGTTATGACTGTGATTGGGGACCATCCATGTGGGGCTGGGAGGATGGAAGAACCATTTCAGGACACAGATCTAGGAAAAAATGAAAGGAGACTGGCCTCATTAACGATGGAGAGGATGTATGGGTTTGGTTCGTTTCTGTGACATGCGTGGCACCTACTCTGTGCATGCACCAGACTCAGTGCGGGAGGAAACTGTGGGCTGCCTGGGGCTCTGTGCCCAGTGTTCCTTCCCCTCCTGTCCCACTACCAGCCCAGAGACCAGCTCTCAGCCCTGCCCAGGCCTGACTCTTCCTTATGGGATATGGAGCCAGCACGCCCGGTGTGTGTGAGCTGGTCCCGGGTCACGAGGGGCGGGGGTGCTATGCTGGCGAGAAAAATTAAGTTTTTGATATTGTGCCTGTGTGTCTGTGTGTCCTGTGTGTGTCTCCTCTGTGTGTCCCTGTGCCCCCACGTGTCTCCCATATGTCCATGTGTCTGTGTGTCCCCTGTGTGTCATCTGAGTGTCCCCTGTAGCTGTGGATCTATCTTAGAAACTGTCACAGAGGGCTCAGAGCCCTGAGGTCATGTTGTTGCTGGCATGGAAACTCTAGTTTAAGCATCCAACATTTATAAAATTCCATGCAAAGAAAATCAGGGAATTCCTGAGCACTGTCAAGTGACATGATTTGAAATCGCAGGCAACCTAATTACAAACAGAAGTTGGCAATGTCACCAGGAGACTGACGTTGATGGGCATCACTGAGCCCCAGTACCTTATGAACTGGAGGAGGGAGGGTTTAGCCCACCTCAGTGGAAGTTAACAGTGACGTAAAATTCAAACCAAACTCACTGCCATCGGGTCGATCCCAACTCATAGCGACCCCCAGTGGGTTTCCAAGGCTGTAAATCCTTATAGAAGCAGACTGCCTCATCTTTCTTCCATGGAGCAGCTGGGGGGTTTGAACCAATGACTTTTTGGTTAGCAGCCAAATGCCTTAATCACTACACTAATAGAGCTCCTCACGATGATAGAGGTCACTGATTGTACATGTAAAAATGGTTGAAAAAGCAAATGTTTTCTTAGGTATATTTCACCACTGAAAAACCACAAAACAACAGCAACAAAACAGCCCCCACCAATAAAAATAATTAAGTCAAAAACTCCCATTCTGTACCAAACACCCAGGTCCTTTCCTTCCAGGAAGTTCTGGAGAGTCAGGGCTGAGAGAGCGACAGAGAGAGAAAGAGAGAAAGAGAGAGAGAGAGAAGGAATTAACACTCTCGGGGAGGCCAGGCAATTTGACGCCGTGTCACTGACTCCCAGCGACACTGGGAGTCTGAGACGAGAGTCAGACGGGCTTGGACTCCCTCTCTCTTTAGCTTTGGCCCGCTTGAGGTCTTTGTCATGAACTGGTGTTAAGGGAGCAACAGCCTGTGGGAGGGAGCAGCTAAAGGACTCTGGATAGTGCACCCCGCCCCCAGCTGCTCCCCTTCCTCCATACCCTCCTCGGCAATCAGAAAAACGTGAAGTGGAATAGGAAGAGAGAGATGAAACTCCCAGCACACATTGTGTCACACGTTTCCTGGCAATCCCTCCATAGAGCCCTGTGGGGCATCAGGGTGCCCTCCCTGGGCTGCGTGGTCTCTGCCTTCTACGAGCTCAGGTTGGTTTGGAAGAACAGACAGGAAAGCTACCACTGAGACCACGGCCCCTAGCTGCCCCTCAGGTCTGGAACTGAGCCCACTCCTGTGGATGCCCGTAGTGCAGGGTTCCTCCGTGATGGAACGAGAACACCTTGTCCTTGAGCTCCAGCTGTTGTCAGGTAAGGAGACGCCAGCTCCAAGGGGAGGGGATTTCCCTGAGTAACACCGCCGGCTCCTCTGTCCCAGGTGAGGCTCCAGGTGGGGCTGTACGCCGTGTACCTCATGGACTGGCTCAGTGTCTTCAGTAAAGAGCAGTTCCTCATTCTTCGGCTGGAAGACCACGCGTCCAACGTCAAGTCCACCATGCACAGGGTCTTCGAGTTCCTGAACCTAGGTATGAATACTGTGCTGCAGAGGGGAGGGGCGGAGCATGAGTTTATGGTCTTTCCAGGGCCCCCGAGTCCAGTGTAGACTCAGTGAGTGGGTGGAGACAGCTGGGCTGGGAGCCAGACATGCAGGGTGAAGTGCGGCCCAGCCACCGGGCCTTGGCCTCAGTCACAGGTTCTATTCTTATTCCAGGACCCTTAAGCGAGAAGCAGGAAGCACTGATGACCAAGAGCCCTGCCTCGAATGCAAGGCGTCCCGAGGACCGGAGTCTGGGGCCCATGTGGCCGGTCACGCAGAGGCTCCTGCAGGACTTCTACGAGCCGTTCAATGCCAGGCTGGTGCAGGTCCTTGCCGACGAAGCATTTGCATGGAAAAAGACGTGAGGGCCAGGTCCCCACTGCCAGCCTTGTGCCGAGGACTACGTTCTTGCTGTTATTTTAAAATTTCCCTTTGCCAGGGGACGTTTCACTCACGCTGGGGAGAAACCCCAGGGCTCGAGCCTTCTTGGCTGCACTGTGCTTCCTTGTAACTCTTCCAGGATTTCCTTTGTGATGTTGAAGAGCCCAGTCACTGACTCATCCTGGGGCTTCTGCTGAGGCCAGTGGAGACCCACTTCTGCAAGAATCCATGTCTGCTCCCTAAGAGTGCGGGGCACCCAGTGTGGAGAGGAAACAAGGTGTGGAGACCGGGCACCCCTGCCTGCCTCCGGAGGGCCCAGTCTCAGGTCACCAGTTTTGGGAGCTGGTTAAGCTGGAGGTCACACTTTGGGGCTTGCTGGAACCTGAACTTCACACTCACGCTTGAAACACATCTTTACGTAACTCAGCTGTACTCCTTTGGATGGAGGATGGAGATTCTCATCTTCTTCCGTTTCACTCCAGGGTCAGCCCTTCAGTCTCGTCTGATATAAGCCTCCTTAATGTCACTGTTTAGGAGCTCTGGTGGCGTAGTGCCTAAGACATTTGACTGCTAACCAGAAGGCTGGCGGTTCAAACCCACCGGCCACTCTTTGGAAGGAAGATTGGGCAATCTACTTCTGTAGAGATAATGCCTCTGAAACCCAAGAAGGGGTTGTTATGAGTCGGATCGACTCAATGGCAGTTTGGTTTGTTTGGTTTAATGTCACTGTTTAATGCGAGAAAAAAATCAATCAGTTTTTGGTAGCACATCCATCTCTCAGACCCTCCTGTCTCACGTGCAGACTTTGCCTTTTGTGTTTGCCATCAAAAGTGAATTAGTTTAAAACCAATCACTGTCTGCATTTGACTAGCTGTGGCTTGCTCTCCTATCACCTTAGATGTTTTCTCAAGAAATTCAGTTTATAGTAAGAACAGAAATTGTGACACCCATGCCAGAATGACAACTTCCAGGAATTGAAACTTAAAGGGTCACTCGGGTCCTCTGGGTGTGCAGATGGGCATCAGAAACTGGGTGGGTTTTAAGTGTTTAGTTGTGGCTGCTTTCAAACCAGTCTCCCCCTTGGAATGAACCTCGTAGCCACTTTCTCCACCTGGTGCAGCCAGACTTCCTAACTCAGCCAACAAACTGCAGCTACTTGTATCCTGATGGTGAAGCACGAGGCATGAGCTCACCTGGGGCCGAGTGCAGCTTGGGTTTGGAAGATCCCTAAGAGCTGTGTTCTTCGTGGCATTTTCCAGGCCACTAGGCAGCGTGGTTTGCTGGTGGACAGGCTGTGGATCCTGTCATTCTTTGGGAAGGATGGGAGCAACGGACGAGAACACGTGAGCCCCCTTGGCCCACGTGGGGTGGGGACCCAACGAAGCTTTGCTTGCACTCAAGTGTTGTCAAGGGATGCTTTCTGTGAACCAAAGCTCTCAGGTCAGGGCCCCAACACCAAAGTCAAGTGCAAATGTCTACATGCTGAGCTGCCTTTTGCATATCTACCACAGAGACTGGGGCCCCCGGGGCACAAGGATTTGCAGTCCCTCAGCGGTCCAGCCAGGGGCCTGTTGTCCTTCCACCCCCCGAGGCAGGGTGCACAGCCCACTTGAAGGCATGTGGAGGGCTCTGCTTTCTGGCCTAGCCAGGCTATTTCTGCTGCTGAAGGGGCTGGGTAACCCCCTTTCTCTCACAGCTGGCCCTTGGAGCAGCAGCCAGCAGGGAAGGCTGACTGGAGCACAAAGATGCTTTAGGGAGCCCTCACTTGGATGTTAGTGTATTTATTTACCATATGTGTGTGCATACACTTGTGTGTGCATACATGCACCCATGTGCGTGTGTGCATGCCTGCGCATGCATGCGTCTGTGTGTCCATTTGTACCCCCGTGTGTGTGCTGGTGTGTGTGCATGCATGTTAGTGTGCATGTGTGTGATTGTGCATGTGTGTATATGTGTGTCCATGTTTGTGTGCACACATGCATGTGTGTGTACGTGCTTCTCTGTGTGTGCACATGTGCCCATGATTGTGTGTGTACGCACTTGTGCTTGTGTGTGTGCATGTGCCCATGCACGCACACATGTGCACGCACACATGCCTGTGCATATGTGTGCGTGTGCCGGTGTCCATGCATGCATCTGTGTGCATGTATGCACCCATGCATGTGTGCACGTGTGTGTCTGTACATGGACACGTGTTCATATGTTCACAGGTGTGCATGGGTCCATGTATGTTATGTGCATGTGCATGTGCACATGTGTGTGTCATGTGCCCGTGTGTGCACATATGTGTGCGCGCACATGTGCCTGTGCGTGTGTGCACCCATATGTGTGGGCGTTTTCTCTCGTGGGGTCCCTTTGTTCAGGTCTGTTGCTGAGAAGGCCCTTCTGCCCCATGCAGCCCACCCTTCTTTAGCTTCATTTCCTTGCTGATTAACGTGTCACTTCAAGCACATGGTTTGCCCCTCCACACCAACCACAGCACCATGAGGGTCTTTCTTACACACCCCTATGCATGTGAGTAACATGTACTATTGTAATTCTGCTTCTTACAGAAGTATTGCCGAATTGTATTCTTTCCAATATTATTTGGTTTATTATACAAATCTTTTTTATACACACAGGTCTATCCCTTCTGTGCCAATCAATGTCATCAAACATGGGTTCTCTCTGAGGGCCATTCTCTGAGGGGGTCCCCACTGCCGTGGATGCCTAGTCTTCGCTGGCGGCAAAGGGCCCGTTTGGGGCAGTGTTTCTCTTGCCCCTTCATGCCAGACCAAAGTGCAACAGAACATTTTTCTCAACTTGGTATTGATGCTACTTTGTGTTCCCAAAAGCTGTGTACGGGATTCTGTGAAATGTCCTCCCTTGGTTGTGTAAAGTATGTTACACGGGTCAGAGTCAAGCGTGTTCTTTTATTAATATTTAACATAATTAAATATGGGTCTATTCACGTGTTGCCTGGGTGCTTTTCCTCTGCGTTATAAGGGGTCCCTGGTGTCCTTTCCAGGGGCCTGACGTGTGTGAGGAACGTGTGGAAGTTCTTTAGTGCCTCAACTGCGGGTGCTGGCACCCTCCATGCAGAGGGGACCCACCTGAGCTGACAGGTGGGAAGTCATGTGTGAGACTGCTAATTGCCAGGTCAGAGATGGAGGGCTCAGGCGACACAGGGACCCCTGTCTCTTTTGGGTGTGAGTCAAACACAGGCCTGACAGGGTATTTAAGCGTTTGAACTGGAAGGCTGGGGGGGGTGACCCATCACTTGCTTACTGTAAGCCTCTTGCCCCTTTGGTTCCAACATGGCTGCTTCACTCTGGTGTTTGGCCTTCCTGGCCCCAGGGCTGTGAATTTGGACCCGTTCACTGGGTGTATATCATTGTCCCTAGACACTTTGCATACACGCTGTACCAGACAGGCGCCAGCCGGCTACTGCTCAGCCTGGAGGAGGAGAGGGGCTGTCTCACGGTTGGAGGTCTGGTGCTCTGGGCATCCCGAGTGCACTGTATACCCTGGGTTCTTGGGGCCACAGGAAGTTTTGGGTTGGTAGTCAGTTCTAGAAGGACCCACCCTAGGCGTCAATAGTTACCTAGGGCTGGTGTAACTGAAGTATCACGAGATGGTGGCTTTAAGGAGCAGGAGTTTTTTGTCTCGCACTTTGGGAGGCTGGAAGTCTGTGTTCACGGCACAGCTCTAAGGGGGTTCTTCTTTGTTCTCCAGCTACTTCTAGTAGCTGCTAGCACTGCTTGGGGTTCCTGAGCTTGTGGGTACATCTGTCCTTCAACGATGTCCTCTCTTCCCCCAGTGTGTGTGTCCTTCTGTCTGTCTCCTCTTTCTGTAAGTCACCTCTCAGCGAGATTTCAGAGCCACCCCACTCCAGTAGGACCTCATAAACATAAACCCCTATTTCCAGACAGGGTCCTGTTCACAGGTACCGAGGTGCGACGTCTGCATTGCTTTCTGGGAACACAGAGCGTGGCATGGGGAGAGGCTCTGCTCCCCGGCACTGCCAGCCACCAGGTGTCGGGGACGCTGGTGGCCCTCCAGCCACGGAAACAAGACCCCCCCATCAACATAGTGCAGTCAGGGGTGGCCTGCCCAGCAGAGAAGCACACCTGTGAGGAGGAAGAAGGGGTGGGTGGGGAGCAGCATAGGACGGGTCACACCCCAGCCCCTCCCGGAGCCTTCCAAACCCTCGGGTGTGTGGCCGCCCACCCCTCTCAGGAAGCAGCTCGTGGGGAAGATTCCCAGGGGGCTTCTACCCCTCCTTCGCGGAATCCCTTCTCGTTGCTCTGCCCCCTAAGCATTGGCCCTCTTGGGAATTGCAGCCAAGTCCTTGGGGCCACTCCCCAGGGAGAGGGGTGCTCTGTGTATGTATGTGGGGGTGGTTTTCCTGTTGCTCCACAAATCTTGCCCCAGGGGCAGCTGCTTTGCCAATGAAGGAGGCAGCTGTGACCACAGAAAACGTATCTCTGATGAGTCAATTTCCTCGCCGGACCCGGCCAGGTTCCCCGTGGACCCGGCCAGGTTCCCCGTGGGGAGGAGGCTGCTCGACCACAGCAGGGGTCAGCCCCCTGGGGTGGGGTGTGTGTTCCCTTTGCTGCTGTAACCTATTTCAAACACTGCTCTGAACAGTTGGTGCTCAGCCACTAACCAAAAGGTTGGCAGTTTGAACCCATCCTGGGGTGCTGCTGAAGAAAGGCCCGGCAGTCTGCTTCTGTAAAGATTACAGAGCAGAAAACCCTATGGCACAGTCCAGCTCTGTAACACACGGGTCACTTCGAGTTGGAATAGACTCATGGCAACAAATTTGGGAGTTTTTTTGGAGGGGGGATAGTGGCTTAAAGCAATTCAAAATTACTGTCTAACAGTTCTGGAAGTCAAAATCAGCCTGATAGGGCTAAAATTGAGGTGTTGGCAGCGTGGTTCCTTCAAGAGGCTCTAGGGGAGAAACAGAGCCCAAGCCTCTCACCCTGCTTCTAGAGGGCACCTGCATTCCTTGATGTGGGGCCCCTTCCTCCGCCTTCTACATGGGCATCTTCAGATCTCGCAGGGAGTTGATGGTGATGATAGGGGTTGGGTCATTCATTTGGTGGTGTGTGGAAGGACCCAGAAGGGAGGAGGACAATCGCTTCATTTCCTGGTGGACGGTGAGAGGTGTCAAGCCTGAGTGTGGTAGAGAAGCCAGGACAGATTTCAGAGAGACTGGGGTGGGGGCCGGGGACTGTAACAGTGTCAGTCATGGAAGCTACCTCTACAACCGTAAGAATAGTGAACCCTTGCTGAGAGCTTAAGGATATGTATGTAATTTCCCATTTGATAGATGAGGAAGCTGGAGCTCAGAGAGGTTAGTCAGCTTCCCTAAGGTCACACTGCTACTGAGTGCTGGAACCGTATTGAATCCAACAAGTGTGACCTCGATACCTTTCCTGTAAATATCTGAAGGAGGAGGCAAACCAAAGGAGGAGGGGGCAGATGGCAAAGGCAGGGACCAGGCTTGGAGCTGGTCCAGCCTGAGGAGAGATGGGCTGTGTGGGTCAGTGCCCCTCAGCATCTGTAACTAGCTGATTGGGCAGATTGGTAACTGGGGAATCTTACTGAAGACATATGTCCTTTAAATGTTGTATTTTCATTGAAAATATTAAAGTGTATTTGTCTGTCGTTTGGTATAGGGCCCCAAAGCCCTTCTTGGAACACGAGTGTGTGGATGAGACCTCTGGTCATCTGTCTTTCTGGGAACACAGTGCACATCACAACGTGCAGGCATTGGTTTCCAGTGTTAGTTTCTCTGAAGGGGTGTGAGAATGGGAGGGAGGCCCAGGCAAAGCAGTCGGAGGTCCTTCTTTGACTACTCCCCTCAAACGTTTCCAGTCGCCATGCCCACATCGCGAGGGACTTTCTCGGCGCTCCAGCCCGGGTTTCAGTTCTCCCGGTCCTCTTGTTTCATTCGCTGTGTTAGCAGTTTCACAGGGTGATCCAGCCATCCCGGGGGGCTCTGGAGACCCCGTGAGGGGTCTGGAAGTGAAAACTACCTAGCAACATACCCCACGCCCTCCTGCGCTCCCTCCTGTGACAGGGGATTGCCAGAGAGCGCATCTCCATGCCACCAGTGGGTGCAGTGCACTTGCGTGGCCTTGAACTTCTCAGGTTTTATCGCTAAC
The DNA here is from genome assembly GCF_000298275.1 of Orycteropus afer afer. NCBI lineage: Eukaryota > Metazoa > Chordata > Mammalia > Tubulidentata > Orycteropodidae > Orycteropus > Orycteropus afer. Next base: position 9,119,859 of record NW_006921625.1, read on the forward strand.
GTCGTAAATGTCCACAGATACAAACCACAGAACAAAAACTCTTGGAGATCCACCTACTTAAAAGTCTGGGAACTGCTGAGTTATGTGATATTTCATTAAACCATGTATTTACAGGAGTAAGGAGCCCTGGTAGTGCAATGGTTAAAGTGCTCAGGTGGTAACCAGAAGGTGGGTGGTTCAACCTCACCAGTGGCTCTGTGGAAGAAAGAAATGGCAGACTGTTTCCACAGAGATGCTGGGATGCAGAACATACCAGAAAAAGCTTGGAAACCCTGTGGGGCAGCTTTCCCCTGTCCTCAGGGGCGCTGTGAGTTGGATGGACTCAACTGCAAGGGTTAGGTTTGGGCTTTGCTTCTGTAAAGATTGACGGCCTTGGAAACCCTATGGGACAATTCTCCAGTCCGTAGGGATGGAGAGGCGCAATCAACCGGATGGTAGCAGGTCTGTTTTTATTTGTAGCAGTGGCAAGAACAACTGGCATAAAACAGGTTGGGAGAGGTAAGTTTGTCAGTGGTGAATGGCCCGACACTAGAGAACGCGCCGAGGGATGCCCGGCAGGCCGGACGCTAAGCTGCCTCAGCCTCTGCCAGCCTGCTCGGGGGGCCTCGGTCAGCCCAGAGGGCCTGGCTAGGAGGCCATCTGCAGAAGTGATGAGCGTACAAGTGCCAGCTTCATTAGACTCTCACCACAGCCCCCAGAGGGTCTGTCAAGTTTCCCATGGAAGGTGTTAGAGCTGAGGCTCAGGGGGGCGGGACCATACCCAGGACCCGCAGCTGGTTGGGACAGAGTCTGCTCTTCATCTCCCATCTGTTGACCTTCAGGGTCTCAATCTCGGCTCCTCAACTCTGAGTCCCTGAACCGCAGGGTTTCCAAGGAGGCAGTGGGGCACGAGAGAGGAGCTGCTGGGATGCAGAACATTCCAGAAACAGCTGGGGCCAGTGCTGAGGGCTGCGGCCAGGGCCGGATCATGCCCCCAGGGTCATTCTCTGATGGATGCAGGTTGAGAGCCTCCTTTCCTCTGTCCTTGGTGTGTCCAACCTCCCCGGGCCACTAGAGCAGAAACCCTGTCCTGGCTTCCCCATGCCTCCTTCGCTTCTCTCTGTCCTGCGCCCGCCTGGACAGCAGGAGGCAGCGTCCCTCAAGTGTGCTACTGGCCCTGAGGGGTGCCCCTGACTGTTGAGGAAGGGGAGGTGCATAGGGCGGCTGGCTGCTCCGGGCCCTTCACGACCAGATGTCCCAGGCTTTCTCAGAACCTAGGAACCCCGGCTGCCCCAGCTGCCCTGAGAGGCCCAGCTCTGAAGTCAGGAAGCCCCCCGTCATTGCGGAGGAATGGGGTGTGGCCGCTCCCCTCCCCGGCCTGGCTGGCCTCCTGATGGTGGAGGGGCAGCCCTCCTGTGTCGACCCTGAGTCTCCATGGAAACCACTTTTTGACTCCCACCCCACATGAGATAATGTGGAGAACTGCCATGTTCTGCACTTTCAACAGAATGGAATTCAGGAAAATTCCAAAGCTGAGCCAGCCCCCAGTGCCGCAGCCAAGACCAGAGGCAGCGGGAGGCCCCGCCCCTCGTTCCCTGGGAGAGGACATGCCCGACTCGCTCAGGTTTGCTGCCTCCCTCACTTACTCCAGTTGGCTCCTGGGTGGTTTGCCCTCAATTACTAACCTAAAGGTTGGGGTTTGAACCCCCCAGGGGCCCTGTGGAAGAGCCCATGATCTGCCTCCAGCCAAGCAGTCCTCCTCGGGCAGATGGAACTGCCTTGAATTGGAATCCAAGCAATGCAGTGACTTTGCATTTTTGGCTCTTGCTCAAGCCAGTCTCCACCAGGGCTACTCGCCCTCCCCATTGTTCATCTGAGTCAGCTTCTTCCTCCATCCCCAAGGCCTAGAGCAGATGCTGCCTCCTCCAGGAAGGCCTCCTGGGTCTGCCTTCGCTCCCCATCTGCATGCTCTCTCCCCTTCTAGTCCCTCCCTCATCTCCTGCAGCATTGACCAATGTCTACCTGACTGTAGTCTGTATTTCCATCCCTCCTACCAGACAGCAGACCCCTGAGGGCACACCTACTGCCCCTGCCCCCCAGGACCCCAAATGCCCAGCAGTGGAGTGATGCCACTAGGAAGGAGCTAGTGCACGTCTGGAGAGAGAACGGCACTGGGTGCTGGATGCCTGTGGACCAGCTTAGTTTCTCCCACTCCTGATGGATTCCAGGAGCCCTGTCGCATATGCCTGTCTCCTAATTGCCTTCTGAAACCCTGCTTCCTTCCCCGTGATGCTGCAGTTCCTGAGGCGTTTTGCAGGGAGTGTGTGGGAGGGGTTCCCAAGGGTGTGAGAGCGGGGCGTAGCAGCCCCTTCCTCACGGCTCTGGGTTGTGCCGGTTGGCTTGCCCGCAGCAATGAGCCCCAACAGCGGCCCTGCACTGCCCCCTCGTGGTCAGCACTGGCAGTGCGGTCAGAAAGCCACGTTCTCACCTGACCTGATGGAGGAAAGGGCCCTGTGCCTCCCCACCACCCATCTGGACTGGAGATCCGACCCCTGCTGTCTTCCTGGTCCACTTGCCACCTGGGCCAGGGCACTCCTGGGGGCCAAGGGGGTTCCCAGGGTGGTGGGACTAAGGTCTCAGGCAACCAGGAGGGTTGCTTTGAAGGTCGCTGAGATGGGGTTGGAATTGACCCATTGAGATGTTTCAGCAAATGGATGTCCCTCTGGAGGCACTCACTTGGCTATGCCAAGAGATTTGGAAGATAGCTACCTGTCCAATCGACTGGAAGAGATCCATATTTGTACCCATTCCAAAGAAAGGTGATCCCACAAAAAGTGGAAATTTAGAACAATATCATTATCAAGTATCATGTGGCATTTCACATGCAACTAAAATATTACTGAAGATAATTAAAAAACAGTTGCAGCAGTACATTGACAGAGAACTTCCAGAAATACAAGCAGGATTCAGAAAAGGACGTGGAACGAGGGATATCATTGCTGATGTTGGATGGATCTTGGCTCAAAGCAAAGAATACCAGAAAGATGTTTACTTGTGTTTTATTGACTATGCAAAAGCATTTGATTGTGTGGATCATAACAAATTATGGATAACATTGAGAAGAATGGGAATTCCAGAACAATTAATTGTACTCATGAGGAACCTGTACATAGACCAGAAGGCTGATGTTCAAGCCAAACAAGGGAACACTGTATGGTATTTTCAATTGGCTCATATGCATGTGAGAGCTGGACAATGAATAAGGAAGACCAAAGAAGAGTTGACGCTTTTGAGTTGTGCTGGCGAAGAATGCTGAAAGGGCCATGGACTGCTAGAAGATCTAACAAATCTGTCCTGGAGGAAGTGCAGCTGGCATGCTCCTTGGAAGCGAGAATGGTGAGGCGAAGGCTTTAGTCATGTTGTCAGAGGGACCCTTTGTTCTGCTGTGCTAGGGTTGCTATGAGCTGGAGACAACGCGACAACACCTAACAACCACAACGACAACGAGATAGGGCGGGGGTGGGGGTGGCAGCACCCAGAGGCCCCTGTCACCCCTCCTCATTCTCAAAGCTTTGCTCTTCCTGCCCAGGCGGAGTCTCCAGCAGCGTGCGCAGCCATAGGGCTCCTGGGAAAGGGAGGCCGGGGTGGGCTGGGTTCTGTCCTGGGCTCTGTCCAGGGCTTGGCCCCACTCGGTCTCCCGCCTCCAGAACACGGGGCCCAACTGGCTGGGCCGAGACCCCTCAGCCCTGTGGAGCTGGTAGTGACAGCACCCCTAGAGGACAGAGTAGACCTGCATCACTGTGTTTCCAAGGCTGTCATCTTTAAGACAGCCGACTGCCACATCTTCTCCCGTGGGGAGACTGGGAGATTTGAACCACCGGCCTTTTGGTTAGCAGCTAAGCGCTTAAGCACTGTGCCACCAGGGCCCCAGGGTTTTAAGGGTTTCCCGTTGAAGAGCCTGCGGTGTTCATCCACCCCTGCCCGGCAGTGAGTCCTGAAGCATGGGGGAGACTCCTGCAAACGTTGCTGAGCTTTTCAGAGGGCCTGTGTCAGCTTTGGAAACGTCGCTGAGCTTTTCAGAGGGCCTGTGTCAGCTTTGGAAAGCTTCCAGTATCTTGCCAGGAACCAACCGTGTGTTGGGCTCAGTCTCTGCCCCACCTCATGGGACCCCAAGTACCCAAACCCACAAGCCTTCCCCCCTCTCTCCTCATTTCTTTGCTCCCTCT
>NW_006921625.1:9124163-9142820 GCF_000298275.1 Orycteropus afer afer
GTGTCAGCTTTGGAAACGTCGCTGAGCTTTGCAGAGGGCCTGTGTCAGCTTTGGAAACGTCGCTGAGCTTTGCAGAGGGCCTGTGTCAGCTTTGGGAAGCTTCCAGTATCTTGCCAGGAACCAACTGTGTGTTGGGCTCAGTCTCTGCCCCACCTCATGGGACCCCAAGTACCCAAACCCACAAGCCTTCCCCCCTCTCTCCTCATTTCTTTGCTCCCTCTGGTGGCCCTGGCCTGGGCCCTTTGCCTCTCACCCTCTGTCCAGATTCCCAAACTGCAGAGAGAGGGCAGGGGGGTGCCAGAGACTGAGGAGCGAGGAAACCAAAACCAAACCAAACACACTGGCATAGAGTCGGATCCGAGTCATAGACCCCTCCTTGGGTTTCTGAAGTGGTATCGCTATGGAAGTAGATTGCCCAACCTTCCTTCCAAAGAGTGGCTGGTGGGTTTGAACCACCAGCCTTCTGGAGCGAGGAGAGGATGTAAAATTCCCGGAGACTATGGGAGCAGTCACGTTTATCTACATTGTTGAGACCGGCACATTGGCTGACAGCTGTGGAATAGACTTCTTGGGGTCCTGATGCTGGAAGTTCCAGGGACACACAGTGGTGCCACAGAGCACAGTGTGCACTTTAGCGATGCCAGGTCTGACTGAGACCAGAGGGCGCCTCCACCCAGGGCAGACCCTGAACTTGGCCACATTCAAACCTGAAGAGACTGAGGAGTCCTTGGCATGGGCCCAGAAGTGACTAGATTACATTTGCTGTCATTGGGCTAATTCCTTGTTCTGCCTTGGGCACCATCTCATTGTCCCTCAGTCAAAGCCCAAACTCAACCCACTGCCATCAAGTTAATTTTGACTCATAGCAACCCTACAGGATACAGTAGAACTGCCCCATGGGGTTTCCAAGGCTATCGATCTTTATGGAAGCAAAGTGCTTCATCTTTCTCCCATAGAACTGCTGATGGGTTCAAACTGACAGCCTTCTCATTATCAGCCAAGAACTTAACCACTGCACGTCACAGGGTTTTCAAGCAGATTGGCACATCTTTCTCCTATGGAGCAACTGATGAGTTTGAGCCTTCGACCTTTCAGTTAGCAACTGAGTGCCACCAAACTCCTTACCACCTGGTTTGTGGCCTGTGAGATTTGGTTTGGAACAGATACCAGTCTGTGGAGGTCACGAGCCCTGAGTCCTGGCCTAGGGAAAGCTAGACTTTCTGTCACAAATGCTCAAGTAACAGCTAGCAGCTGACTGGAAGCCGCAATCCGTTGCGGATTCCTACATTGGTCATTAAAAGTTGCGAATCAGTGGGGCTTCTGGCCATCGGTAGCTGTCTTCCAGGATCAGAGATTCTAGGGAAACTGACCAAGTGTTTTGAAAAATACCTGGATTGACTTAAACAATGAGTTTAACAGGAGGGAAACAAAATACCTGCCCCTCAGTTAAACAAGAGATCCGCCATTTTTTTTAACCAGAGCGTTACACTTCCTGTTCCTATTACTGAGTGCCCAAGGAGAATGCTTTAGGCTTCAGGTTGGTCTGGAGCATCAAATTCCAAACTGGCCAGCTTCTGCATCTGAGACCTGAGTAATCTCAAACCCCAGGGACCCCTGATGAAGGACCACCCATCAGCGTGTGATCAGGGGATCCAATTTCCTTTGGTCTTCGTGGACTTAAGTGGACACCAAGCCACTGAGGTGGGCTGGGTGACCCGAAGGCCAGCGCCTTCACCCCTGCACCAGACAAGAATAGGCAACTTCCCACTTTTATGGGATTCGAACAGGGATTTAACTAACAGGCAGAACATAACCCCAAGTTCTCGTTTCCAGTAAGTGGCTAGAATGGGTCATGAGTGTGTAGGCAGCACTCCGATGAGTGACTGAATTGTCTCCCACCCCCACCCCTCCATTCCAGTTTATGAATGTGGCCCTAAGATTGGCCTCTGAAAATCTGGCCAAGACTGCCTTTGCAGGACCCTGATTGGGTTGCATCAGCCCAGGGAAGCCACCAGGGGGCAGGCTGGGCCTGTGAATGCTCGGAGGGAGCCTGAGCTCCTAGGCCCGAGTCCCAAGAAGGTCAAGGCCACACCAAGACAGATGCCCTCCAATGTCCCACTACCCCCACCTTGCCACACCTGGCTTTCCCCCAACAGAGAGAAAATCTGGGGGTTCTCGACTAGGGCCACCAGTGCCCTCTTCCCCTTGTCTTTGTCCCTCCTGGGGGCTCTGGACAGGGGTCTTGGGAGAGGGCTCCACCCCTCTGTGTCCTCTTCAGAGCCAGCCAGAGCCCACCCACCACCCTCAGTCCCGGCCCAGGTCCTGCCTGGACAGCTCGGCACAGAGGGAAGACCCTGGGTTCTACAGCAGCTCAACTTAGATCCGTGCAAGTTTCAAGGAAGACAGCCTCTGACAGAAGGGAGGCTCTGTCAACAGGAAGATGAAGGCAAGTTGCCAGAGCGCAGGGAGCAAGGGGAAGAGAAGACAAGACATTCCCCAGGCTGAAAGCCCCTTCAGATCATCCAAAATCTGAACAAAATGGGAAGAAACCACGCAAACATCCCTGCTGTGCAAATATGAAAAACTGATTCTAGACAAGACCATGGATACTGGTGTTTCCAAAGAAGACAGAATAAAGGACAATAGGAGGAAGCAAGGAGAGGGAACTTTCCAGAAGTCAAGAAGGACCGGGATCTGCAATTCCACAGAATACACAGCATCCAGGAATAAGCATTGCTGAAACAAAGCCCTGCTTAGCTTCCGAACCCCAGGACAGAGGCGGGATCCTCTCAACAGCAAAGCAAAATGGACTAGAAGGAAACCAAAGTGCTCCGGCAGGACTCAGTGCTGGAGGAGGTGCACACGGGTTACAGGCTGTGAGGGAAAGAGGCACCGCTAACCCGTCAGAGGCAACAGGCTGCCTTAGGCCCGGGCACCCAGGGCACTTGCAGTCACTTGCTGCCGAGTTGGCTAGGACTCATGGTGACCCTGTGGGTAAGAGATGAAACACTGCCTGGTCCGTGCTGTCCTGATGGTCGTGGGTATGTATGAGACCATCACTGCGGCTGTTGTCCATCCAGTTCATGGAAGGTTCCCCTCCATTTTGCTGGCCTGTCCTGTCACCAGACGAGTCCTTCTTCAGCAGTTGGTTCCTCCTGATGACAGTGTCAAGTGTCAAGTCGAAGTCTTGGCCTGTTGTCTGTGATCCAGAAGGTTTTTACCAGCAAATTTCCACAAGCAGATTGCCAGGCCTCCTGGCTCTGCTGAGACCTGTCCACCGTGGGTGACCTGACTGGTGTTTGAAACACTGGCGGCATAGATTCCAGCCTCACAGCAAACACAAGCCACCACGGAACAGGTCTCGAAAGCCCATTGAGAGCAAGACCCTGTGGCCTAATGGATAAGGTGACTTCGGATCAGAAGATGAAAGCCCTTTTTGGAAATACTCTGAGGAATCAAAATCCAGATCTCAGAAATGAAGGCACTATGTGGAAAAGAAACATGGTGGGCCTGGGACCCATCCATTATGGATAAGACTCCACAGCTCTTGGAAGTGCTTTACCAGACATGACGTCAGTGTTACAAACCCAGCCGTGTAAATGATGGCAGAGGAACAGCTGAATACTCTGTAGAAGTGAGAATGGCGAGACATTGGCCACATCGTGAGAGAAGACCGATCCCTGGGGAGGGACATTATGCTTGGGAAAGTGGAGGGTCAGCGAAAACAAGGGAGAGCCGCAACATGAATTTGACACAGTGGCTGTGACCATGGGTCTGACACACCCACGATTGTGAGGCTGATACAAGCCAGGGCATCTCCTGTTGTCCACGAGTCAGAGCGGCACACAACAGCAGCGACAACAGCGTTACGGGCAGAGGAGGGAGAGATGGCAGTCTTCATCCTTCCTGGTAGGAGGTCAGACTCAAAACACGCAACCATATCAAAATCGGAGCCTCCAGCTCTTGACTCTTGTACTCTTTTCTCCCTTAACTTTGAAGGATCCTTTGGTCCCTTTTACAATGCTTGAATGTCTCTCTCTCTCTTTTTTTCCCCCAATGATCAGGAATTTTTTATTTAACCAAGGAAAATTGTTACTCTTGAAACACTTCTTTTAGTTTTTTTTTTTTTTCCCACTGAGTTTGCTTCCTTTTTATAAAAGGAATTTCCATGCCTCTGAAAGGCATCTGTCCTAATTTTGTGTCCCCAGGGCAAGGAACCAGCTGAGGGGCTGCAGACCAGAGCCTGAGAAGGGTGGGGGCCCTCCTGCTTCCTGCTGAGGGGGCTCTGTGACCCTGCTTTGTTGGGTTGGCTTTGGAGGTGGGTGTCTCAGCCCTTGAAGCCTGGGGCCGGCACTGGGGCCAGCCCCTGGGGGAAGGGGTGTCTGGGCCCTAGTGCCCGAAGGCTCACAGCTGGACTCTGGGAGGCAGGCAAAACATGGGATCCTTCAAAACCCCCGGGGGACAAAGTGCACTGTGCCCCCCCCCCGTGCCCTCTCCCCCAGAGGGCAAGAGTGTGATTTAGGGTCTGGGGTCAGACTGCCCACCTGCCCGCCTGCTTTTCTTCAATCTCACCAGTGCGCCACTCTGTAGGCGCAGAGAGGGATCTGGCGCTCTCCACGGAGCCATCCACTCAGACTCAGGACACTGGGAGGGGATAAATGTCTTCAGAATATTCTGAGCCCCTTCTGTGTACCAGACACTGGCCTGAAAGTGAGCGAGATGGCGGCTTCAGGCCCCAGGCCAGGTGGCTCTCCACTGGGCTTCGGAGGGTGGTGGAGGAGCAGACCACACTGGGTCCCTTCCTGAACAAAGCTGCCGTGCACTTAACAGTAACTTTTGGCAGCCTTGTGCCTCCTGGCTCCAGGCCATGGCTACTGACCCAAGTCTGGGGTCACCTGACCTCATTGGGCCACTTGGCATGAAATGGCCTCCGACTGCTGGGGACAGATTGCAGCTCCTTGACTGGTATGTGAGCTCAGGCAAGCCAGCACCTGCTTGGGCCTCAGTTTCCCACCTGTGCAATGGAGCCAAGACTACTTACTCACTGGCTGCAGGAGAATGAAATGAGAGGACGCAAGGGAAGCATTTGACCTGTGCCTGGAGCCCAGGGGTTTTGAGTCCATAAGGGCACGCCTGGTTCTGCTTCTAATCTCTTCACCAGCCTGACTACTCATGTGCCCTTTGGGACACGTTCAATATCGATTTTTTTTTTCCCTCTCTCTCCAACTGATGAGTGCCAACCACCAAAAGGGGAGGACTTACCAATTCATCCAGAAAGAGCAGCGGCAGGAAGGGATGGAGCATGTCATAAAAGATCAAGTCAAAGGGACCGGCCAGAGCCGCCCCCCTAACTGTGCAGTGTTTGGAGAGCAGCCTCCTTCCTGCTCCCGGGAGACTGGAGAGCCCGCTGACTACACAGGACCTGAGCGAATGCATAAGCGCGCGACCGTGCAGGCACCAGAGGATGTTATGGCTGCCTTTCCGTTTGTTTTCTCTGGATACATCTGCGTTTAACATACATAACAAAATGCCTCCTTTGGGGCTGCTTTCTCATTTAAAAGAAAAACAGCAAGATTTAGAACTGTGTAGGAAAAAAAAAAGTTTTAACTCGGCAATTTCATTTTTAAGAAAAAGAGCCTGGCTTACTAAAGCGGTGAGATTCTGCCCGAAGGGTGTCAGGAAGGCACCTGACCTCCTCTAACTTCACGAGGGGCCAAGAGGACTAAGATGGAGGTGGACAACCCAAGGCTGATTCCTATGAAGTGGAGGCCAGGCATCCCATCACCCTCCAGCCTCCTCACCAATTCTGCCACCAGCCGTCCCTTCCAAGGCACTCTCTGCTTCTCTGCTGGGGTCGATAATTAATTACAATGGCCACATAGAGCTCAAAGACAATACTTATGATTGTGGGGTTTATTAGGGAGGTAACACTTTACAGTTCAGGATCAGGAACATGTCAGGGTACAGTTCCTTAATCAGGACAACTTCTTTTCAGCCTTGTAACAGGCATGGGATTCCTTGGCCTTCACCCTGCTCTGGCAACTGGTTACAAAGCTCCTGTAGTCTGCGGATGGGTGCCCAGAGAGGCTCCCCCCTTTACCAGCCAGCCTCCCGCCCTAAGGCAATCAGCTTTCTTGCCCCACGGGCCGGGAAGCCCAACGCTCTGTCTCGTGAGGGTCTCTTGGTTCAGCTGCCACTGCGTCTCTGCTGCTGCTTCTCACCACCTCCAGTGTCTCTCCTCTGTCCCCACAGCGCTGCTCTCTGTCTCCTGGGTCAACGATGTTCATTTCAGCACAAGATTCTTGAGACCAAAGGACATGCTCCTCTCCTGGCTCTTCTTTCTTGATGACAGTGAGCTCCTTCCTTTCTGCCACTGGCGTGGCTCGTTTGAAGCCTAGCAGCATGGCAAAACTGACCAATCCCCATGTCAGGGTTCAATATTCCTTATTTGCATGGTCCCACCCCCACAAGGGTGCCATGTACCGCATTTACCTTATTAGCTATTTGACCCCCTTGATGGGCCACAAGCACCTGACATTTGCATAGTCCCACCCTGTCATCTGGCGGGAGTCACAAAGACCATGGCTTCAGGGGCCATATGAAGTGAGTCACTGCACTGTCCCAGCCTCTCTCTCTCCTATTGCTCACTAACAAAACCTTTCTGAACTCGACTTTGAGGAATTTTCCATGTGGAACATGGAAAGCACGTGCTTCTAAGGCAAATTTGATGATCTGACATTTTACATGAAGCCCACAGGGAGAATTTGCAGCATTCGGGCAGAATGAAAGATTCTGAGGACGTGGTTGGTCTCAGTGATGGTGCATTTTCATCTCTGTAATATTGCTGCTTCATTGTCTCAGGTAAGTAAACATCTCGGAGATACCCAGTGCTACTCAGAGACATTACTTTCTGCCAGGGCTCACAGGTCTACACCCTAGGGATGTGTGTTCCAGGCTGAAGGAGCAGGCCGTGGAAAGATCTGGAAGGGTGTAGTCACACAGTGAACAGGGACTCTGAGTGGCTGGCCTTACAGTGCCTGTCTACAATGGTGTTTGAATGAATTCTGTGATCTTGTGTGGAAAATAGGGTTTCCTTTGAAGATACTGTTAAGTCATGCCAGAGTCAGGGGCATCCTAATTCCTTCAGAGTGGTGGCTAATAAAGGAGCTCTGGTAGCATAGTACCTCAGGCATTTGACTGCTAACCAGAAGCCTGGTGGTTCAAACCCACCAGCCACTCCTTGGAAGGAAGATGGGCAATCTACTTCCTTAGTGATACCACCTCAGAAACCCAAGGAGGGGTGGCTATGAGTCGGATTAAAGAGGGAAGATAAGTTTCTGTTCTTTAAACCCATTTATGTTGTGATATTTTGTTATGACTGAGACACGTGGTGAGAGGTGAGGTCAGAGAGGTGGGTGCTTGGCGATCCTGCAGGCCTCTCGGTGTCACATCCACATCCTAGGAGCACCCCTAAACTTGGGTAGTCCACAACCTGAATAACTGAACAGAGTGCCCCTGCCCTGCTAAGGGAAGCCTTCTAGGGGTTTTAAGCAGACAGTGACCTGGTCATAAATGTGGGTTTAGAAGATCATGCTGGCTGTGGGAGGATGTTCTGGTTCCCTAGTGCTGCCCTGATAGGAATATGTCACAGATGGGATACTTGAAGAAACAGGAGTTTATTCTCTTACAGTTTGGAGGCTTTTTAAGTCTGAGTTCAAAGTTCCAGTTTCTAGGTGCTGAGTGAAAGCCCCTCAACCCTGGGCTTCAGCTCTGCCTTCTGCTCCCGGCCCACTGAAGCTGGAGGCTTTTCTTCACTCAGACAGCTGCTGGCTGCTGAGACTGACAAGCCCAAGGTTGACAAGTAACAAGGCACAGTCCCAATGTTATCGAACCACATGGCAGGCCATTAATTCAAGTCCATTGAAAGTCCCAATGTCGGCAGAGCATGGCAGGCTGCTGAACAACGAGCCAGCTACATGCAGGATTCAAGTGTGCCATAAGCTAGAAACCATTCCCCAAGGCTTTTCCTTATATACAGGGAGCAGACCACATCTCTAAGGCAGCTACTCAGCTGCTCACAGTAGATTCCACCAGGGAGTGACTACCAGTCTCACCATAGGGAATACTACACCCAGCTGCTCAGCCACTCACCCAGGCCCAGCCAAGTTGACACACAAACATAACCACCACAGAGGATAAGGAAGGGGGGGGCAGGAGCAGCAGTTAGGAAGAAGTTGGGGTGACCTGCATGAGGCCTGATGGGGCTGCTTTAGGACAGTGCTGGGAGGGAGGAGGAAGGTAGGCAGTGCCACGGTGGGCTCTTCAGGGCTTGGAGCCATGCTGACCACGCACAGAATGAACAAAATGCCCAGCCATTGTAAGCATCGTCCATGAATAGCAATGGGGCCTGTAAAATGAGCTCCTGTTGATGATTATATAGACCACAGAGACTTTGCAGGACTTTTCTCCTCCACAGTTGCAAGGATGCTTGAAAAACTTCTTTGCTGCACATCATGTGCACACTTGGGACATTTCTTTGTTTTGGTGTCTCTTCTGTGCTCATGTTCAGTACCTTTTCTCTTTATGACCCAAAGAGAGTGCCTGACTCCTGACACCCACACTCCACCCTGGCTCTGCAGAAGGAAAGCCTCCTGGGTGCTTGAGATGGAGAAAGTGGCTGTGTCCTGAACATGCACTGTGCCCCTCCCCTAGGTGGCGCACTGGGCCCAGTGGCCTTAGCTCTGCCCAAGCCATGGTGCAGAAGTGGCAGAATCCAGGTCTGAGTTGGCTTGGATGAACTGTTGAGGGAGGGTGTGAGGGGACCGAGGGGTCACAGACAATAATCTGGGGCCAGAGGTGACCTTGAGGACATGAATGTAACTCTCCTCTGCTATAAAAATGGTGGGGGAGAGGCATTGGACCTACTCGGACTTCATGAGGAGGGGGGATCACCATCTGCATCAGGCCAAGGCTGATTGGTATGAGGCAGAGGTCAGACATGCTGCCACTGTCTGGCGCTTTTACCAATTCTGATCCCAGCTGCTCCTCCCAAAGGACTGCTTCTCTACTGGGTTTGGTAATTCATTACAATGGCCACACAAAACTCACAGACAATAGTCATGGTTATGGGAACAATTCAGGATCAGGACAGACCCAGGATCTAGTTCTTAGGTCAGGACAGCATCTTCTCAGTGATGCCTCTCAGCCTTCAGCCCCTTGGCCCCTCAGGGCTCTTGGGCCAGCCCAGTTTCTGCCACACTTGGCCAAGTGTTATGAAATTCTTTAGCTCCACCAATAAGTGCCCAGAGGCACCCCACTCCACCAGCAACCTCCTGCCCAAAGATGCTCAGCTGTCTTATTCCATGGGTCAGTGAGTCTAGCTCTGCCAAGTGCCCAGAGGCACTCCTCTCTGCCAGCAAGCCTCCTGCCTGAAGGTGCTCAGCATTCTTCCTCCCTGAACTGGGAAGCCCACTGCCGTCTCACATCTGTCTCCTGGTTCTGGTGTCTGTGCTGTCACCATTTCTTTGCCTCTGCTTCTCTCCATCTCTTGCTGTCTCCAGTATCATCACTCTGTTTCCTGGGTCTAGGAGGTTCCCAGCACAGGCACCCGGGTCCAAAGGACATGCTCCATTCCTGGCTCTTCTTTCTTGATGCTAGTGAGGTCCTCCTTTTGCTCTGGGACTGGCTCTCTTTTAAGCCTAGTGGAATGGCAAACTGACCAATCCCCTCATTAGGGTTCCATACACCTTATTTGCATTATTAGGAAGCTATCCAATCCCATTGGTGGGCCACAAGCAACTCATTTGCATAGTCCCACCCAGTCATTTAGCGGGAGTTACGAAGATTATGGCTGTTGTTGTTGCTGTTGTTTGCCGTCGAGTCGGCCCCGACTCATAGTGACCCCTCCTTGGGTTTCCGAGGCAGTATCACTACGGAAGTAGGAATGCCCAACCTTCCTTCTGAGGAGTGGCTGGTGGGTTTGAACCGCCAGCCTTCTGGTGAGCAGTCAAGTGCCTTAGGCACTATGCTACCAGAGCGCCACCAGAGCTCCCACTGAAGATTATGGCTAGAAGGGCCATATTAAGTAATTCACTGCACTACACTGCTCTCCCAGAAATATGGACGTCTGTAGGCCAGGAAGAGTGAACAACAATGTGCCCCAAAATGCCAATGATTGTGAGGATGGCACAGGACCAGGCAACCTTTTGTTCTCTTATACATAAAGTCACTCGATGGCAATTAGCAACAACAGGTAGGACTACAACCTGTCTGTCATTTTGTTGTACTGTGGTGGCACAGGTGTTGTGATGCTGGAATCTATGCCACTGGTATTTCAAATGCTAATAGGGTCACTCCTGGTGGACAGGTTTCAGTGGGGCTTCCAGACAAAATCGGACTGGGAAGACAGGCCTGGTGACCTACTTCTGAAAATCAGCCAGTGGGAGCCGTAGGGGTCACGGCAGAGCGTTGTCTGACTCACTTCCTCTGGGATCACTTGCCGGAGGACATCATGTTTGGTGAAGCAGCAGATCCAAGGGCAAGAGAGACCCTCAGTGAGATGGATTGGCACAATGGCCTCAACGACGCCCCGACATGCCGATGACCATGAGGATGGCACAGGACCGGGCAGCGTTCTGTTCTGTGGTACATGGGTCACCATGAGCTGGAGTCATCTCAAAGGCAGCTGCCTGCCCGTCTGTCCATCTGTCCGTGCATCCCTCCCTCCCTCCATCCATCCATCTATGCAGATGTTATCCAGATCCTGGGAGGCAGGGAGACTCCATTGGCTTGTGGGTTCCAATCGGTGGAATCATCTAAAATGCTCTTGGCACCGGCTCCTGGGAGGGGCCTTCTGGAGGCTTCTAAGGAGATCTGTTTTTCTTTTTCAGACTTTCACATGGGAGCATGTTGTTGGCTTTGCATCATCATAGCACACAGCCTGGAGGCTTACCTCTCCTCCATCCTTGGACTAGTTGTCGAGGGCACAGTGACCTCCAGAAGAGTCCTGGTCTGGTGAGAGGGGGAGGCTTCATGCTCTGGCCCTTTCCTGACATTGCTGCTGCTACCAGGAGTTCAGGTTGGAGAGCTGCTGGAGTCGCAGCCTGGTGAGTTATTTAAGGACACATCTTGCCCAGCTCCCCTTGATTTTCAACAATGTTTTTCACTTAGCATTTTAATCTTTGGCAGGAATGGGGAGGCTCATTCCTTGGTGGACATGGTGTGCTTCCAAGGCCAGAGAATTCCATGGCCTCCAACGATTGGCTAAGCTGCCCACGCCGACTTGCGGCCAAAGCCCCACACCTGTTTCCCCCGGCCCACACTGTGGTCGGAGAGGCTGAAGTCGGCTTCTGGAGGCCTGAGATGGGTGAGTGTCTCAATGTGAGAAAGAAGGCTTGCCTCATCTCCCCTTTGAAAAAAGAATGTTGGAAACGCAGTGAGGGTTCTGTCTGTTATCCAGAGGGCAGTGGGGGTTATAGAAAATTCTGAAAATAACTCTGAGGAGCCACCCCCAGGTTTTCTCTCCCCCTCAGAAATTCTCATCCAGTGGCAAGGCATCTCTCTGGAGAGAGCCAGGAGGAAAAGCAAGTTGGAAGAGGAGTGTGCTGATAAAAAAAAAAAAAAAAAGACCAGGCTTACTGGCTGATGGAGACTGGTGAACCCCCGAGACTGTGGCCTCTTGTCACCCTTCCAGCCTGGAACTGAACTCACTCCCAGGGCTTCACTGGCAGTCAGACAATAGACAGTGCTACGGAGGCGAGCAATTACATCAGGGAGGTGCACTCCTTAGAAGAGCCAACCACGGGAGACCAGAAGAGCAGCATTTGCAGGGGGATAGCTCGGAGGGCTCAATGGCACATAACAACAACAACAACAGCTCAGAGGACAGGGCAGGAATGCAACACACAGGGAAAAGGTAACCACCAGGAGCCAGTGGGAAGAGAATTGTTACATTAGGGGCATTGCAGTCAATGTCACGAAACTGTGTGTATGAACTGTTGAACGGACCGTGGGTTTGCTCTGTAAACTGTCACCCAAATCACAATTGGAAAAAGAAAAGAAGGAGTAGCTGGTTGGAACTTTGCAGCCATTTCTTAGAAAAATGGGTCCTGGGGTTGTGCAAATGGTTAACATGCTTGGCTGCTAACCAAAGGGTTGACAGTTTCTTGGGAGGCCCCTGTGGATGTCCCTCCAAAGAAAAGTCTGGAGATCTACTGTCCCCAAATCCCGACACTGAACACTCCATGAGCAAGCTCTTCTCTGACCCATGTGGGCCAGCATGAGTCAGAACTGACTCGAGAGCAACTCGGTGTCTTAGAAACACAACTCAGTTTTTCTCGAAAAAGAGAAAGGTTGAATACTTCTGTTCCATACGTGGTCCCAACCCCCTTATTTTAAAGACGAGGAAACAGACCCAGAGAGAAATGAGTTTGTACTGGAGCCAGAAATAGAACTTGGCTCTTTGAGGTTGGTCAAGTCTGGTGCTTTGAGTGCTACAGAAGCCCTTCTGTGTCCACTGGACAAGGAGGAAAAGTGGGGAATTGATATTTGCAGAGAATCTGGTCTATGCTTCACAATGTGTTGCATGTTTCCCATGCCCTCTCCTGCATTTCCAGCCTGGTCACGTATGTATGGTCAGAGTCCGCAGAGATGTCCGTGATGGACATTGAATGATTAACTCAACCGCCCACCAGCTCTCATGGCAGGCAAGTGGGGGGGGAATTGGGATTCAAATCCACTGCAGCTTCACCCCAAGCTGACAACTGTTGCACAGCCTTCTTACTATGGGCAGAACAGTGTCCCCCAAAAAGATATGTTGAAGTCCCCACCCCTGGTACCAGTGAACATGACTTAGAAACCGGGCCTTTGAAGTGTTACGAGTTAAATAAATGCAGATCATACCAGAGAAAGGTGGGGTGTAATCCAGTCTGAGTGGTGACCTTTTAAGAGGAAAGGAGACACAGAGAGGGAAGACGGGTGTATGAACGTGCACCTCCGCACCAAGGAGTCCCTGGAGCTTCCAGAGGCTAAGAGAGACAGGAGAGCTGCTTCCCCTAGAGCCGTCACAGAGGGGGTGACACCCTGAATTGGGACTTCTGGGCTCCAACTGTGCGACAATAAATACATTTCTGTTTTTAAGCCACCGTGTTCATGGTATTTTGTTGTGGCAGCCCTAGGACTCTAATACGCACGTGGACAAAGAGTCACTGACGTTTTAACCCTATAGGACAAGCCCATCCTGTTCCAAGCTTTAGAGCTCTGTGGGTGGTCTAACGACAGCAGCAGCAGGCAGCCACAGCCATGGCTTCTTTAATTAAATGCCACAAAAGGCCTGCCCAGACTTAGCTCTGGTTCCATTGCACAGCACATTCCCTTGCCTCACAGGGAATTCCAGGGGGCAGCGGGGCCCCGTCTCCATCTGGGAAGAGGATCATGAGGGTGATCTCCCTCCAGATACAGGTGACATCAAGGTGGACTCACCACCGTGGACATGCCTACGACAGTCTCAGCCCTGGATCTCTGCCCACGAGGATGTGTGAGCGAAGGCAGCCAGTCCCCAGCCAGTTGACAGGGACGTGCCTTGCTGTGCAGCCAGGGGGACACCGTGATGACCCTGTTTGCTATGTTGCATTGCTCCGCTCAGCAGTTCAGGGGACTGAAAGGCAGGCCCCTGCAGCCTCAGGGCCCCCTGAAGATTGGCGTGCTGCATGGCACTCAGTTCTGTCCACCTGCAAAGGGCTTCTCTGTGGAATGGGATCGAGGGCCTAGAGCCCAGGAGCAGCGTGCTCTGAGTTATTGCTGCCACTGCTGTCATTGTGACCCCACCAAAAAAAGAGCAGCTGCCATCCAGCTGATTCTGACTCAGGGCCACCCTGTGCTTTTAGAGGGGGCTGTGTTGCAGGCAGTCTCCAAGGCTGTCCTTGGTCAGAGTCAGGTCACCAGGCCCTATCTTCTGAGGCACCACTGGCTGAGTTCAAACCACCAAACTTCCGGTTAGTAGTGGAGCACTTAATCTTCCAGGAACTTGTGTATTCAACTGGTTTACTCTGCTGTCCTTGGTAAGAGGACACTTTTTTTAAAGGTGAAACCGTGGCTCCTGTACAAAGAGAAAATGAAGACAAGTCAAGGATTCGATCCCACTCATCGGTTAATGAGGAAACCAGGTGTATGTTACAGTCAGTTCAAAGGAAAATGCAAAGACAAGTCCATGTAAGCCATCAGCCTTGTTGAAGTGAATTTAGAAATAGATGCAAAGCTGGCCAATAACTGGGGCGATACCAAACGGGTCCCACCGAGTGGCCAGCAAACATGGGGCTGTACTAAAGGGGTCCCATCAGTAACCATGGGGTGATATCAAAGGCATCCCACTGAGATAAGCCTCATTTGCATTTCCATGGACAGTTATTTGCATCACGGTAAGCTTTCTAGAACTTTTGGAGTTGGAGTTGTCAAACAGTTCAAAGGAGTTGGAGTTGTCAAACAGCTCAAAGGCCCTGCAAGGTGCCACCCTGGGAGCATCAGAGGACAGAATGCCACCCAGGAGTCCTTTCTGCTTTCTTTAGAGTCTTCCACAGGTTCCCTGACACCCTCGCTAGGAAGGAAGCACGTTGTGCTTGTGAGTGGTAGGCGCTGACCATCTTGGTTTGCATATTTTGGCTGCTTTGCCCTGGGGTGCAATGGTTAAGCCTCTGGCTGCTCCCAGCAAAGTTGGCAGCTGGAACCACCCAGCGGCACCTGGGAGAAAGCCAGGCGACCTGCTCCCCTAAGGATTCTCCGTTACCGCTGAGTCAACTCTGAGGACGGAGTAGAGCTGCCCCATAGGGTTTCCAAGGCTGTCATCTTCATGGAGGCAGACTGCCTCATATTTTCCCCACGGAGCTGCTGGTAGGTTCTAACCTCAGACCTTTCAGTTAGCAGCTGAGGGCTTAACTACTGTGGCAGGAGGGCTTCTTTTTTGTGACGATTATAGCCTAGAAAACCCCATGGGACAGTTCGGCTCTGTCACAGTGGGTCACTATGAGTTGGAATGGACTCAACAGCACACAGCAATGATAATCCTCATCTCAGATGAGGCTCAGGTAAGTGACCTGCCCCAGGTAAGTGAAGAACCAAGTGTTTTGGCCTCAGATTCTGGAGTTTTTGAACTCTTTCCCACCGCAACCCTGAAGGTCAAGGACGGTGGCTGACCTCTAGGTCCAGAAGGTATAGCCTGTCATAGGTGTGAGGGTCTTGTGTTGTAGCTTAGCCACTCTCATGAATTTTTACATTTCATTCCCTCCTTTACCCACGTTGGTTTAACAGAAATACGGTGTCTTAAAATTACTCACTCAAGAGAAAATGGATGGTCCTGGAAGAAATCTCAAGCTTGTCCTGTGGTGTTGAGAACCCTCCCCCCAACAAGGTTGGACCCACCAGTGGGAGAATCCGGGCCTAGTCCATGATTTCAGAGGGAGACGTGTACCATGTCTTTTATTTTTTCCCCAGAATTCATTGTTGGCTTTAAATGCTGGAAGTTGAGCAAGGAGACCAATCCCTGGGGGGGAACAAAGAGTTCAATGAGCTAAAATCCATCCAGAGCCTCAGAGAGAGGCCTGGAGATTGGCTCCTGGAAAAGCAGCCACTGAGAGCCCTCCAGAGTGGGTCTGCCTGGCACTATGGGGTCACCGTGAGTCGGGATCAGCATGACCCCAACTACAAAAGGCTGGGTGGGCCACCTCTGAAAAAGCAGCCATTATAATTCCTGCAGAGCACAGCTGTATTCCGCACACAGAGGGTGGCTGCGAGCTGGAATCAACTCAAGGGCAGCTGGTTCATTAGGCTGACTTTGGGGTGTCTGTGGAGAACTTGAAAACGAGGGAAGGAAGCCTGCTCTTTGGGAGTCACAGTTAAAGCCGACACACACAGAGTTACACCCAAACGTGCCAGGAAGTGATGGGTGATTCCAGGCCTGGACAGCCATAACCAGACGGAATCCTGGCTGTGAGTATCAGCAAGAGGGTTCATCGGTCATGAGGTAGCAAAGGAGAGCCTCTGAGGCAGGGGTGGGCAGCCACTCCCAGGAAGAAGTGGGGGGGGGCTGTGGACTATGAGTCCTCCTGGCCTTGGCGGTGGGGTCAAGCCTTCTGTGGGGAGTGGGGTGCAAGGAAGGGAGCTTTAGGGGATTTCTGATCCCTGTGGTGAGGACTGTGGGGCTTGCAGTCAGGGGATGTGGATGCCTGTTCTAGGTGTCTCTATGGTGAGCTGGGCCCCTTGGCATGCTGTTCTTCAGTCTGCTAGTTCCAATTTTGTGACCACCAAGCCCCATGAATGTGCTCAGCAAGCCTTCGCGTGTGGGGAACGCAAGCACCCCTGCATTGCTGGTCTCTTATAGCTCCTCTTGCAGAGCCTGGCAGCACTGGGCAGTTGTGCACGCCTGGAGCATCCCCAGTCTCCATAGTGATTCTCCCAGTGCATGGATGCAACGGCCAGTCAGCCTGAGTCAGACTCCCAGAGCCTGATAAAGCCAAGCCAACTAGGCAGCCTCTGCTGAGACATGGCCCCTCCACACCACTTTAAAGCTGGTCTCCACTGACTTCTGCACCAGGCACTGTTAAGCCCTTTACAGGTGCTATTGTTAGGTACCATCAAGTTGCCTTCAACTCGTATTGTGATCCCATGTGCAACAGAACGAAACACTGCCTGGTCGTGTGCCAGCTTCACAATCCTTGCTATATACCTGAGCCCATCGTTGCAGCCACTGTGTCAGTCCATCTCGTTGAGGGCCTTCCCCTTTTTCCACTTTACCAAGCATGATATCCTTCTCCAGCGACTGGTCCCTTCTGACAACATGACCAAAGTAGATGAGACGAAGTCTGGCCATTTTTGCCTCCAAGGAGCGTTCCAGCTGTCCTTCTTCCAGGACAGGTTTGTTACATGTACAGTTTCATTTTAATCCCAACAACCTTGGGAATTAGGGACCCACACCCACTTTAAAGATGAATAATTTGAGACTGAGAAAGCTCAATCGCTTGCCTAGACCAGCACAGAGGCAGGATTAGAACCCAGGTTGTCCTGATTCCAAAGCTGGGTCCTTCCTGCAGCCACATGGCCTCACTGCGACCCCCAGTGTGACTGAGAAGGGTGAAACCCACCAGGAACCCAGGGTGAGGGAGACTTTCAGAATCCACTTGCCTCCTGCTCACTGGGCCTTGCTTGGTGCCTCTTTATTGGTTTGGCATAAATACCTCGGTCTCATTACTGACCTTCCCTGAGGCAGGCCCCCCTGGAGAAAGTTGCCATGGTAACCCTTGTTAGCGATGGGCAGCATGTTGCTCCTGGAAAAATAGCACCTTGGTTCCCATCACTTAGTGCTCTGTGGGTCTGAGGGGTGGACAAGTTTAATTGGCACCGCTAGCAGGTGGCTCAGCAGACACACTCCTCAGCTTCCTATCCCTGATGTGGTATCCAGGATACTGGCAAACATGGTGTGTTTGCTCCTAGAGATGATGGAGAAGGGGAGGGGTGCTCTGAAAGCCACAGTGATGGCTGTGTCTCTCATGCTGGTTCCAGTTTGTTGGATCAGAGGGCCTGCGGACCTCTGGCCGGGCTATGGTGACACCTGAGCTGTGTTCCACCTGTGTCCCCAGCAGAGATCACCAGGGCTGTGCTCCGCCCTCCACCTGCATCCCCCCATAGGGGTTACGTTGGCTGTGATCCAGCTGCATCCCCTCACGAGGCTCACCTGGGCTGTGTTCCGCCTGCGTCTCCTGGCCAGGGTCACCTTCCACGGCCACTCCCGGTCCATGCCGAAGTTCTAGCATGCCCTTCTCTCTCCACTGGCCCCCACTACTCCAGGACATATGGCAGTGGCTGTGGCAAACATCACGGCCTGGCCACCCAGAAGCCATTCCCCTTTCTTCCTTGTGGGAAGAATCAGTCACAGTGCCCCTACTCCTGTGCCAGATGTCCACTCTCCCAGGCTCCCTTGCAGCTTCGGACCGCTGCGAGACAGAGTCTTGTCAAGGAGATAGTAGGGGAAGTCTCCTGGGAGACTTCTGGGGAAATCGCTCCCTTTCTTGTGAGAGGAGTGAGACACAGGAAATAGCTCTTCCCTTCTTCCTGTTTGGGGTCAGTCAAGGGAGGACATGCTCTCCGGAGCCATCTTGTGGACGTGAGAATCGCAGAGACTCTGACCATGTGTGAATACTGGCCTGGCTGAGCCGCAAGCCTCCTGGATCTACCCACCTCCAGGACTCCAGTTCTCTGACGTGTTAAGTACATTTCATTGTCTGAGCCCTGGTTACTCCGGTGTGATACCAGGTCAGCAGCACTGTTTCACCCAGGAACTTGTTAGAAGTGCAAATTCTTAGGTCACTCCCCTGACCAACTTTGTAACAAGATCTCCAGGTGACTGACCAGTGATGCTGATGTTGCTGGCCCATGGGTCCATTCTGACATTGAGACCACTAGTCTAAGGTACCACTGAGAGATGGCTTTCAAGAGAAATACATCTAGGGTGATGGCATGTTTGTGTTTGTAGCCCTTAAAGCTGTTGTTGTTGTTGTTATGTGCCTTCCAGTCGGCCCCGACTCATAGCGACCCCTCCTTGGGTTTCTGAGGCAGTATTACTACGGAAGTAGGATTGCCCAACCTTCCTTCCGAGGAGTGGCTGGTAGAGCT
>NW_006921625.1:9144044-9186720 GCF_000298275.1 Orycteropus afer afer
TGCTGAACTACAATCCTTCTTAACATCATCATTTCTATTTCCTGACCTCCTGGGACATGCTGACCAAGGCGTTTGGATCAAGATGCACAAACAAAACACTCTTGGCAAACATCTTTTAACAAATAATTCCTTGCAAAAGCTGAAATATTGACACTTGCTCCTTTTGGGTTACAAACATTTAAGCTTTTACAAGAAGTTGAATTGTCTCCTCAGAGCAACAGAAGCAGAGATTTGGGGCCAACCTGCAGCTTGATTTAAAAGGGAGTTTAATGTGGCCCTGGGACAGCTGTTTTAGTCATGCCAGGTGCCTCAGTTTTTGGGTTAGTTTATATACCAGTATCATAGCAGGCAAGCACCTTTGCTTCCAGTCAATGCCGCCTTCCTCATGCCCCTTGCACAGAAGGGAAAACTGAGGCTCCAAGGGGATTGTGGTTTTCCCAAGATCCCACAGCTGGTAAGTGGCAGAGACAGGTCCAGAACCTAAGTCCAGATGGAGTTCTTTCCTCCACATGTTACAGCCCTCTGCCCCAGCCCTGCTGTGACCACTCCTGGGTCCACCCACCAATCTCTCGCCCATGTGTTATGATTAGAAAGGGGTATGACTGCAGGGAACTTTGGGGTCCTCTGGACTTCCTTTTCATTTTGTCAGGGAGGACAAATCCAGAGAGGAGGAATTGCTGGGTGCTCAGAATTGGGCAGAAAACAGCCCTGACTTTGCCTCCTTCCAGATGTCACTGACCTCTCTGAATTTCTTCATCTGGTTGAAATTGGGATACCAAGAGTATGATATTTGCAGCCTCCCTGCCCCTCACCTGCTAGGGCCCATCCTCTGTTTGTGTCACTTGACTTCTAGTCTTGGATCACCCCTTACTCCCTAGTGGCTCTGAGAGGGTGACTTAGTGTCTCTGAGTGTTATTTTCCTCATCTGTAAAATCAGGATTATGATGGTAATCTCACAGTGCTGTTTTGGGGTTTAAATTAAATAGTGAATGTAAAGTGCAGTCTAACCCTTGTTCAACGGTTGATGATACGAGATGACACTGATGCAGATGAAGGTGGTGATGCTGCCCCTCTGTCTGGATCTTTGCCCAGAGTCCTCTCAATCCCATCTCTCACCCTGGCTCTGTTTTTTCTCCCAACTCCCTTGGGGAGTTTCAGGCTTACACTCCTAACCCTGACATTGGCTTATAATTGTCTTGTGCCCAGCTGGGGCCCTTCCTAGTCCCCATGGGAGAAGTTCAGACACGGGGAGGGGTGAGGAGAGCCTCTCACTCCTTGCTGGAGCTCCTGAGGCCTCCTCCGTAGGGCCTGAGCCCTGTTCCCGGGCCTTTCTGCCCAGGGCAGTTTTTACCAGCAACTCGTGGCATCAGAGGTGGGTTTCCAGCAGGAGGTGCTGGACCCCTTCATGGGTGGGCACTGTGTAGTCTCCAAGGCCCAGCCTGAAGCCCCATACCAAGAGGGCTTTGTCTGGACATGGCTCCTCAGTCCTGGCTGCCAATCCCAAGTGGCTGCCTGGGCTCAGCCCCTCTGGCAACTGGAATTCCACCAGTTCCAGGCTTCAGGCCCTTAAAAGCCAAGCACTGTTAACCTCTAGTGAGTCACAGCTAAGTTTTCAGTTTCCTCACTGTCTCAGAGATACTAATGTTGTTGGCATTGGGTTACCTCCTCTCTTGGCGATGTTACGGACAACATGACAAAACTTGGCCCAGTTGTGTACCATCCTCACAACAGTTGGTATTTTTGAGTCCGTTGTAGCCGTCTGTCAATCCATCACGGAAGGTTTCCCTTGTTTTCACTGAACCTCTAAACATGATGTCATTTTCTGTCAATTCGTCTTTCCTGACAACGTGTCCAAAGGAAGCAAGATGAAGTCTCGCCACACTCACTTCTTAGGAACGTTCTGGCCATACTTTCTATTCAATATTCAAGTTGCTCGAATAATTTCTTTTAGAAGAATCAGCACAAGGTTCATCCTTATGCGGTGGAGGTGAAAGATGTCCCAAGCGTCTAACTTGTCCTAACTGCTGTACTACTCCCTCGTCTCTGACATCAACTCCTCCTCCTCCCCTCATAATCTCCCGCCCATCTTCAATTCTGTATTTCACTGTAACGTCTTACAGAACTCACAAACTGCCAAGGAAATGGGTCATGTGATGGTGGGGGCTGGAAGGCTGGCAAGTTCCAAATCTGTAGGTCAGACACTGGTCTAGAGGCTTCTCCTGATTCACGTGGCAGGGGCTGAAGAAGCCAGATCAGCAGGTCAGATGGCAGGCTGCTCTCTCAAGTCCCAAGAACCAGGGGTGAGATGATGACAAAGCAGACGCAGGATCCAGAGCAGGAGAGTGGCCTTTACTGGAACATTCACATACACACCCTCAAGATAACCAAGGGCAGTGACTTGAGCCACACCCTCTCCTGAGGTGGACTCAAGACACATCCCACCCTAATCCTGCCTCATCAACATAACTGATTATGTTATGTTTCTAGTCATAGGTGTAGAAACTGGGATTTATAATACATCACAACATGGAGGACTATGGCTAGAAGGGCCATAATAAGTAATCCACCACACTGCACAAGCATATTCTAGATTCTCAACCAATATCACAGTTCAAATGCACAATTCAAATAGCATTGAGAGCTACCAGTTAACATGGTTGCACAGGTGCTCTGCATGAGGCCTGGGACAGGCCATTTACCACATCACCTCTTTGTTCACAAGGGTCTTCTCTTGGAAGCTGGGGGACAGAGGACATGAAGTTCAGTAGCTTGCTGAGAAATGCTGGAGTTGGGGAAGGACGAAGTGGGGAGAACATTGCAGAACTCAACAACCAAGGCCTTCCTGTGAATTGTGCCACCTTAAAATTTTGCTTGTGACAACCGCAACATCATCCATTTTTAGACGGTAGGAATCCACTTCCCTGTGACCTGAGTGAGTGTGAGTGAGGGCTGAGCACTGGCGTCAAGGGGCCTGGGTGAGCGTGATGGCGGAGTGTTGGCATCAAGGGGAGCATTAAGCACAGTTGTCTGACACACCGCCAATAGGACACATGGTGTGACTGTTTTGCACGGAGTCAGGTTTGAGCAGGTAACAATGCACGGCCAGCAAGAAACACAGCTGGAAGGACGGGGGGAAGGGGAAGGAGCCCAACCTCCTGCCCCCATGTGTGTGGGGCAGGCCTGCACACTGTGTTCCCAGGAAGGGTTGCCCACAGTAGAATGAAGAACTATGCCCACTTTTTGGAATTTGCCCAAGACAGTCCCACCTAGAGATCAGGCCAGCTCCTGACACATGGCTAGTAGGGTCCTTTTTCCTTCATTCAGGATCTGTAGGGGGTTGAAATTGTCCCCCAGGAATCCACGTCCACCGAACATCTGTGTATATGGTCTTGTTTGGAAATAAGGTATTTGCAGATGTCATCAAGTTAAGGTGACGCCACACTGGACCCGGGTGGCCCCAAATCCAATCTGACTAATGCCCTTATAAGGGGAAGAGAGAGAAATTTGGACGCAGATCCAGACACACACAGGAGAGATGCCATGTGAAGACAGAAGCAGAGGTCAGAGTGAAGCATCCATGGGCCAAGGAACGAACGCCAAGGATCGCCAACAACAGCAGAAGCTGGAAGAAGCAGGGAAGGACTCTTCTGTAGAGCCATCAGAGAGAGCACGGCCCTGCAGACCCCTTGGTTTTAGACCTCTAGCCCCTAGAGCTAGAAAGCTAATCTCTGGAACTTACTGTAATAACTACGTCTTTACTCTTCTGTTTGTTTAGAATGAGTGTAGTGGGGGGAGTTGTAAGCACAATCAAATAATTTTGATGACATCTAACATATTAGGGTCCCCCCACCCCAAAATTCTGCTTTTCTGTGATTTGGGACCGCTTCTTTCCCAGGTGGAGCACAGAAGTCCCAGAACCTCTCGCTGTTACAGAGACCCATTGGCTGCGAGGGTTGGAAAGATGCCAAGTAGGGAGCTGATATTCTTCCCTTTTATGGCTTGAAACTCTAATGTTTCCAAGAGAATCTGACTTGTCAGGGAGAGAGATGCTGTAATCAAAGAGCTTTGGGAGATGAAGGGAAAGCACTGGCAGGCCTCAGCTTTTCCGGTGAGAGCATTGTGAAGGTGGCCGGCGTTCACACCCATCGGGGCCTGTGCTGGCCAGTGGAGGGAATGGACCCCAAGCCCCTTGGGACTGACCCTCCTTGACTGGGAATCTCATTAGTCCATATGTTCTCTTGTGATGACTTGTGGCTGAGTGAAAATCCAAGCCATAAACCAAGGTATTAGAGCATATGTATCATGGAATGTGTCATCAGGAAAGCCCAGTCACTAGAAAAGGATGTTCTGTTTGGTAAAATAGAGGGTCAGAGAAAATTATGGAGACCCTTTGTGGTAGTTAAGGTGTGTCAACTAGGCTGGGCCATAGTTCAGAGGGGCTTGGCAGTTGGATGTAGCTATTCTCCATGATGAGATTGTAATCACCTCCATGGTGGGATCTGCATTAATCAGTAGGGAAGGAGTTGCCTTCAGGGTGTGGCCTGTTTCCAGTGCACACAGAGAAGCTGTGGAAAAGGTCTCTAGCTTTAGGCACATCCGGATCCTGTTTGTGGCCTGCTGATCTTAGGATTGTTCCTGGACGTGTACCAGTGGTCTGCCGGGTTGCCTGCTGACCTTTGGTCTGTGCCATTTTATCCACCAACTTTTAGTTGTCAGTCTCAGCAGCCTGAAGCTGCTTGAGTCAGAAGAAGCCTCCAGCTCCAGTGGCCCTGGAACAAGAGGCAGAGCTGAAGCCCAAGGTTGAGGGGCCTCTACCCAGTTCCTAGAGCTGGCACTCTGATTTTGGACTTCCAGCCTCCTAAACTGTAAGAGAATACATTCCTGTTTGTTGAAGCCATCCACTTGGGGCATTTCTGTTGTAGCAGCACTGGAGAACCAAGACAGCCTCCATGACGTGGACGGACACAATGGCTGCAGCAATGGACTCAAAGTTACCAACAGCCAGGAAGATGGTTCAGGACTGGGGACGTTTCCTTGTTACGCACAAGGCCGCCGTGAGTCAGAGCTCATTCAAAGGCAGCTAGCAATGGTGTGGTCAGTTCCCCAGGTGGGCCTGCACTGGATCTGCCATTGTGGAAAGGAAAGATTGATGAGCTCGCCACCAAGCTCGGGAGACTGCCTGAGCCACTCAGTGTCTATCAAGGTGAACAGGTTCTGATGATCGACAGTAAACAATCCAATTAAAATTAACTCCAGGAAATGCCGCTGTGAGTTGGTTCTGAGGCGTTCTTCCAGTGGTCCAGTGTGTCACTCCTTGGCTGTCCCTTTCCTGCTTTTACCAGAACAGGGAAATTAAAAGCACATGGCAGCTCCAGGCATATCCTGAGCCTTCAATCCCGACCCCCTGGCTGGAGGTCTGACCACTCGCTAATGTGTCTCTGGCTGATCTCTGCGGGTCCTGTGCTCTGGGACAATCAGAGGGAAGTGGAAAGCCAGGGCTGCCTGCTGTCTGAAGCCATCCACGACCTGCAGGCTCAGATTCTGGCTCTGGTATGGCCCAGGAACCTGGTGCAGGTACCAGCAGGAAGCGTGCTCGCTCCAGCCTCTCCTCTGTGGCAATCACTGGCAACAGGAGGAGAGCATTCCTTTGGAATGTTCCAGGCCCAAGATAAACTAAGCAGGAGCCATGCTTTGTGTTTATTCTGTTCTGGAGAACTGGACGATCCCTCTTCTTTGAGTTTAGACAGGGCTGCAGAGGGCTGACTCCAACCAGCATCTGGAAAGCAGGACCGGGCGGCGGGTGACGGGCTTAAAGGAAGAGGCTGGAGTGGCCTTTGTTGTTAGTTGATTGCTACTCAGGGTGACCTGTGTGTGCAGAGCAGAGCTGTGCTCCTAGGATTTTCTCAGAGCCCCCGTGTGGTTTAGAACTGGCCACCTTGAGGTTAACAGTTGAGTGCAAACCCTTTGTGCCACCTAGGAGCTGCCTCACACGCCCTAGATGTGCACGTGGACACAGAGTTTTCCCAAGACAGCTGGTCAAGCCATCAAGGTGTTTAGCTGCAAGCCTGTCATTTTCATTTGTCTGGTGTGCGAAATAGGCCAGGGTGTTGGCTGCCCTGAAGAGTGGTGGCAGAGGGAACTAGGGCTTCTCAGGAAAGACAGCCAAGGACAGTGGGCAACCCTTCCTGGCATATGTGTGGGGTAGACGGTATTTGGGGCATCTGTCTGCTTTAGGAGGGGCTCTAGTCAAAGCAGAGTGGCCCAGTGGTCTGGGCTGTGTGCTCACTGAGTACAGTGGGCAGTCCCATTCTGACGTTGCTGCTTGCACGTCTCTGCTGTCCCCCTTTCCTGGTTTTTCATGAGTTTCCCCATGGGGAGAACAGGGTGGGCTAGGTCAGGCCACAGGTTCTGAGCCACGGGATGTGAAGCCCGCCGCACTCCCTGTCTCTAACTGGTCTGTTAGGACCCTCACATCTTGTGCTGCACAGGTGCACGCTGGGTCCACGTGTTCAAGCTGCTCATCTGACGATGTAGCCAACTTTATGAAGAAGCAACATCTGGTTTTCAAAATACTGGTCAATTTCCATCCTCCAGAAGGTCACAGGCTGCAGGCTGGGCCCCATTACCTCTGGCAAACTCAGACTTGGCACAATAGCTCTGGAAGCCTCATGAGCTGGGACTTTTCTATGTCAATTTCACAAACTCATGGTAACAGAAGGCCCCTCCACCATTTTCCGGCAGCACGGGACCAGCTGGCCTCATGGTGAGATGGTCAGTTTGACATCCTACCCAAACGAGGCTCTTATAATCTCCACTCAAGATGTTCTTGCTGCATTGATGAAGGAAAAGGGTTGGAAGAAGTACAGTGGGTGTAGGTCTCAACCCCCAGCTTCGCCAAGGGCAGAGGGATGGGTTTCTTTTTCCGAGAACCAGTTGAAGTCTATGTGACCTGGCCTCATTCAAACGGCTGTTGAGTCTCAGCCACCCCTTCTTCTCTTCCTCCTGTCATCATCACCAGCCTGACGGAAGCCGTAAGCCCTCACAGTACAATGGTTAAGTAGTTGGCTGCTAACTGAAAGGTCAGCAGTTTGAACCCACCCAGAGGCTACTTTGCAGAAAGACTTGGGAATCTGCTTCCACAAAACACCAAGAGGCATTTCTCCTCTGTCCTATGGGGTTGCTGTGAGTCAGAACCAACACAATGGTGCTGGCACCACCACTAGATGCCAAGACCGTCTCTGTTTCCAGCATCTAACATACTCTGGGCACTTTGCAAAACACATTGAAATTTAATTTTCACGGTAACCTTGAAAAGTGTGGTGGAAAACATCTCTCAGAGCCCATGAACTTCCCTTATTATCCAACCACCCCCAAAGCCAAAAGCAAACTCATTGCTGTCAAGTTGATTCTGACTCTTAGCAACCCTGCAGGATAGAGTAGAACTGCCCCATAGGGTTTCCTAAGATGTAATCTTCATGGGAGCAGACCGCCACATCTTTCCCCCGCAGAACCATTGACCTTTTAGTTAGCAGCTGAGCACTTAATCCTTTCACCATCTTCATCCTTCTCCAAAGATGTTTACTGAGGCAGCTGCCTTGTTGCCTGATTATATGCTTGATCCTGCGTTTCCGTGACACGCACACTTGCCAAGGGCTAATTGCTGCCAGGGTCTTTGCAGTGTCCTCTACACTGGTCACGCAGGGGCATTGGCCTCCTGGGGAAGCTCCAGGCCAGGCAGGCTAGCTGACCCGGATGCTGGGGCTGGGTGTGTGGGCACCTCAGGAATCACTGTGACTCCTTCTGGGCAGTGGGTTAATGGAGAAACCATCTCCCGGAGAGGCAGGGGCAGGCCCAGGTTCTGTCAGAGAAATGAAGAAAAGAGAGGCAGGTGCTCAGAGTGGCCCACTGAGACTTCCCTCAGCTAAGCCCAAGGGCTGGGTCGGACACCCTGGAACCATCACCCACACGTTCCCAGCAGGAAGCAAGTGAGAGACTCAGATGGGCAAGGGCAGGACCACAGCCCTCAGTGGCTCACAGTGGTCTGAGCACCACATCTCCAGGCCAGCAGGCTTGGTTTGGAACGTCCTTGTGAGCCCGTCCAGAGCCAGCTCAGTGGCAGGCCCCTTGCCTTGGTGAACGGCTCCAGCAAAAGCCCACTCAGAGCCTGGATGGTAGAGTTTGCTGGCTGCCAAGCTGCCTGCAGTGGCTCACTGCCAGGATCAAGAGGGGGCCTTCTGGGAGTGGGCTCAGACTCTGGCTTGGTCTCTCACCTGTTTGCATGGGGAAACTGAGGCCCAGGAAGGGAAGAGGCTTGTCTAGTGTCTCACCATGGGGGAGGATGACCTTGGGATTTTCTTCTCCCCCGTGAGCCAGTCAGGGGTCTGCTTTGCCCACAGAACTTCACCTTGGTCCTCTCCACTGGTTGCACAGATGTTCCAACCAGACCTGGATGGGGGCCGAGGGAGGCCTGGAGGAACCTGGGAGAGTGGTGGGGTGAGAGACTGGAGCACTGCCCAGTGTTGGAGGGCCTGAGCTACAGCACCCAGCCCCAGCCCTTGGCACACCCTGGCCTCCCATCCTGGTTCCTGCAGACCAACTGGCCATGCCCAGAGCACAGGGGATACCTGGGTGGGCTCCTGAGCTGGCACCACATTGTTTGGAGCATCAGCGTCTCTGTGAGCATGGACCATGGAACACCCACCCAGAATTACTGGGAAACTTAGTAAAAAGATTCCTGGGCCATATCCCAGGTGGGGAGGGCCCAGGAAGCTGTGTTTTCAACAAATGTTCTGGGTAATTCTGGGATGCATCGTGCAGTGTGAGAACCACTGGTCTATGATTGCAGTCAATGGGACCAGCATTCAAGTCCTTGCTTCATGTTCAAAGTGCGGCAATGATGGGACTTAACCCAGGCAGGGTAGCCTAGAAGGCAACTAGAACTTGCCCAGCACCTGCTTTGTGCCAGGCACAGTGCTGGGCATGTGGCCTACCATCTGATTGTACCCCCTGCATGTTACAGAGACAGCAGGGGAGGTATGGAGAGGATAAGAGACATCTCCATGATCATAGAGGCAGAAGGTGGCAGAGCTGGTGCTTTGACCCAGGCCAACGGAGGCCAAGTCCCTCTTCTTCCCACTTGATGCTGTGAGGCTTCTGACGGTGCAGGAGCGAAGAGGCTGCTTACAAAAGCCCTCTTGGGAGACTCTACCCAGAGCTCCAGCCACTGCGGTGGGCAGGCAGGTTACTGCAGCACGGATGTTGCTCTTGCAGCAGCTGGAGTTAACGCAGGGAGTGTGAAGGGCAGGGAGGGCTGTGCTCCCAGGGGATACTCTCTGCATTAACGAAGGGGGTGGAGAGAGCACTGGGCCCCTCCTAGACTCCAGGCCCATATGTCTGAGGCAGACGGGGAAAGAGAGGGTTTGGGGAAGGCAGTGGTGGGGTCTGGGGGGACCAGATCCTGGGGGTGTGCACACCAGTCTGGTCCCTGATCCATTCCTTTTTTTTCTTTACTGTTGTTGAGATCATACACACCAACACATACCCCATTTCAACTGCTTCTCCTGCACAAGACAGTGACACTAATGATATCTTCAAGCTGTGCCCGTCCTCACCCCCATCCTCACCCTCCGTCCTCACCCCTCCATCCTCACCCTCCATCCTCACCCTCCTTCTCTGAGCTCTTCTTCCCTCATTAGCACACTCACTGCCCCCAAGGGTCCTGTCTAACCTTTCCAGGGGCTGTTGTCAATTAGCTCCTACCGAGATAGCTCTTCAAAAGAGCATGGTATTCAAGGCAGACCTTCCTCACTCACTAGATTCAACTATCTTTTTGAATCTGTACTTTCTGTGCCTTTCTTCTGTAAACCCAAAGCTGCTCTAGAAAAATAAAGTCTATTAAAAAGAAAAAAGACAGAGAAGGGAGTGTGGACTTGGGATGTACGCCTCTCTAACCCTGAAATCCTGTCATACTTTTTAAGCATTATATATGTATATGTGTGTTAGGATTTCACTCAGAATAAATACAAATAGGACTCTTTTTTTTTTTTTTTTGCCCTAGTGTATAGGTCATGGAGTCTAATTTGACTATATTTACATTCCTGTGGTTTATTACGGTTTTATCTGTAAACTCCATGGATTTTGTTCACTGCTATATCCCTAGTTTGTGGAACAGTCTTAACACCTAGTCAAACCAAAGAAAACCAAACCTGCTGCCATCAAGTTTATTCTGACTCATAGTGACCCTCACTGGGTTTCCAAGGTGGTACATCTTTACGGAAGTAGATTGCCCCATATTCCTTCTGGGGAGTGGTTGGTGGGTTTGAACCACCAACCTTCTGGTTAGCAGCAAATGCCTTAGGCACGGTGGCATCAGAGCTCCTTAACACCTAGTGGGCTGTCAATAAATATTTGTTGAGTGAATAAAGGAATGATTGATCAGTTGCTGTTGTCTAAAGGAGGAGCTGAACAAGGGAACAGAAGACGAAAGCTCAGTGTGGTGGGTGGGGCAGGGCAGGGTTCCAGCAGCCCTGCGTTCTACCTGTAACACACACACGGACTCTGGAAATGACAACTTACGGATGTTTTGGCACAGGCGTAAGACTTCTAAGAAGATGCTTACAACTCAGGCTTTTATTTATTTTTTTAATTTATGCCTTTCAATTAAATTCACTCTATCATGTGAAATTGCTGTGGAAGGCACCCTCTCTCCCTGTACACTTAATTAGCCATCAAAATGCTGATGCGTTTTGTAGATTTTGCAAAGGCTGACAAAGATGCTCTTTGATTCACTGGAAAACAAAATTAATAAGGGTATGAGATTCTTTCTAACAATCCCAACTGCTTAATGAGCCTGGGAAGCTTGCCGAAGGACCAGGCAGGCATTCAAGCCTAACTTTTCTGAGTCCTTTAAGGGGATGCTATTTTCAAATGTTAGAGATTACACTTAACCAAGAAAAGCAGTGGATAGTTCTCTCAGATCTCTCCCTACCAGAAACTGATGTGTGATATCATGGAAAAATAGCGGACAGGGGCTTCAGTTCCCCCATCCCCTCTGTGGTCACCGGCCTCAAGCACAGCCCAGAGCAGGTACTCATTCCTTCACGTGTTGAGTGGACACATTCATGAGTAGCTGTGGGAAGTGCAACACTTAAACTTTAACAAAATTTGTCAAGCAGAAACGTTGAAAACCTTCCACCTTTCCACGATGTAGCATTTTGAAATACTTGATTTCTATCTCTTTCTGTATGTATGCACACACGTAGGTGCGAATGTGTACACACACATACATGCATATATGGCATTCCTATAGGACAGAGAAGAAGTGCTGGAAACCTTTATAGGAACAAATCAACAGGTCTTTCTCCCACAGAGCCACTGGGTGGTTTTGAACTACTGACCTTCTGGTTAGCAGCTGAGTGCTTCAGCACTGTGCCACCAGAGCTCCTTGTACGTATATACACATATGTCTATGAGTATGGTCCATGTCTCTCTCTTAGCTTCTGCTGGCTACCAGCAATTCTGAATCCTCACATCTCCCGGGATTCTTTTCTCTTCGATGGTGGTTAAGGTTGTGTGTCTGCTTGGCTGAGCCTGGTTTTGAGTGGCTGAGCAGCTGGATGTATTCCCTATGATGAGATTGTAATCACCTCCTGTGAGCAGCTAAGCAATAAAGCAGTTAAAGGGGAGTTGCTTTTGGGGTGTGGCCTGCTTCCAAGATACATGGAGAAACGTTGGGAAAGGTCTCTAGCTATTTGGCACATTTTGGGCCATGTTGCCCACCAACCTTGGGCTTGTTCCTGGCCTTCACGCAGTGGTCTGCCATGTGGCCTATTGATTTTGTGATTGTGCCATTTTACCTGTTGACCGTGGGTTCATCAGCCTCAGCGTCGTGAGTTAGGAGAAGTCTCCAGCTTGCTCCAGTGGGCCTAGAATGAGAGGCAGAGCTGACGCCCAAGATCAAGGGGCTGCCACCCAGCCCCGAGAGCTGGCACTTTGAACCCAGACTTGTAGCCTCCTAAATTATAAGAGAATATATTCCTCAGGCCGGCTGTGACACGCATTGTCACCTGCATCCCTGCTGGCGGTCTCCTGAATTGTTCAGCACGCAGGGCACCGGCACCAGAACCTGTGCTTGTGTGCGCATGTCTGGAGCCAGAGTTGATGCTATTGTGTACCGGTCTTCACACAGTTGTCTCTTGGGCTGGGGATGCTGGTTCCTCTTGTCCCCTGCATATGTTCACCATTTTGGATCAGCTTATTTATTTTTGTCTTCTGACTGATGACATTATCAGTTGTGGGTCGGTGGTTAGCAGAAGATTTCTTTCCTTGAAGACTTTATTCTCTGTGTACACAGAATTAAGAACCACTAGGCAGGTCAAATCTACATGTTAATGATTTTTAACTTTAGGTGTTGCTTTTTTTTTTTTTTTTGAAAGTCCCAGTTCTCTTGGATAGCTGGACACTCATGAAAGCACACTACAGCTTAGTAGTACGCCATCTTCTTCATCTGGTGGACAGCTCTAAGATCTTCAATAATAAACATGCTATTTTTCTTACACTAAAATTGAGAGATTAGATCCACCTTTCCCTAACCAATAATGCTTTTAGAAGTAATTTTTTATGTTACAAAAGTAGTTGGTTATGCCCTGAAATGTTGTAAAATAGAGAAAAGCAATATGAAGAGGAAAATCGACCGTAGTTCTTCTACCAACAGGAGTTGTTAATAGCACTTTCTTTTCCTTCCATCCAGCCTTTTCTCCAGGAATAATGTTTTGGGCAAAACTTCAGTCATAATGTTTGTGTAACCTTCAATTGTAAGTTTTGAAAATAAGTCATATGAATTCTTCCAGGTTACTACAAACCCTTTATAAAATGGTTTTGTGTTACTTATTTTAAAATCTCCTTTTCTGCATATGTATGGACAGTGGCCAGTCCCCTGGTTTTCCTTCATCAGGAATATCTGCCTCTCTTCTTCATTCCTGAAGGGACTCTTTGCTGGATGTACATTCTGCGCTGACTGTTCTTGTCTCTGAGATCTTTTCTCTGCAGTCCTCTTCCGGCCTCCATGGTTTCTGGTGAGGACTCTGAGTCATTCACATTGATGCTACCCTGTATCTAATGTCTATCCTTTGAAGGCTTTCAAGATTTTGATTTTCAGCAGTTTGGTCATGTGTCTTTCTTTGTACAGTCCTTTGGCCTGGGTTTCACTGAGTCTCTTGAATATGTAAATGTTTATCTTTCACCAAAGTTGGAAGGCTTTAAGCTATTATTTCTTTAAGTATATTTTCTGCATCACACTCTCCCCTCCTTCTGGGTCTCTAAAGGCATGTGTGTCAGAAACATGGGGGTAGGATGACCCTATGACACTCATTGCCATGTCTGTATTTTTTCATGGTATCCTTTCCCATGCAATCCATTTGTTACTATTTATTTTCTAGAGCCTTTTGCTAGTCAATTACATATATTCTAGCCTGGGTTCCTAGTTGTCCTCAGTGGGAGGATTAAGGTGAGACAAACTTCCTGCATCCTAGCCAGAACCAAAGACTGTGC
The DNA here is from genome assembly GCF_000298275.1 of Orycteropus afer afer. NCBI lineage: Eukaryota > Metazoa > Chordata > Mammalia > Tubulidentata > Orycteropodidae > Orycteropus > Orycteropus afer. The sequence goes on from NW_006921625.1 coordinate 9,157,593, forward strand.
AATTATTTTTCATGGCTGCATAATATTTCATCTGGCACACATGCCATGATTCCTTAAACTTTTAACCAAGGAGACTGTTAGAGGATTTGTATTTTGTTTTCATTATTACAAATAAGCTGCACTGACTGTCTTTCTCTGTATGAAGAATTACTGTCTTACAACAGATACTCAGAAGTGGAATTACTGAGTTATTTTTTACCAGAACTGATTGCCACTGATGCTGACTCATGGCTACACCATGTGTCAGAACAGAACTGCTCCACAGATGTTCCAGGCTGAGTTTTCAGAAGGAGATCACCAGGCCTGTCTTCCAAGGCAGCTCTGGGTGGACTTGAACTCCCAACTTTTCAGTCAACAGCCAAGTGTGTTAACTGTTTACACCATACAGGGACTCCGTGAACATTTTTAGGCCCTGTGTCTCCCTCTGAAATGCTCCACCCTACATTTTCCCATGAATAGGTCCTTCTTGTCATTCAGCTGTCATTTCACTCCCCCGCCCCTGGAAGGTTCCAGACTTCCCTAGCCGCCGTAAGTATTATCTCCATGTGAAGTCGTCATGCTCGCCCACTGTGTATTACGTGTTTCGGTGATGTTGTTGTCTCCTCCAGTGCAGAGACCTTGTCTCTCATGCACACTGTCTCCCCAGCACCCAGCAGAGTGCCTGGCACATAGCAGGAGCTCAGTAAGTGTTCATTGAACACACGTCCAGCATGAGGGTGAAGTAAGTGTGTTTGTAGTCAGATTGCTCGAGTTTGCTCAGACTTGGGAAGATTGTTGAGGGGCGTACGTGATCATGTAGGAAAAGCTCAATGCCAGTCTGGTAAGCAGTCAGTGAATATCGGGTGTTCTCTGCTATCGTCAAGGAGCCCTGGTGGCACAGTGGCTAAGCACTCAGCCGCTTACTGAAAGGTTGGTGGTTCAAACTCACCAGCCACCCTGTGGGGGAAGATGTGGCAGTCTGCTGCTGGAAAGATGAGAGCCTTGAAAACCCTATAGGGTACTGCTACTCTGTCCTGTAGGGTGGCTGTGAGTTGGAATAGACTCAATGGCAGTGAGTTTGGTTTTCTTTTTGTTGTTGTTGTTGTCGTTCTGTTATCACCATGTTGCTGCTTCAGAGAATGGGCTAATAGCATTTCTTCCCTCTTCAAGTACGAAAGCCCATTTGGTTGTTAGGCAGGAAGGTACCATTAAAACGGGAGGTATTATGTTTGTTATGTAAACAAACCACCAGAACATTTCTGAGACCCATTGAGCCCCTCTGCTGGGAGCAGCAGTGACATGAGATGCTAAGACCCAGTACAGTCCCTCTGCTAGGACAGGCAGTAACATGAGATGCTATGAGACCCACTGAAAGCCCGCTGCCAGGACCAGCAGTGACATGAGATGCTGTGAGACCCACTCCAGCCCCTCTGCCAGGACCAGCAGGTACATGAGATGCTATGAGACCCACTTTAGCCCCTCTCCCAGGACCGGCAGTAACATGAGATGCTGTAAGACCCACTGAGCCCCTCTCCCAGGACCAGCAGTGACATGAGATGCTGTGAGACCCACTCCAGCCCCTCTGCCAGGACCAGCAGGTAAATGAAGGCTCTGGCCTCAGACCTCTCTCCAACTCCCTGCTGTCTTCCAATGTTCGTTTTGAAGGAAAGTGTTGAGAACTGGGTATAAGAGATGACTGTGTAATTTAATTTTAAAAATGATATTAAGAATGTTGGTCAGTGTAACTTTCTGTCCTGTGCCTGAGCACATCAAAGTGGGTTCTTCATTAGAAATGGAACAAAGGGTCGTGCCATGGGCCCCTCTAGTGAGATGCTCCAGGCTCAGGAACGTGCTGGGTGTCTTGGCACCAGGGACGATGTAGATCTGTTTTCATCTCCAGCTCTCCCTTTCTGCCTGGAGTTCTTGCTGAAGGTCCAGCCCTCCACCCAACCTCACTCCATTTCAAGAAAAACAGGCTCACCCTCCCCTCCTTTCCTTCCCTCTCCTTGGCTCCCTCTTGCCCTCTCTGTCTGTCCATCTGTCTCTTCCACCCTTGCTGCCCACCCCACTCACAAGGCAAATGGAACCAAAATGTTAATCAAATGGCAGAAAGCTGGAAGGTAATGAAGACAATTTAGCCAGATCAAACCAACCAACATTCATTAGATGCCTGCTGTATGTCAAGCTTTGAGCTGAGGAGAGGGAGTGGAGGGTAAGATCCCTGTCCTTAAGAACTTCTGAGTTAGTAAGATCAGATGCATGGGCACACACAAGCATACACACACAGAGAAAGTTCCACAAAGATTTCAGGCACTTCCTAAAAGAGCTTTAAGGAGTCTGAGAAAAACAGCCAACTGCAGTGAAGAGACAGTTCCTGTGGAACTCTGGGAAGGAGTGGTCCTTGCCACACCTAGTGGGGATGTGTGTACAGGGTTGGGGGCATGGGACTGGGGCATCTAATCGGCTCTGGCTGGCTTCATCTTATGGAAACAGAAGCCCGGAACCACTCTTTCACTTTGCTCACAGTGCTGAGTGGTTCATGTAGCCCAAGGCCCCTGGTCCTCTCCATGAGCACCACCCCCACCCTCCCTTCTCTCAGCCAACCTTGATCACACAAACAATGGGATCTTCCCCAGCCCCTGGATGCAATCCAAGCCCTACAGTGACCAGCAGAGAGCTCTTGGGGCTCGGAATGTCTGGTGGTCCAGACGGTCTCCCCTCCTGTAGTCAGTTGTGTTTGCAGAAATATTCCCACCCAAAGAGCAAAGTGCACATCAGACTCGGAGTCTGAAAAGAGGGCAAACCTGTGCCTGGTGCCTTGGGTCTGCGCACCTGGGTGAGCTTCCAGAGCTGGGACTAGATTCGTGGGAGGGATGGAGAGAGGCTCAGGTTCTGTGTCAGAGAGGACCCTGGGTTCAGGAGCAGAAACCTGCTCAAGCCCAAGATGGGGCTTTTCTAAAAAGTTCCAGGAATGTGCTGTGGAGCTCCAGGGCTGGGGGAGCAGGTGAGCTTCCTGAGTGATCAGAACCAGGAACTGGACAGCTGTAGGACGTTTTCTTGACCTCCTGCTGCTGGTTCTGTCTGCTTAGCTCTCAAAATAATACTTACTGAGCTGCTTTGGGCCAGAGCCTGCAGGTATAGAGTAGGTAAAACAGACATAGTCCCTGTCTTCAAGGAGCTAGAGATCAGCGAGGGAGGTTGACAACAGGAAGTGCAACGAACTAATGCTTACCAGTGTTATGAGCTGGGAGGTTCATCTCGTTGGCTCATCCTGCTGACTCATCCCACTGGCCAGCCAATCCCATTGGCTGCTGTGTGGAGAAGGTATGGGAAGGAAGGACTAATGAGGAGGTTCCCAAACAAGTTCACATTGAGACAGTGGTGGCCTGGTCAGGGATGGCGATTGTAGAAGATAGAAGAGGAGAGGGGCTCAGGGTGAAGCGTGAAGTTCGGATCCATTAGACTTGCTGATGCTGGTGTTGGGCTGGGTGGAGTGAGGGGGATTAAGGTGAGTGCTGGGTTTCTGGCTCAAGTGACTGGGTGTTGGGTGGTGTCCTTTATGGAGAGGGGAACATCAAGTCAGAGGAGAAAATCAAGATTTATTTTTGGACTCAAGTTTGGGACGTGGATGAAGTATCTGAGTGGTGATGTCAAGGACATTGCTGAACACAGGAGCTTATAGGAAGTATCGGGACTGGGGTCCATGTGGCACCTTAGCAGCCAGTATGATATTTAAACCATGGGAATGGAGGGGTCCTCCGAGAGAGTATGAAGAGAGGAGCCGACACCCAACTCTAAACCAAAAAAACTAAACTCACTGCAATCGAGTCAGATCCGACTCATAGCGACCCCTCCTTGGGTTTCTGAGACGGTATCACTAAGGAAGTAGATTGCCTAGTCTTCCTTCCGAGGAGTGGCTGGTGGCTTTGAACTGCCAGTCTTCTGGTTAGCAGTCAAATGCCTTAGGCACTACGCCACGAATCTAGTCTTGGTGAAAGAGAAGGAAAGAGAGAAGCCCTGCCCTCCTCAGGGAGCCGGGAAGAAAGCCAACGACACTGCCATTCCAGAATCCAAGACAGGAGAGTGTTTGGGAAGGAGACCATGGTCCAGTGGCCAATGCTGCTGACAGACTACGAGGACAGGGCCAAGTGTAGCCACATGGAATGTACTAATGACCTTGGCAGGAGTTTTTTGACCTTCAGTTTGACCGCAGAGGCACACCTCATTTTATTGTGCTTTGTAGATGCTGCATTTTTTTTTTTACAAATTGAAAGTTTGTGGCAATGCCTGCTTTTAGTGCCATTTTTCCAACAGCATGTGCTCACTTCATGTCTCTGTGTCACATTTTGGTCATTCTAACAACATTTCAGACTTTTCCATAACGCCATTGCACACTTCATAGGCTACCAAAAAGCCAAAACAACCAACCGATTGCTGTTAAGTTGATTCTGACTCATTGTGACCCTATAGAAAAGAGTAGAATTGCCTCAGATGGTTTCCAAGGTTGTAAATATTTATGGAAGAACACTGCCTCGTCTCTCCAGCTGGTGGGTTCGAACTGCCAGCCTTGTGGTTAGTAGCCCAGTGCTTTAACCACCGGTCCACCAGAGTTCCTTTAATAGGCTACAGTCTGGTGTAAACATAACTTTTATATGCACTGGGAAACCAAGACATTCGTGTGAGTGGCTTTATTGCAATATTCACTTTACTGCGGCGGTCTGGAGGTATGCCTGTACTCATTTTCCCTCCTTTTCTGTCTATGATGCAGAATAGAACCCCTCTCCACTTGCACGCTTCCATGTACAGGTCAAACCACCAACAGATATATCCTTCCTTTCCCGCGGGTTGAACTCCAAACCCCAGGAAAGAAGCTGCTATTGATCCTGCCCAATTGCTGTGCTCAGCGGGGATAGCCAATTGTGGCCCAGGATCAGGTAGTCATGTAGAGCTTGCAGAAAATGGGACGGCATTGCCTCCTGAGCTGACGGGCACTTAAAAGGATGCCCACTCTATCTGGTTAAACAGTCAGTCTTCAGCATCTCTCTGTGGACCTGCAGCTGCTTGTTACCATGGAAACAGAAGATTCTATTCACTTCCTCTTTTTCTCACTCCTCCCCTTCCCCACCCTTCTCCCTTTTCCCTTCTTTCCTGCCCTCACACCCACTCTCTTCCCTTCTGCGCCCTTCCTCTATTTTCACTCCTCATTTCTATCTCACTTGTCCTAATTTCCTCATCTGGTTTTCTTTTTTTATCCTATTATGTGTGTCTTCGTTAGCCACGTTTATCTCCCTTTGTGAGACTAAGGTGACAAAGACTTACATATATATTCATTTATATGCATGCACAAACCCAGCTACACCCGTGGTCAGCATATCACATGTTCGTAAGGCAATAACCCTGGTGCTCTTACCAAGCCAATGCTACCAAACAGTTGTTGTTGTTGTTGTTATTGTTGTTGTTATGTGCCGTCGAGCCGGCCCCGACTCATAGCGACCCCTCCTTGGGTTTCTGAGGCAGTATCACTACGGAAGTAGGATTGCCCAACCTTCCTTCCGAGGAGTGGCTGGTGGGTTTGAACCACCAGCCTTCTGGTTAGCAGGCAAGTGACTTAGCCACTATGCTACCAGAGCTCCCTAACTAAACAGTTGTTAGTAAAAAGATAATGCGGGGGTGGGGGTGTGTGTGTGTGTGGCAAGTGTGCTCTGGTCTTGTCATTCACCAAATACTGCTTGGAATATGAAAACTTGTTTCCCGTTTATCCTGAGATTCTGTATGTGGATAAAACAATGTTTCTTTGGTGTATCTATCTGTGTATAATTTGAAACAGCCAGAGTTTGATTGCTCCTCTCTTAATAAACACAGCTATCAGTCAAGCTAAGCTAAAAATACCCTCAGTGTGCCTTTTATTATGTAGACACACATCCAATCCAGATTCTTCCAAGAATGCCTCTGCCAAACTCCGTACCCATTAATCAGTTCAAGGCAGAGGGTCCAGAAGCCAACCAGAGTGGGAACGGTGCAGGTGAGAGCTCTTCATCTCTCCAAGTGGAGCCTGGGGACCCCTCTCCACCACCATTACACTTAATCACCCTTCCAGCAGACCAGGGTTTCCCGGCCAGCCAAGAACTTACAGTGGACCCATCAGATGGAGACAAACTGACACGCTCTGGTAGTTCTTTCATGACCCTATAGAGCCTGTTGGCAGAGGGAAACAATAGCAACCGAACACCTGAACATATTATTTGGCTTCAGAAAGGCAAAAATAACTGGGTGATAATTGACTGAGTTGAAAAAAACTTTTTTTTTTTTTTTTTAACAATATGACAGGTTATGGGACTCAAATGGCCAAGGTGGATCATGCGTGAAGGCCCAAGACAAGATGGGATCACTGTCTTTCAGAAGCTCCATACACGATATTCCCCCAATGGGGTGGTTGAGGGTGGAGGGTTGGGGTTCCAACTTCCAAATCCTGGTAGTGCTCCCTAAAATGGTAAGGTGGGTGCCAAGAGAGTGTCAGAGATTAGAACCAAACCAGGCTACCAGGCCATCCTGGTCCCTGCTCACTCCTCCCTTTTCCAGGGTCAGTCTAGGTATTGGGCTGTGGCCTGGGCTCTGGAGCAGGGTCTCAGGATTTAGCCTCTGCGTCCCACATAAGATCTGGAGACACCATCTAAACCCAAGAAATCTCGGTTTCCTCAACTGTACACTTCAGGGTTGCTGTGGGGGATACAGGAGACAATGCAGGTAGAGCATCTTCCTCATAGTTGTTGTTGTTGTTATGTGCTGTGGAGTCAGACCCAACTCATAGCAACCCCTCCTTGGGTTTCCAAGGCAGTATCACTACGGAAGTAGATTGCACCATCTTCCTTCCGAGGAGTGGCTGGTGGGTTTGAACCACCAGCTTCTGGTTAGCAGTCAAGTGCTCATAGTAGGTACTCCATAAACAGTACCTGCTATCAGAGATCTAGGAACTCTGCAGTGCAAGTTAAGCTCTTGGCTGTTAACCAAAAGGTCAGTGGTTCAAATCCACCCAGCGGCTCCTGGGGAAAAAGTCCCTGTGACTTGCTCCTGTAAACTTTACAGCTAGGAAACCCTCTGGGGCTGCTCTACTCCGTCACCTGGGGTCATTGTGAATTGAAATTAACTTGACAGCCCACAACAAAACAACATCAGATGTGCACAGATGTTCTGGGTGCTACTGCCTCACGTGCCTTGGTGAGGGCCTGTGTGTCCTTGGTCTGCTCGTTGTGTGTGTCTGTAGTCTCGTGCCCTGCCCCTTCTCTGTTCTCTAAAGGCTCTAAGCTTCTCTCTTCTTGGGGTCCCTGCATCTCGTGTTCTCTCTGCCTGGATCTCTCTTCCTGCCCATCACCTCTTTGTCATGTTAACTGTGCTCAGTTCTCATCTTAGTTACTGCTTTCTCTGAGCAGATTCCTTGATGCCCAAGACTGGGATACAGGCTCCTTCTATGTGCTGCATGCCCCAGAGTGTCCCCCTATCACATTTTATGGAAGATTTCCATTAACTTGTCCACTGGACCATGGGCTCCTTGGGTAGAATTTCCTAGCACCTAACAGGGTGCCTGGAACCTAAGAGGTACTCTATAAATGCTTGAATGAATTAGTGAACGAAGCTCACATGATATGCCATCCAAGCTCACAAAATATACCAAGGGAAACATGTAGCCAATGATGAGTCAGTGGCTTAGGTGTGGTTGGATGAGAAACTGTTGATACCTGTACCTTGTGTCTGTTGCAGTTTAGCTCAATTGCATAAGAATCTAATAATTGGCTGTTCTGAGCAGAACTGTGGCTTTTATCTTGGAGAGCAGGATTGGGAGGCCTGTTGAGACCTCCTGGGGCAGGAGGGGAGGTGAAGAAACAGTAATCTGGTAGATGAGGGTCTGGGAGAACTCCCGCATCTATAGGCCTGGTCCTTGAGGCAGGGGTCAGTGGTCCAGCCTCCAGAACCTACATGAGGAAGAGTGATGTTAGCCTTGATTGGTGCTAATGTGTCATCAAAGGACTCTGTCAGGGTAGAGGTCATGGTCTTGGCCTCCATCCAAGGCCATGAATGCCAAGACTTGATTCCCAGACTCCTGAGGGACAAGGATTAGAAGATCCTAGCCCAGTGTCTGCGTATTGATGAGGGGATGAATGAGGCTGATATCCAACTGTGCAGATTGGGGCCAAATGGCAGGTTCTGGGCTCAGTGGGCACTTGGCTATTGAAAGTTCACCAAGGTAGTACAGGCAATGGGACTGTGGTGGTTTTACCTACCAAAGGGACTAAAGCTGTGGACCAAGTCCTTGCACTGACCATGTGGCTCAGGAGCTGCCTGAGGCTGAGCCCATAGATGCCAGGTAGGTCTCTGGGAGCCTAGCAGGCCTGAGGTATGGAAGCAAGGGACATTTCTCTCTGTGGAGTCTTCACTTCCATGTGAGGGGCCCAAAGCCATTAGCATGGAGACATGGGATTCTTGATGTGTGTGAGATTTTTGTCAGGGTACCACCCCATGACTCTCATGGTGACCATCCTTGGACAAAGGGAGAGCCCCAAATCTTCTCCATGCTCTCTGCTTCCAAGGAACAAGATGGTGAGAGAAACAAGGCTCTCGTTATTCACTCCCACCTTGCTTCCTTTGGCTTATTTTAAATGAAAGCAGAACAATTTGTTGAAAGGCTTTCCTTGAGGAACTCTTACTAGCTTCCACTGGAGTCACACTTCAGCTACCGAAGGCTGACTTTCAACCTGTGCATTTGGGGATGTGTCAATAAAGATTTAAACTGTGCAAGGGAAAGAGAAACATACTGGAAGCTTTGACTAGCCCATCGGACACAAGTAGCCTGAACAAAGGCACTTAAGTCTAACGATGGGCTGGGGGAAGGTTACAAATGGCAGGTACACAGCATCAACTTGTCATGTACCATCATGTAGAAAGAAGTCCCGTGGTGCAGTGGTTAAGAGCTCAGCTTCTGTCTTGGTTATCTAGGTCTGGTCTAACAGAAATACCACCAAGTGGATGACTTTAACAAACAGAATTTACTTTTTCACATGTTAGGAGGCTACACGTCCAAATTTAGGGCACCAGCTCCAATGGAAGGCTTTTTCATTTCTCAGGCAAGGTCTTTGTCTCCTCTCAAAACTGTGGTCCAGCATTCCTTGGAGATCTCCACATGTCTTGACATCATTCTTCCCCTGAGTCCAAAGGACGTGCTTTGCTCCCAGCTCTTCTTTCATGGAGGTCTTAAGAACCCTCTTTCTCTGCTTGCTTCTCTCTCCTTCCATCTCTTGTGAGATAGAAAGTGATGCAGGCCACACTCCAGGGGAACTCCCCTTACATTGGGTCAGGGCTGTGACCTGAGCAAGGGGGCTGCATCTCCCATTAATCCTGTCTCATTAACATAACAAATACAATCCTCATTAACATAATGGAATCCTGCCTCATTAATACATAGAAGTCAGGATTTACAATACAGGGAAAAATGGAGGATAATTACATAAGATCATTACATAACTGCCAAACCGCTTAGAATCATGGCCTAGCCAAATTGACACATATTTAGGGTGGGAGGTTGAGGGAGTGCACGATTCAATCCATGACAACTGTTAACTGAAAGGTCAACAGTCCAAATGCACCAGCCAGTCTGCAGGAGAAAGATGCTACAGTCTGCTTCTGTAAAGATTACAGCTTTGGAAAATCCATGGAACAGTTATGAGGATTTTTGTTTCTTTTATGTTGAGGTGTAATTCATATTTAAAGCTGTAGTCTTTGATCTTCATCAGTAAGTGCTTCAAGTTCTCTTCACTTTCAGCCAGCGAGGATGTGTCATCTGCATATCACAGGTTGTTCATGAGTCTTCCTCTAACTGATGCTGTCTTCTTCATATAGTCCAGCTTCTCAGATTACTGGTGATGGGTGTGACACCACTCCTCTTCGTCATTCCCAGCACAGTAGGCCATATGTTTGTCCATTCAAGATGGCCAATACCAGTCCATTTCATCTCAAATGCCTAGGAAATCGATCTTTATGCGTTCCATTTCATTTTTTCCAACTTCAATTTTCCTAGATTCATACTCCATACATTCCATGTTCCAATTATTAATGAATGTCAATATGTTAGGTTACCATAAAATGTCACTAACACTTAGTGTTAAAAAGGAACCTCTTTGCTTTAAATGGTAAGATACTTTTTTTAAAAAATTGGAAATCAAGTAGATCCCTAGGCCTTTATTTTGAAGTGCCTCTGGGTGGGTTCCAACTGCTAGCCTTTCTGTTAGAAGCTGAGTGATTAACTGTCTGCGCTATCCAGGGACCCCTAGGCTGCTTATTCTGACCTCTGACCTTGGCTGGGCTCCTTTCTGCCAGCCCAGCTGTATTGGTCCCCATCCAGCTGTGGCAGTCCTGGCTGGGCCTCTCTGGCCTCTAGTCCCTTGAGAGGTCTAGCTGCTTCTCACCACAGGGTTTCTCACTTGCTGTGGCCTTGATTTCTATTTAGATGCAGTTCTCTCATCTCCTCCTTCTCCTAGGAGCTCAGCAGGGACTTCCTCCTAGAGGCTTCTCCACCCAGCCTTCTCCCCATGTGGTCCCTTTCCTTCCTCTCCCATCGCACCCTCTCCCTCCCTCCCTCCCTCCTTCCATCCTTCCTCCCCTCCTTCCTTCAGTCTCTCCTGCCTTCTTTCCTCTCTCCCTGGCTTTCTCTCTTCTCCCATCCCTTCCTTCTGCGCCCCCTTCCTCCCTGTCTTTCTAATTCGGTCTTCCTTCCTTGGTGTCTTCTTTCCTTCCTTGATTAATTCACTTTTCCTGATTCCTTCTTTCTTCTGCTCCCTCCTTTTCCTTTTGCTTTCTTCCTTCCCTCTCTCTCTTCTTCTTTCCTATTTTCTTTCTTAAGTATTTATCAAGGCTGTGTAAGGTTTGTTGGTGTATTGGCTTGTTTAACATGCTCCCCCAACACACACACACACACACACATGCACACACGCACACACACACTAAGATTTGAGCTCTGTGGAGTAAGGCCGCTTGCCCCTGCCCCACCATGTACATAGGGTGTCCTCATTCCAAGCCAAGGGTCACTGGGATCTGATGAATGTGCAGAGGAGCCTGTGAGAAGAGAATCTGGTTCTACGACGGGAGCAGTGGGAGAAAAGTTTTGAAAACATCACCCTCCAAATACGTCACTGATCTTGGGGACCAAAAGCCAGTGCCTTGGAGCAGGCACCTAGGCATGTCCTTCTGCTTCAACAAGTGATCTTCAGAGGGTTAGGGTGGTGGGCCCGGGGTGGGGGTCTCGGAGGGTGACGTCGGACTCCTTTGCTGTGTTGGGGTTAAAGACACGGGCAAGCCCTGGGAAACCCTGCTCGCCCTGGGTGTTGTCTGCAGCAAGTGAAAGCATTTTCACGATTAACATCGCACAAAGCCCAGCAATTTGAGAAAAGGCACCATCTGACTTGAATAATCGTCTCTCTTCTAATTACAGAAAGTTGTGTGGTTTGAAAGGAAAAGACTTTTCCATTAGGAGGAATCTAAAAATAGCCACTGTGATTTGAACCTCCTTCTCCAGTGTCAGCCTGCGCTAATTACATCAGCAAAGCATTTGGGCAGCTGCCTCTTGTAAACACTGCACGGCAGGGGACCCTGCCTGGAAACACTGCTTAGAACATGCGCACGTGCACACACACACACACACACAACACGCCTGGCCTCATGCTTCTCACAGGTGACTCTCAGTGTGAAGTTCCTTGCACCCAATATGCAAGGGCAAGAACTCAAAAATCCCTTTAGGTGAATTCCAGACGGCAGCTGCGGGGCAGTTAGACATTTCACCAAAGCAGAGCGGTGAAGACGTCCTCCGCAATCTCCGCCCCCAGCACCATTTGAGGGTTGCTGGTTCTGGTGGTGCCATGGTTAAAGTATTGGACAGCTAACCAAAAGGTTGGTGGTTCGAATCCACCAGCCATCCTGAGAGAAAGATGTGGCAGTCTGCTTCAGTACAGATTGACAGACTTGGAAACCCTATGGGACAGTTCTATTCTGTCCTCTAGGGGCTCTGTGAGTTGGAATTGACTCCGTGGCAGCGGGAGTAGAGTTGTTTTGGTTTCCTGTTGTCCTGCAGTCCCTGTGAGGTGGAACCTGCTTGGTTGGTAACTGCAAGGTTGGCAGCAGTTCCAATCTACCCAGAGCCACTCAGAAGAAAGACCTGGTGATTCATCTCTGAAGATTTAGCCACTGGAAACCCTGTGGACCCAGCTGTACTCTGATACACATGGAGTGCCTATGAGTCGGGATTGGCTTGACACAACTGGTTTCCATCAACCCAGCCCTTGGTGGTCTGCAATCCTGCTTCTCTCTCTTCTTGAAAATGCATGAGAGTGGCTTGATTCCTGAGGACATGGCAGTGTGAGGTTTCCCACACAGATTTCTTATCTTTGGAAGGTTCCCCAGGTCTGGCACGGCCAAGCTTGGGGGCGTTCAAGGCACACGGAGCGAAGCGTAGGATGTATTTATTTATTTTGGCTTGGCGGTCCGCGTGGGGATTTGCGAGTTAACTGCTCTGAAGCGCTGTGTCTTCTGGACTTGGTTTCAGCTGTACTCTGCCATCTTGCACCACGCCCAGAGGCTCCGACGCAGCTGAAAGTGTGGCTACATGATTTATGGCAGGGATGTTTCAGGAGTGACAACCTGGCAGCCCCGTCAAAATTCTGTAGCTGTCTGGAAGAAGGGGGGGCTCCAGCCAAGGGGAGGGGGACGCTACTGTGGCTGGCAGGAGGTGTGAGCGCTCTTTGACTCAGCACCTGGCCAGCATCTGTGTCGTGTTTTCCAGTTTGCAAAGTGTCTTCATTCCATGTCTCACCGGAGCGGGGTAGATGTTATTAATGGCTCCAGCCCATGGCCACCTCACGTACACAGAATGAAACGTTGCCCAGTCCCACACCAAACTCATGATCATCGATACATGTGAGCCCTGTGGTACCTTCACGGTCATTGTGTTAAACCATCCCGTGGAGGGCCTCCCTTGCCTTTGCTGGCCTCCACTTTACCAAGTGTGATGTCCTTCTCCAGGGATGCAGCCACAGCAATTGAGTCCAAGTCTTGAGCAACACTCCATGATCCTTGGGGTCTTCTTTGGCTGAGTGCAGAAGCTGATCACCCCACCTTCTTTCCTAGTCTGTCTCAGTCTGGAAGTTCTCCTGAAACTGTCCACCATGGGTGACCCTGCTGGTATTTGAAATAGCAGTGGCATAGCTTGCAGCATCATGGCAACACGCAACCACCACATTGAGACTAGCTGACAGATGGCTGATGGGGATAGGTATTAGTGTCCCATTTTATAGAAGAGCAAACAGGTTCAATAAGGTTAAATGACACAGTTAACAGATGGGGTGTCCTTGATCCCCCTTCTTTCTTACTTTTGGGAAGGGCTTCTTGAATGAACGTATGGGAAGCGGAGATGGGAGACAGGCAGGGGAGCTGGCTTCCTGGAGGCTTCCTGGGACAGGAGCTGGGAGCAGAGTGGAGGGAGCAATGGTGTGGTGTGGCCTCAGTTTCCTGCCTGGATGTCACTGGTTAGAAAGAAGAGTAGGCAAGACTCACCTGGTTCAGGTGGGACTGAGAGTCTGACTGTGGGTTTGGATATCATCTTCCTGATGTGAAGGCATCAGAGGGCTTCATTTTCAGATGAGGAGCCTGGGAGCAGGGTGGAGGGTGGAGGGGCTGGGCTGGGCTGGGCGGCAGTGTGGCGGGGGAAATGGGGGAAATCAAGGGTGGGAGGACTGCAGTGTGCTTACTGGGTGAGATCCAACACAGGGTTCAGAGCTGGAGGTTTTAAGCCAAGGAGAGGTTTCATTGGAGGAAGGAGGTGCCATGCATGTGGTGGCAAAGTAGCGTGAAGCACATCATCTAGGGCCAGAGGAGGTCCTGTCTTGATGAACTGCCTTTGGGGTGACAGTGGGCCTTGCCCGGGCCGTCACTCTGTCATCGGCATCCTCTGTCCTGGACACTGTGTGCAAGGCTCAGAGACTGAGTGGGAAGCAGGGGCCTTGATCACCTCCCTAGCCCCCAGTTCTGCAGGTGGGTCACCGAGCTCTGAAAGGGGAAGGCACCGAGAGTGGTGCTCTGGGAACCAAGCCCCCTCAGCAGTGCCCCTCCCTGGGACCAGGAGTCTCCCACTGAAGTTACCCCACAGCCTAGGCCCTGGCATAGCGTGCTGGGGGCTGAAGGCTGCTCGCAGCAAGGCCCGGAAAGTGGGTGCACTGCAAACGTCCCTGCACCGGGATGTGTGTGCTGCACAGCGTTCTCCTTCTCCCCTTTAGCACACTTCGCTGTAGTTTTGGAGAAAGTAGACACAGCACAACAGGGTCCACTCACAATTTCTATAAAATACTGTTCAGTGACATCGGTTCCGTTCTTCGTGACGTCTCAATGTTCCCATCGATTCTCTTCTGGTTGTTCCCGTTAATGTTGTCTCACTGCCTCCAGCCTTCCCACCAGTGTTTGAGTAACTTTTGGCCATTTGGTCATAGTTAAAAGTGCACAGTACTCAATGGTGACATTCTTCACTTTCTGAGCTAGACAGTTAGTTGAAAGGCGACGTCAGAGGATAACTTTGGGTTGAGGTCCAGAGACAATCTCGGGACTTGACTTTCTCTTGATTCCATCTGGGCCTCTGTGGTGAGACCTCCCTCACAGCACAAGCCTGTCAGAAACAGGCTGGCCAGGAGGTGCATAAGGAGCCCTGGTGGCTCACTGGTTAAGCGCTCCATGGCTAACCGAAAGGTTGGTGGTTTGAACCCACCCAGTGGTTCTGTGAGACAAAGTCATGGCAATTTGCTCCCATAAAGATGAGAGCCAATGAAACCCCGTGGGGCAGTTCTACTCTGTCACTGGGATCACTAAGAGTCAAAATCGACTCCACAGTACCTCAGAACAACAATAAAAAGTCGCTGCAACCAGAGGGGCAGAGTTCACATAGAGGGGAAGCTGGCCAGACAGGGGTGCATAGGTAAGAGGGGCACAGGGAAGGTGTGGTCACAGGGAGGAGAAGGGAGGAGAGTTTTTTATGGTTGGGGATGGTAAGTGGGGCTGTGAGATCAAATGTGCATGAACTATTGAGAGTAAAACAAATCTGCTTTGTAAATTTGCACCCAAATCACAATAAAAAAAAAAGTCATCATGAAGACCTCATCATTGGGTCATCTCCCTCCACACCTGCCACCTGCCTGGCCCCACTGTGTGGCCACAGAACAAGTCTGGGGGCTCAGCCCTCAAGGACCCCAGCCTCAAGCACACACACACACACACACACACACAGGTCTCTTCCTCACTAGGAAAGAGGTGTGATGAAGCGCTTAGGTGCTCGAGATGGGTGGGTGGGCAGGAGGTCACTGAGAGTATGGGAGTGGGGAAGCGGCCCTTGAGCTGGAAGAAGGGTTGGGTTGGAGGCAGCAGAGGGCAGCAGCACAGGTAGGAGGAGAGAAGGCTCCCGGTGAGTGTGGAAGAGGAAGGGGCCCAGTGTGGCCAGAGGAGGGATCGCATGGCCAGAGGAACAGGGCTGAGTCTGGAGACATAGGTGAGGGCTGGGTGAGCCCAGTGCCAATCTTTACCGAGCCTTGGGCCAGGTACAGTGCTGCGTGGGGTCATTTGGTAGTGATAAAACTGATATGGCGCTCACCATGGGATAGTGATAACTATATAATTAAACCCTTCCGATGGCCAGGCTCTGTTCTCAGCACTTCCCGTGTGTAAAGTCAGGGACAAGTCTGTGGTAACTGACATTGTCCCCATTTCCCAGATGAGAATACTGAGGCACAGAGAGGAGAGTGGCCTGCCTAGGGACACAGCTGCTGAGCAATGCAGCCAGATTCTGAACCCAGGTGCCCAACTCTCTTGGCCACGGGACCGGTGGTCTCTCACACTCTAGCCACAGAGCAATCGGAAGGTAATGACAGAGCATGGTGGTGCTGCAAAGAGAAAGACCAGGATGAGGAGCCAGGAAATGCAGGAAGAAGGGGAGTCCTCCATGGGATAGAATTTTCTGGAAAGGGCTCTGTGAAGAGGTGGCATATAAGTTGAGCCCTGAGGAGTGAGAAGGAGTTCACTTCTGTACTAGTAACTGGAAAGGTTTCATTTGAAAAAGGAAACGTTGTACATTGATTTTCATTGTTGTACTATTTTTACTTCACTTCTTATGTTTCTTTCTTTCTTTTTTTTTTTTTTTTCCCCAAGAGGGAACAAGAGTGGAATTAACCCAGCCTGAACTGAGGCGGGGTTGACTCATGAAACATGCAGGAGGCGACAGGCAAGACGCAGGTCCTGGCCAGGCCAACACACCCCGGAGACAGAGAGCTTCCTGTAAAGCCTGATTCTGTCAGCCTTTAGCTACGCCTGGCAAACCTCGCTTAATTTGGAGCTCTCGGGCGTGTTTAAATTAATTGGTTTGGCTCCGGTTTTCCTCTTTGAGGATGAGACCAGCAGGCAGCTGGAGGTGCTGTGGCAGACAGTGGAGGTCTCCGAGGGAAGGAAGTGTCTGCCTGACTCTAGGTAGCAGCTGTGTTTCTTCCTCGGGTTCTGTGGTCCAGGCCTGGGAGGAGCTGAGGCCTGTGGGGGAGAGCCCTGAGTCTGAGACAGAGGCCAAGCGGGGGCCTTGGAAGAAAGTTCAGTCTGGGTGGTGGGGACTCTGAACGCCAGCTTCAGTCCATGACTTTTTATTGAGCACCTGCTGTACGCAAGGCACCGGGACAAGCCCTGAGGGGACGCAGGGAGAATCTGACTTTGGACCATTTCTGAAGGACTTTTTGTGCGTCCCTCCAGCCAGTATTCTCTAAGAACCTTCTGCCTGCAGGCGACAGGCCAGTGGTCCTACGACATCCCCTCCCCTAGAGGGGCTTCCCAGGCAGTGGAGGATCATTCCCGGGGTGCCCACGCAATCTCTGAAGGGCCCTGAGAGCTGGGAGAGTCCTGTGGGAGACCAAGATGGAGGGCTTTCCCAGGAACAGGTATTTGGGTTGGACTGTGATGTACAGGGAGGAGTTTGCCAGGAGAGGAAAGGCCAGAGTGCATTCTAGGCAGGGCCACGGTGTGTGCGAAGGCAGGGGTGACAGGAGAGAGTGACAGGCAGGGCCACGGTGTGTGCGAAGGCAGGAGTGACAGGAGAGAGTGACAGGGCACGGTGTGGAGTGGCAGTAGGGAGCATTCCTGCCCACAGGATAGCTGTTAGTAATAAAAACACCGCCTGCAGCAGCTAGCTTCCACTGAGGACTTGTTGAAGCTCTGCCGCACACTGTCTTATTAAGGTCTCACTGTGCTCTCTGTGAGGTCAGGATGGGATGTCCCCGCTCAACAGACATGTAGGCTGAGCCTCTGTGTGGCACTGCGCCTGCCGTCTCTGGTACAAACAGCTCACACACTCAGCTGCTAGGTTGACCAGAAGTGGAAGGCTAGAGGGTTGCGTCCAGCCAGACTCCTCAGAAGAAAGGCCTGGTGACCTCCTCCCGAAAGGTCAGCCAGGGAACTCGATGTGGAGCTGACAAATGGCAGGGGCAGTCATAGCAGCAACCGGTCTAACTTCAGGGGGACCATGGCCATCAGGATCTGCCCAAGGCGGATCCCTGTGAGCTGGACGGCAGCCTTACCTCACGCTCAAACTTTTCACCCACTCTGACACCAGCCGTCCTGCCCACGACACTCTCTGCCTCTCTGCTGCGTTCCATAATCCACTGCATTGGCCACACAGAACTCACAGACCACACTTCCAGTTAAGTGGTTCATTAAGGACCAGAGACAACTCAAGTCAGGCTCAATCGGCTATAACTCAGGAATTAGGATCAGGAAACGTGTAGGCAGTCTGTCTTCTTCAGTGGGGGACAGCTCCCTCAGAAGCACAGACCTCCTCTCGGCCTCCTGAGGACAGGTTCCTCTTGGCCCCACCACCTGGGCTCCTCCTGGGCCGCTCACTGTCTTCGGTGTTCCAGCCCTGACCAGTGTCACAGCTCTTTGAGGAGGTGTCTTGCCTCTGTCTCCTACTTACTTCCGGCTGCTTCTTTTCTTGCGTCTTTCAGTCTGAAAAACCTCTGTGGGGTGTTGGATATATGCCACCAAAGAATTGCTTAGAACTTTAGTCCAGGACTCAGCGGGTTGGCTGCTCGGACTCTGGTGAAGAGTAACTCAGAGGCAACAGATTAGAGCGCTTTTCATTATTTGCAGGCAAATAAGGAGACAGGGAAATATTTTCCACAGCAGAGGGCTCAGGGAGCTCTTACACTTAAGTGAAAATGGGAAGTTATGCATATTTGTTGAAATTCTGGGAAATTGTGTATTGTTTGTAAGGAGGTGGGTATGGGGTGTGGCAGATGTGTGTACAGCTAGTTTCCAGATGGAGTCACCTTGGTCAACATGGCACAAGGCGGTGGATTCCTCCTCACTTAGTTGGTGGCAGACTACCTTGGATGCCTTCTTGGCACCTGCACATACCTGCCACTCTCGATTGTGCTGGCTCTGATCCTTGTGGTTACAGCAGCTGCAACAGGGAGATGAGGGGAAAACTGAGGGCAAGGTGTGGTACCTTTCGCTCCCAGTGGTTAATCACCAGAGCCTGTGCCAAACAAGCTAAGGAAGCTAGTAACATTCCGTTCTTTCCTATGCTACCTGTCTGGTCTCGTATATACACAAACTCTCCATCACTTTCAAGGCATGGCACTCCCACCAGCTCATGAACTGACCAATCCCTTTTAGGTAGGCCGCAGACACTTCGTTTGCGTTGTAGGCGTGGCTGGGCTTCAACTCACTGCTTTTGCATAGTCTGTTGACCAATCCCTGCAAGGTGCATGCCAATCACAGAGCAGGCGGCAGGCCATGACCAGACAAAAAGTGTCAAAGCACAAGTTGTTTACAACTTACCCAGGAAATACCAATCAACCTGGACAAAAGTAACAAACCCTCTGGGGTAGAGAACTAGGTTTAGGGGAAAAATCTCTCAAGCTCTTTTTCCAAAGAACCGAGGCAAAGGGCCACATAAAGGAGCTCATTTCACCACCAGGGGCACTGTTCCACTCTGACTGCATGTATCAGCTGGATGGTGACTGGCTACACTGAGTCCCTGGGTCCAGGTTGCTCAGTTGGTGGAGGGTGGATCCAGGCAGAGCAGCCCTCAGGCCCACTCTGGGCCGACTCTGCTGGTTGACCAGCATGTGTGTTCCCTGCCCATCCTCAGCGTGGCCCCTCTTGGAGGCTGCGTATATATTAAATTATAAAATTTAAGTGCTTCAGTATTTAACATGCCTCACACCCCCACCCCAGAGAGGAGAACAGAAACAAAGACAAAAAGTGCTTTTGATGTTATCCACTGGAGTTTGAAGTGTCCATTTAAAAAAGATTGAAGAATTTTGTGAGGGTCTGCTGTTGTTGTTGTTGTTGTTTTGTGCCGTCGAGTCAGCTCTGACTCATAGCGACCCCTCCTTGGGTTTCTGAGGCAGTATCACTATGGAAGTAGATTGCCCACCCTTCCTTCCGAGGAGTGGCTGGTGGGTTTGAACAGCCAGCCTTCTGGTTAGCAGTCAAGTGCCTTAGGCACTATGCTACCAGAGCTCCTAAGTTTGAAGTTTGAAGTGTCCATTTAAAAAAGATTGAAGAATTGTGTGAGGGTCTGTAGTGGTTACCAATTTTATCTTGGCACATAAGGACCTTGTGCCCACCCAGAGATGCTGTGGAAGAAAGTCTTTCTGAGAAATGGAAGTGGATTCTTCGCGACAGACTTTATAACCTGGTGTGGCAACTTCCTGCATTTAGACACAGAGTGGGGAACGTAGTGGCTGGAAGGAAAACAAAGGGTTTGCCTCAGCCCCTGAGACGTGTGTGGTTTCAGCCTGTCATTTACAACTGGGAGGTGGTCTTCGCTGAGACCCAGGTGAGAAGGATTGATGCCAAGGCTTTTTAAATCTGAGTTTCCTGACCTTGCCCTTAAGAAGAGATGATGAAATAGAGTTTAAGAAACTACTGTGCATCTACTTTTAATGTATTTATTTATTATTGTGGTTAAAATGTATATAAGAAAACATTTGTCCATTCCATGATTTTTACATGTGCTGTTGCGTGACTTGACCATGTTCGTCATGTTGTATAACTGACCACTCCCCTTTCCGGATGATCCCACCACTCTAACAGAAACTCAGTGCCCCTAAGCAGTGACTCCCCTTCCCCCCATGGCTCCATGCTAAGCACTATTAAGCTTTGTTCTCTATGCATTCCCTTGTTTCTTCTACATGGGGCCATACAGGGTTTGTCCTTTGTGCCTGACTTATTTCACTCAGCACAGTGTTTTCGAGGTGCATCCCCACTGCAGCAAGGACCACAGCTTCCTTTCTCTCTGTGGTTGAGTACCACCCGTGTACGGATGGGGCACGTTCTGTCGTCCATGCATCTGCTGATGGACATGCCCGTTGTTTCCACCTCCTGGCTGCTGTGAACAGTGCTGCAATGTCCATCAAGTACAGGTTTCTGTTTGAGTTCCTGCCTTCACGTCTTTTGGGGACACACCTGGACTTGAGATTGCTGGGTCACTGTGCACCTATTTTTGAAATACACTCAGTGTATCATTTTAATTAGATAATTATAGCTTCAGAGCTAGTGATACGTTTTTTGGACCCCATTGTTGTTGTTGTAAGGTGCCGTTGAGTTGAGTCCGACCCGTCGTTACCCCATGTACAACAGAACGAAACACTGCAGGGTCCTGTGCCAGCCTCACAGTCCTCGCTGTACCTGAGCCCATCATCGCAGCCACTGTGTCAATCCATCTCCTTAAGGGTCTTCCCCTTTTTCTCTGACCCTCTGCTTTATCAAGCCATAAACTTCTCCAGGGACTTGGTCCCTTCTGACATGACCAAAATAGGAGAGGCAAAGTCTGGCCATTCTCGCTTCCAAAGAGCATCCCGGCGGCACTTCTTCCAGGACAGATCTGTTGTTCTGGTGGTCCGTGATACTTTTCAGTATTCTTTGCCACCAACACAATTCAAAGACATAATTATTCTTTGGTCTTCCCTAACCAGCTTTCACATGCACATGATGTGACTGAAAATACCATGGCTTGGGTTAGATGCACCTTAGCCTTCAGAGTGACATCTTTGCTTCTCAGCACTTTAAAGAGCCTTCTGCGGCAGATTTGCCCAGTGCAACATGACTTCTGATTTCTTGACTGCTGCTTCCGTGGAGGTTCATTGTGGATCCAAGTGAAATGAATCAGACCATACGGGTATCTTTACATAACACAGTCCATGAGCAGGAAAGGGAATATTACAAATGATTTTAATAGACTGCTTTTGAGGATTTTCTTCCCCTTATTTGGGAGCTCTGGTGGCATAGTGCCTAAGGCATTTGATGCTAACCAGAAGGCTGCTGGTTCCAACCCACCAGCCACTCCTCAGATGCCACCTCAGAAAGCCAAGGAGGGGTTCCTATGGGTCCAATTGACTCGGTGGCAGTGAGTTTGGTTTTTTGGTTTTGCTTATTTATTTTTTATGTCTATTACCTCCTGCTAACCAGATGGCTGGCGGTTCAAACCCACCAGCCACTCCTCAGAAGGAAGGTTGGGCAATCCTACTTCCGTAGTGATACTGCCTTGGAAACCCAAGGAGGGGTCGCTATGAGTCGGGGCCGACTCGACGGCACATAACGACAACAACAACAACATTACTTCCTGAAAGTAGTCAGAATGTTATGGATGAACAAAAGGTTAATCTTTTTTTTTTTTTTTTTTTTTTACCAAAGAAATAATTTGGCCTAAATCTAGAAGACAAAAACCAAAAAACCAAAACAAAACAAAACAAAAACGAAAACTACAAGACAGTGGCATAAAAAGGATTGATTCATTCAATTCACTGGAAAGAACAAAAGTCAGTCAAGATGATTGACTGAAGTTTCCAGTTTTCAAACACTTGCGACAACACCGTAGAACTGGCTTTAATGAATTTTCCTGGGGTAAATTTTTTAGTGAATATAATTTTCTCTATTGACACAAGCAGAGAAATAGACAAAAATAAATCTCAGGGCAATTTTTCTACTTTATTGGCCTCATAATTTTTAATGTTTTCTCTTATACATATTATTAGTCTTCATGTATCAACAAGACAAAAGGAGAGAAACCCAATTTGCTCTGTAAGCTTTCACAATTGAAAAAAGAGAGAGAAGCCAAAAAAAAACCAAAAGATCAAGGAAGATTGGTGGTGACCAGGGCATGGGGATGTGGACAGGGAGAAGGGGGAAATATCATCAGAGCATCCACTTAACAATGGTCACTTACATTGTATGTGAACTATTCCTCAATGTTGTTAGGTGCTGACGAATCAATTCCAATGCCCAGCAAGCCTATATGCCAGGAGAGAATGGCCCCATAGGGCTTCCTTGGCTGTAATCCTTGCGGAAGCAGATCACCGGGTCTGTCTCTTACAGAGCCTCCAGGGAGGTTCAAACTGCCAACGTTTAGCTTAGTAGCCGAGCACTTAACTGGTCACCTCTATTTCTTATAAGATTTTTTAATAGGCACATGACATAAGGCAAAAGTAATAACAATTGGTGAATTTGCTTACATCAAAATTGGAAAGAGTTCGGGACAGCAATCCAGTTGGAAGGAGGTGGAAGAGGAATGCTGGGTGCTAAAACCATGCCCCCTCGGGTGCCCTGTGACCACCCCTGAATACCCATCCACACCCTTATTGGGCACCCTGCCCATTCACCAATGGGCAATAGGATAGGTCAGCATTTGCTTTGGCCTGAATCGTCACATTCCTGATGGAGACAGAAGCTTTGGGGTCAGACGGTCGAAGTTCAACTCCTGGCCCTTCACTTATTAAGTGGATGCCCTTCAGCAAGTAACCTCACCGCTCTTCGTTCCCTCAGCTGCGAGACAGGGGATCATTGTCCCGTCACAAAGTGTTGGGAGGACGGTATCAGTAGGGCCCCAGCCGGAAATAGAAGACTCACACAGAGGAACTGAAGCAAGTGAAATGAGCACAGATGGGTAGGAGGGTGAGGGGGACAAACGGGATACTGCGGCACCTGAGAAGAGTGGCAGCGGGGAGTCATGGCTGCAGAGCAGGAGCTGAGGGGAGGGCTGCAGGGGACAAACGGATGCAGTCACTGCCTGGACCCCTGGGGTTGAAAGAGGGGCTGAGAGGAGTGGGAGGTTAGGGAAAGATATACTCAAATCTCTCTGCGCCCACCACCGACCCGATCCAGACTGATCCCTGAAAGGTGCTCAGTCCATAGTGGCCAGCCCCTAAGACACAGAGCAGGGCAGAGCGGGGTGGAGACTGGAAGGGGAGCCAAAGGCTCGGATATCTGTGGCTTCTCTCGCACACAGTAGGTGGCCAGGAGACGCGTGGTCTCCAGGGAGGCTCTGCGGACTTTGGCTCTTCTGACTTCGGATGTGTCCCCGCGACTCTGTCGGCAGGGCTCCCTTGCAGCTTTCTCACAGCATCGTCTCGTTTGCAGATGGAGTCGCTCAGGCCAAAGCAAGTTTCCCCAAAGGTCAAACAGAAAACAAAACCACAGAGGAGACGCAATAGGGAGGAGGGGAACCGAGTTGCAGGCTGGACAGGAGAAGTAAGAAGGCTGATCAAAAGCTGCCAAGTCCACAGGGTGTGGGAGAAAGAACAAACACGCTAAAATGAAATATGAAATGGGTAATTATGTAATAATGAGACTGGAGACATTACAAAGGACACTGCCATTTAAACTACCACATCGCAGCACAGGAATCAGCGGGAAAAACCCTCGAGCCGCGTAATTATAATCATAGTTGCCATAACAACTTAGTATCTCTCTCTCACCGAGCATCCTTCTTGAGACGGTATTTTTAGCAATGGCTGTGCCAGAGAGTGTATTTTTCTTTACATAGCGGCTAATTTTTCAAATTACTAATCTTTCAAAAAACAATTTTATGTTAGCTCTCCCTGCAAGTGTAAAAGTCTCCGGGATAATTAGGGTAATGAGCAGGTGTGAAAGTCCGCCATAAAAAACGCTATAAAACTATTGATTTCTTGACAACATTTGTTTCAACAGAGTGTTCTCGGGACCTGTCTGCGATTGTTTCCTGTCAGGCAGCTTAACGTAAACCTCCTCTGTGGGACTCATAAATATTTTCGGCAGTGTCGGCTCCGGAAGGCGTTTGAGGATTACTTGACAAGCACAGATTAATATTGTGCCGTAGAAATTGCCTCACAGAATCCCGAGTCAGAGAAATGAATGAGTGGACAAACATTGGTTTACCTGGCTTGAGAGAAACGTGCTCAACAGATTCCCAACCGATGCAGGCAATGTGTTGGCTTTAAAGGATACCGTGGGAAAAACTCAAAAGCCAGGAGGGACTGGTCTCCCAATTTCTCCCAGCTGCTACCCCCCGGTAGTGTGTCTGCTTTTATGGAATGACTGATATCCAAGAGCAGGTGCTACTCTGCTAAGCTCCGTTTGTACTACAGGGATCTGCGAACAGCCCTTCCAGGAGCCCTGGTGGTGCACTCGTTAAGCATTCAGCTGCTTATTGAAAGATCAGCAGTTCAAACTCACTAGCCGTTCTGCGGGAGAAAGATATGGCAGTCTGCTTTTGTAAAGATTGATAGCCTTGAAAATTCTATGCAGGCAGTTCTACTCTCTCCTATAGGGTCACTATGAATTGCAATTGACTCATTGACGGTAGGTATAAAATAGCCCTTCACCAGGCTCTCAGACTTAAGTTCAAGAAACACAACTGTTGCTTTGGGGACCAAAGTGTCTCAGGAAGAAGCATGCTTTGGCTGATGCGATGACACGTCTTTGGCCAAGATTAGCCACACAACAAGGATTTCTTGAGAACTGTCTATCTTTCTTGAACTCGGTGGGTTTTCTGGGAGGATGTGAAGTTAGTAGATTATAAAAGTCACTAGTTGGTAAACAGGTTATAAACGCCACACAGGTGACAGCAAAGCGTCTGCTGAACTGGGCTTGCCCATGGTGAGCGGGGAGAACTAAGTTTGGGTGAGTAGGTGCTCCTGGGAGTCCAGGCAGAGGGACTGGAAGTTTGGGGATTTGGCAATACTTTGGATTCCTCGGGAGGGAGCAACGTTGTAAAGGGGGGCTTGGGGGACAATAGCTGGAGCCTCGGGTGCAGGATGAACCCAAATCAGGCCAGGAACAAGTGTTCCAGTAATCTGGCCCATGGCTGTAAGGACGGATGAAGATACCGGAAGAGGGGAATTTAAGACTACAGCACAGGAAGGCGTAGGACTACTGGTACGTGGGATCGATCAGGGCACGACAGGAGCCCTGACAGCACAGGGGTTAAGAGCTCGGCTGCTCACTGAAGAGTCTGTGGTTTGAACCCACCAGCTGCTCGCCCTGCAAGGGAAGGCTGTGCCAGTCTCCTTCTGTAAAGATCTCCAGCCTTGAATACCCTCTAGGGCAGTTCTACCCTGTCCTCCATGGTCCCACGAGTCAGAATCGACTCAAGGGCAATGGATTTGGTTTTACTGTCAGGAGGTAAAGGAAGATGTGTCTAAAATGACTTGGAGAGTCCTCATCTGGGAAGCCAAAAAGGAGGGAACACTACTCAGCAGACACGCAGGGGTTGGGGCGGTTTGGAGACAGGAGAATGAGGTCAGCTTTGTCCCCCGTCTTCCTAAACTTCATCAGCTCTGACAGATTCCAGGTGATCAGCCCCAGAGAGTGGGCGTCAGAGACAGACAAAGGGAGCTGGGCCGGGGGCTGCTAGTGTGGGCAGTGGTACCATCGAGTCTGCGTGCGCTGCTTGCTTTAATTATGGTCTCTCCAGGAAACACAAACAAGGCAGTAACAAGGAGAACAGCCATCCGCGGGGCGCATCCCTGGCTGCAGGGATGTGCTGACAGTCACGTCTGGGTGGGACGTTCGCTGAATGTTTATCAGATACGGCAGAGGAGGTGTGTGAGCGTCATCTCCCTAAGAGGTAGCACAAAAGGTTGGGGGCCACAAACGGTCAAGCACTCACCTGCTGACCTAAAGGGTGGCAGTTCGTACCCACCTAGAAGCACCTTGGAAGAAAGGTGCTTTCTCGCCATCTACTTCCATAAGGTTGTGGCTATTGAAAACCTTATGGACTACAGTTCCACTATGCATGGCGATGTGGGGTCCTCAGGTGTTGGAATGGACTCCATGGCAACTGATTTGGCTTTACTGGGGAAGAAGTAGCATGACTTCAGAACTCTGGGGCTACCAGGGCTCATCCTGCCTGACATGCACTGCTGGATGAAGGCGGACGAGCAGGGCTCCGTCCTGACCTGCACGAGAATGCCGTGTGTCCTTGGGCAAGTCAGGGCCTCAGCCTTCTCTGGGTAAAATGAGGACGGGAAGTGAGTGTCAATTTGAACTGTGTCAGAATTACTTGAGCTTCTTCAGCATGTAAGCACTTGACTTCACCCCTTAGGTCTGGAGGTCTGGGGTGGGGCCCGGGCTTCTGCACTTTGGCAGACTCAGGGGTCTCTGAGGGAGCTGGTGCAGGTTGCTACCCGGGCCCAGCCGGTCTCTGAAGCCTTTTCTGGCTGGGATGCCAAGTGATCCCAGGGGGTCCTCGCATGTGTTTCCCGCAGTCAGTTGGAACTACTTGCTGCTGAAAACTCTTTCTGTTTTGAGCTGATGCCCTAGTGCTGACTTGTTCTGTCTGTGTGCCTGGCTTCAGATCACACAGCCCAGTGTGAGTGAGCTCTGGAGACCACATGGAGGAGAGTGGGCCGTGATCCAGGGACGGGTCATGGACCAGCCCAGGCCAGGTCCAAGGAGAGGCTGCAGAGGGGAGGGGCCCTCTTCTCCCTCCTCACTGAGTCTCTGTGGGCTCAGGGTGTAGCCAGATCTGATGTCAGTCAGGGTTTGGCCAACAGGTCCAGCCCTGCTGGGCCCCAAGGGGAAACGCAGCCTGCAGCCCTTTCTCTTCACTCTCCCCATTCTGTTTTGGCTGCAGCCTGGGAGCCCAGAAGACTTGCCCCCCAAGGAGGACCTGGTGAGGCAACCTGTGTAGAAACGGTGAAAGAAAATGAGGGACAAATGCAAGGCTGGAGGCCCTGGGTCAAGCCCTACCATTGCATTGGCTCAGAGTGTGTTCCCCCCGCTTCAGCTTCCGCTGTGCGGGCTCACATGAGGAGAGGGTACTCCCCACTCCTGGGAAAATGGGGTGCCAGAGGGGAAATGTGCTCCCCCTCCTCACAGGGAAATGGGAAGGGGAGGGCAGTGGGGAGGCCTTGTGTGGGCACCTAGATTCAGCTCACTGTCATCCCCAAATCATAGACACAAAGGAGACTGGCAAGGAAATAGTTCCACACTCAGTTTGAGGATCAGTCTGTTCCTGTGGTAGGCAGAGTGCCCCTCCTCCCCCATCTCCCAAGCTGTCCAGCCCTGAATCCCAGGAACCTGTGAATAAGTTAGATTATCAGCACAAAGGCCTTCATGGATGTGGTGGATGTGGTTAGGGTTATAGGCCCCCAGAGAGGCTGATGATCTTGGATGATGTGGTGGGCCCAGTCCAATCACAGGAGCCCTTACAAAAGCGGAGAACTCCCACCAATCTCTGTCCTCGGAACACACTCAGAAGTGAGGGAAGGGACCCAACCCCAAACCGGTACCCTGCTGTGCACAGGCAGCACTTTTCACAGTAGCCAAAGGGTAGAAACAACCGAGGTGTCCATCGGCACATGATGCATAGAGGAAAGGGCACAGCCGCACGGGATGGAATAGTACTTAGTCATAAAGAGAAATGAAGTCCTGACTGCACACCACAGCATGGACAATGCTGGAAAACATGTTGCTGTGTGAAACAAATCAGCACAACAGGACAACACCATATGATCTCACTTATATGAAATAAGGAAACAGAAACGAAAGATTTCGAGAGGTTACGGGGTGGAAACAGTGAGAACGTGGGCCCAGCATGAGGACTGCACTCAGCGTCCTTGAATTACACGTGCAGAAACGGCTGAAGTGGTGTATGCTTTTGTACAGTTTTACCGCAATAGAGAAATGACCCCAAACAAAACGAAATAAAGAACAGCTGGAAGGAGAGGCGCTAGTCAACAACGACATGAGGGAGACGGGATCTGCGAGAGCGTGAGACTCCACGTGCCTTGCTGGCTTTGACACGCAGGGCCCACGTGCCAGTCCAGAGAGAGGCAGGCTGCAAGATGCTCCCGCCCAGCCGCAGAAGGAATGCCAGCAGCTCTCGGAAGCCAAGTCTGGCTTCGGGCTGAAAGCCAGCAAGGACAGGACACCCCAGCCCTACAACCACAAGGCATTGACTTCAGCCAAAGTCTTCCTCAGAGGACACAGTAGTGCCAAAAGGGTGATTTTAACCCTGAGACACCCTCTTGGCCCTCTAACCTACTGACCTCTGAGATACTAACTGGAAACTGTCGGAAGCCACTAACAGGTGGCAGTTTGTTATAGCAGCAACAGAAGACCGATACAGTCCCCTTTACCCAACATCCTGGCTCAGAGAGTGGATGCCTGAGAGGTCCAGCTTGGGCTGTTCAAGGGTGGAAGGTACACATAGGCAGTGAGGTCCCTGCAATACTCTGGGGCTTCCTTGGGCAGGAGCCTGCTCTGTGGATCACCCAAATGCCCCCTTGGGACTCCTGGATGCCAGCCCTACAGTAAAGCCACTTTCTCTCAAGTCCAACAGCCATAATCTCTCTCTCAGAAGGGAGCAGGGCTCCACCAGGGTCACTGCCTCGCCCCTCCCCCCAGGGCACTTCACTCCTCTCTGCACCCTGGGGGCTGGGGACGCAGGAGCTGCTCATCCAGGTCCCTGAGACAGGATCGTGGTGAAGCTAGGTGGAGGGTAGTATCGGTTACAGGGGCCAGTGGCCGCTGGGGCAGGAGGCTGTGCTAGGTCTCCCAAGTGGCCTCAGGACGTTGGGTGAATCCTTCTCCACTTGATTGTATTTCTCCACCTGTAGAACGAGGGGATGGGACAAGGCCGCTGAAGTTGTCTCCTAGCTTTAAACTCTGGGAAAGCAGGCGGGCAGGGCAGCACACCGGCCTGCCGGAGCCACAGTCAAGGGGCGCAGGCAGCCCCAGCACCTGCCCCGAGGGCCCGCTGAGGCGGACGGGACGAAAAGGGAGGGGCCGGGGGGGCGGGGCCGGCCTCCCGCGCCCGCCCCGTTCCTGG
>NW_006921625.1:9186820-9189428 GCF_000298275.1 Orycteropus afer afer
GCTGGCGACCCTGCCCTGGGCGCCGTGCTAAGCGGGCATGGCCCGCCAGGGCGCCGCCGCGCTGGCGCTGGCCCTCGCTCTCCTGGCGATGGCCTGGACCAGGACCCAGGCCTTCGTTCCTGAGGACGCGGGTTACGACGTGCAGGAGACCTGGAGCCGGGAGCCCTACTATGCGCACCCGGAATCGGTGTCCGAGCCCTTTTCACCGCCGCCGCCCGCGGGGACCAGGGAGGAGGCGCGCGAGCCGCCCGCGCCCGGGCCACCTAAGAAGGCGACCAAGCCCAAGAAAGGGCCCAAGAAGGAGAAGCTGGCTCCGGAGACGCTGCCGCCAGGTAAGTAACTCATGCGCTGGCGCTGCGCCTCCCAGCTCGGCCTGCTGTGCCCCAGGGGACAAGGGGTGCCCTGCCCGTGTGTTTGCGACCTTCCCAGCGCCATCCCGCCTCCCTGGAGACCGCTTTTGCGCATCCCACTAGCTTTCCCAGCTCCCCAGAACTTGAACGTGACACTCACTCTGGCGCCCTAGCTCCTGCCCAGGTGGCAACGGGAGCCGAGCGCTTGCTAAGCTGCCTGGAGAGCCGCGCTCCTCCTGCCCAGGTTTCAGGTTGTCTGGGCAAAGGACCTTGCTACCAGACCGTTCCTCAGTCCCTGCCAGGTCTTCAGGCTTCCCAAGGTTGTTTTCTTGAGAGCGTGGTTCCTATCCAGCGATGTGAAAGGGCCTGTTTGGGTGGAAGGGCCCTTTGGGGAAAGCTCACTAAGTGGGATTTTACCCAGCCGGCAGCCCCTCTCAGCTCTCCTGGCTCGCCTTGGTGGGTCTGTTGAACTGTCTGCCCTGCTCCGACAGAATGGCACAGCCTTCCTGGGGCTCACTGTGCTGGTGGCGCTGTGCTGTGGGACTGCAGTCGGGGACACCTGAGCGCAGGATGTGTGGGAAGCCCTGGGTGCCCTGAAGCCTGGGGTGTCCTGCCTTCTGTCCACCTGCCGCAGCGTCTCACAGCCATCTACCAACAGTGTCTTGGGGTAATGACTTCCATTCAGTTAATTCCACACCTGGGGAAGTGGGACTTTTAATTCTCTCAAACTTTCTTTGCTCAAGTTGCAAGGGGCTGTGTCCTAGTACTTGAAGACTGAAGAACAGACCATGGGCAAATTCTTCTGCCTTGTAACGGCCTTCCCTGAAAGGAGATCCTGCCTGTTACTGCATTCCTGGCCTGGGTGGAATCGCCTTTGTTTGGTGAAAACTGTTGGTGGAAGTCTGCGGCCAGCTCAGTGGGAAAAGGGTGGAGTTGGGGGTGGGAAGGGAGCCCCTGAGCCTGGTCATCTCAGCAGCCCCCTTTTGCATGCATGGGATCTGCCCCCACTTCAATTTCTGGGCAACTCTGCCCCCACTTCAATTTCTGGGGCCCGTCTGACACTCATGTGAGTTGTGTAGCCCTGAACAGAAGCATCCAGAATTTCCAAACGCAGTGTTTTTGGGGTGGGGAATGAGGGATGGGTTATGGGAATTGAGAGGTGCCCAAGTTGCAGTGGTTTAGCAGTGGGCTGAGTGGGAAGAGGCACTCAATGTGCTTGTGACTATATTAGGAGCTGCCTGGAAAGCCCTGTTCTAACTCTCCCAGTGCTCTGAGGGGTGGGCGCTCTGGTTCTCCTGCAGGTGAGGAATGAACCTGAGGGCCAGGCTATTGAAAGAACTGGCTCAGCGCCTCAGCCAGCTTGGGAGATTTGAAAGCCCTTTGGCGCTACTTACCTCCGGGCCTTTTTGTGTTTGATTGGATCTGAGTGTGTTTTGTGTTTTGAGTTTTCAGTGGCTGCTGTGTGTTCAGCACAGTGCTGGCTGGGCCCAGAGTGGTGGGCTGGGGGACACAGGTGTTAGGTCATGGTGTTCACAGAGGGTGGCAGTCGGGGGAAGCAGGTCCTGGGGTGGCTCAAAGAGATGCGCTTGGCTGCTGACCGAGAGTTTGGTGATTGGAACCCGTGCACCAGTGCTGCTCAGGAAAGGCCTGGTGACCTCCCTCCGAACAGTCAGCCAAGCAAACGCTATGGGGTGGTTCTCCCGGGTCACCATGGGGTCACCATGAATTGGAATCGACTCAGTGGCACCGGGTTTGTTTTATTTTGGTTTGGGAGCCAGGAGACTGCCCCTAAATCTGGGCCCAGTGCTCGATGGCTCTGGGGCCCTGGGACCCTCATTCGGCTTCCTGGGCTTCAGCCCCTTCATCTGCAAACAGGAAGACGAGTGCTGTGACCTCACTTGAGTTTGTCACTTGGCATACAAGCTTTTGAACAGAAGCATCCGCTGTGTTAATCACAGTGGTGGCGCTGATGGTGGCACATGCTGTGCTGTGGCCCAGTCGTTCGCCCTGAGGCCGGTACCCAGCACTTGCTGAGGCCAGCCCTGGCCCTGCCCTCGTGGAATGGACAGAGCTTGGGGATTTGGAGAGAGTTAATGGCAGGTGTGGGAGCTCTGGTAGCATAGTGGCTAAGGCACTTGACTGCTCACCAGATGGCTGGCGGTTCAAACCCATCAGCCACTCCTCGGAAGGAAGGTTGGGCAATCCTACTTCCGTAGTGATACTGCCTCGGAAACCCAAGGAGGGGTCGCTATGAGTCA
>NW_006921625.1:9189528-9199597 GCF_000298275.1 Orycteropus afer afer
CAGCCACTCCTCAGAAGGAAGGTTGGGTAATCCTACTTCCGTAGTGATACTGCCTCGGAAACCGGAAGGAAGGTTGGGTAATCCTACTTCCGTAGTGATACTGCCTCGGAAACCCAAGGAGGGGTCGCTATGAGTCAGGGCTGACTTGACGGCACATAACAACAACAACAACAAATGGCAGGTGTGATGAGACTGCACGGAAATTGGATAATTGGGGGTTTGGAAATGCTCCCCAGGGGAGGGGACACTTAAGACCTAACAAATGGGTTGGCCTTAGTAATGGTGGGGGTGCTAAGGGGGTTTGTCCTGAGGACTCTGACAAGTGACCAGCCATACTTCTGTCAGATAGGGCCCAACATAGCTCCCCCCCCCACTCCAAATAACTAACAGCTCACGACGTCAAGGCCTGAGGTGTCTGTGGACTCACTGATGTCCTGGTGAGGAAGTGATGGCCCCTACCTGCTGTGGAATGGGGCCTCTGGAGGAGAAGCGGGGATTTCTGCTGGTGTAACACAGAAAAAAGGCATCGCAGGTTGTGGGCAGTTTGCAGATGAGGAGAGATGGCTGTTCCCTCCAGGAGCCTGGGCTGCTAGGGGCCGGAGCCGCAAACAGGCCCTTGAGGATTCCAGAAACCCTTTAGAGGCTCAGCTTGGGGGCCTCTCGGGGAGCTGGCTGCAGCCTGCAGCAGGGTCAGTGTGAGTTTCTATTGAGTTGTGTGGGGGTTTAGTGCTCACCAGTAACGACAAGCCAAGTGTGACGCTGAGCTCACACTTTCAGCTCCTGTCCCTTTGTTTTTGGGGCTTTGGCCCAGAGGACCCTCCACCCTGGAATGGCCTTGGTTAGATGGGTCGATGACAGTCTGGCTCAGGTGAACATGAATAAGAAGCACTAGTTTTTGCCCTGTAAGTGGTGGCCTGATGTATGGATTGCGTGGAATGTAACCTTACACTGTTGAGTCCACTCTGGCTCGTGGCCGTCCTGTTCAGGGTTGGTAATGGTGGATTTTTTGGAAGCTGATTGCCAGGCTTTTTCTCCAAGGTGCCTCTGGCTGGACTTGAACCTCTAACCTTTTGGTTAGCAGTGAGTGCCTTTGCATGGCCATTTGCACTACCCAGGGACTCTCCTGTCATAGAAGTACTCCACTCTGTGTCACACAGTATCATAAGCATCTTTGGAAGGCACTCACAGAGGAAGGGACACTGGGCCATGGCCCGGGGCATTTATTGCCAACTTCGAACTTGACTTTGCTTGGTGGATGGTGTGTGCTACCTGCCAGGCACTGTTTTGGCACTGAGGTGTGAGTGAAGGGGCTTAGGTTTACAGATGAACACAAATATAAAAACCCCTCGAATCAATTTAAAATATATCAGGTACATCACACTTTGCAGGTAAGATGATACTTGCCAGGTGAACCTTGTCTTGCGTGGATGGGCTCAGGTGGAGATGGGAGGCAACGCTCTGTGCAGAAAGCACCAGGAATGATCCCCATGTTATCCCCCACGTGGACACATCAGCTTCTGATATTGGGAGAGCCAGCGTCTACTCGCTCAGGCGCAAGGTTCCCCACTGATAAAGTGGGTTCTGGTTGACTGGAGTTCTTTCTAGATCCCTGCAGATGGAATGCTTTGGGGGGCCAAGAAGTGAGGCTCAGGTCGTGGTTCTCATGGCCCCAGGGTGAAGAATACATAAGGATCACGTTTTGGACATGTGAGTGGATTTTGGGTGTACTTACTTTGCATGGGGCTTTGCGGTGTAGTCGTTAAAGCACTCAGCTGCTAACCGAAGGTCTGCAGTTTGAACCCACCAGCTGCTCCTCGGGAGAAAGATGAGGCAGTCTGTTTTCCTAAAGACTGACAGCCTTAGAAACCTTATGGAGCAGTTCTGCTCTATCCTATAGGGTCCTTATGAGTTGGAATGGACTCTGTGGCAGTGGGTTTGGGTTTTTATGGTTTCACTTTGCCTGTCACCTGCAAAGTGATGACCTTGGTTTGCGGTCATACTCTTTTTAGAGAACAAAATGGAACCGAGCAATAAGCTACAGTTATATAACTCAGCTACCTTTTCTTTCCTCCTGATGGGAAGAAAGGAGCCCCGGTAGTGCAGTGGCTAAGCTCTCAAGTGCTCACCGATAGGTTGGTGGGTCACCCACCAGCCATTCCGTGGGAGAAAGATGTGGCCGTCTGCTTCCATAAAGATTTATGGCCGTGGCAATCCTGTGGGGCAGTTCTAGTCTGTCCTAGAGGGCTGCTAGGGGTAGGAATCGGCGAAATGGCAGCAGACTGGGTTTTGGAATTTTGACAGTAAGAAACAAACCACATGGGAACAAGACTCCTGGTAGGCGACTTGAAGATTTTCTTTTCCCCTCCATTGTGACTTGGGTCAGAGGTCAGGTCCGACGTGTGGGCTTTCCTCTTGGCTCTCTGGTGGCTGCTGTCTTCCTGGACCAGTGAGAATGCGCCCCTGTTGGACTACGTCTCCGCCCTCGTGCGTCGTCATCCTGAGCCGTGGAATGTGCAGAGTGGGCAGGGAACCACGCTTGTTTGTGTGTCTGTGCCCAGAATCGGCTCCGGGCACACGGCTCGTTTGCATTTTGTGCTGCGTTGTGCCCCAGCCGCAGGGGAAAACAAGCAGACTTGCTATCTGAGCATAAACAAACTCGGTGCTGAACAAGGCCCTGCCTGTTGCAGGCTGTGAGCTGGTTGGTGGAGGGGGCTTCATGTCTACGCTTTGTGTCCTCTCTTCAGGGTGGGTTGTCCTGTTTGGGTTTCTGGTGCAGGGTCTTCTCCTGGGCAAACTGGAGCGTGAAGTTAGGAGGAGGTGTGCATTGGGTGCGTATTTTAGACTGTGTTTTATGAAGCAATGACAGTGATGTCGCTACACCTAAAATCTAACAAGAAATCCTTACTGTCGTCATGGCCTGTGCTTGGTGATACGGTTACATCCGAAGCCTTGTGTCCAGATACCGTGGAATTCTGAGGGAAAGAACATTTGGTAACAAAGGGCGTTTTGAGCATGTCAACAAGCAAGCAGCGTTAGAAGCTTTCGTGAAATGTCTTCCCAAGTCAGCTGCTCCCACTGGCACACCTGCCTGCCTTTGCCCATGGTTCCGGGCCTGGGCTCCTGTGTGGATAATAAAAGGGAGTGGGTGGGGGAACTCCTAGTTTCTAATCCAGGGGTGCTGTGTGCCTTCAAAATAGTCCTCATATTAGCTGTGGGCCCCACGCGCCCATGGCTGCCTGGTCTCGGGGTGGATGGCTCTGCACACTGAGACAATGGCGACCTGGTCCCCTGGAGCTGGCGGTCCTGAGGAGTGCCTCCTCTGGATGCCACAAGGTGCCCAGGAGCCTGGGCTCTCAGGCTTGGCATCCCCAGCAGTGGTGCTGCCCTCTGTACCCTCTCAGGTCCATGCCACCACAGCTTCTGCTCGGGGGAATAGAACCCATGAAGTTAGGGTCTCTTGGATGGCCACAGGGAAGGACAGGTTTCCTAGCTAGCTGGCGCCAGTCAGCTCCTTATTGGGCATCATGGGATGGCACACGTGACACCACCCTTGTCAGATGTTGGCTTCAGGTTCTAATGTCCCAGGTAAGTGGTAACCCCTGGTCCGTGCTCGTCATGTGTAGGTGCTTGGTTATCAAGTTTGCTCAGGATTCTGAGTGGGCTGGGTCACAGGCTGGCCCTGGCGGCTGCGGGCACACATGACTTCTCCCAGCTCAGCCTCCTCACTGCGACGCGGGGTTAACAGTAATGTTCCCTGAGGTGGGGAGAGACCAGGTATCCTCCCAGCCTTTGGGGACAGTTCCGAGGCAGCTTCTCCCTGTCCCCCCGCACAGACTTGGCTCAGCAAAGAGGGGGCTGCTTCCCTTCCCAGCCTCACCTGAGCTTCTTCACATCACCTCCCAGACACACTGCTGTGCCCACGACCTTCTCTCAGCCTCTGTTTTGGCAGAACTAAAATAGAGACTAGCAAATTTCAGCAGTGCCTGCACACCAGCTGGCGTGGGCCTGCCTGCTGCTGGGACCACGGCGTCTCTTCAAAGGCAGAAAACAGTTTCTGCCAAGTCGTTGGGGACTCATGGCAATCCCATGTGTGCCCGAGAAGAACTGGGCTCCACAGTGTTCCTGGAGGTCCATCTCCCACAAGCAGCTCCCCAGAGCTCTCTCCTGAGGTGCCTCTGGGTAGACTTGAACCGGCCACCCTGTGGTTAGCAGTTGAGGGTTAACTGCAGCACCCAGGGAGAGGGCGCCTTATTTTTTTGCAGGTCAGGAAGGCTGGCTGTGCCTGCAGAGAGCAGAGCACAAGGCCACTGTGGTCTCCGAGCTGACCCCGCCTCTCCTGCCCAGGGGACATCAGGATGGACCACAAATCTTGTGCATGAACGAATGGCTGACCCAGAGGAGGGAAGGGGCTGTCTGAAGACAACCGAGAGACAGAGACATTGATTTTGGTCGATTTTGGTCTCGCCCTGGTAGAAGTACCTAGAACTTTGCAATAGCACCTTCATCTGCACCTCCCTGCCCCCTCCTCCCCCGTATTGCCGAGCTCACTGAGGACCCAGAAGTCAGCCCGCCTCTTAGGAGTCACCTGACTTTGGGAACACTTGCTTTCGGCCAAGGGCTGTGCTCTGTGCTGTCCTTAGAACAGGACAAGCCCAGGCCATGCTGGGCCTGCCATACTCCTCTCCCTACTGACATCTGCAGGGCAGTACTTGGACTAACTGCCTTTGCTTAGGCTTTTCATGTCCCCAGCGAAGTCCTCCAGGCTCTCTCCTAGGTGTGTGCATGCATGGGTGTGTGCATGCATGTGTGCATGTTTCTGTGTGCATGCAAGTGTATATGCATGTGTGTGCACACATTGGCACAAGTATGTGTGTGCATGCATGTGCTTGTGCATGCACATGTGCACAAGGGTATCCATGTGTGCACACATGCATGTGCATGCATGCGTGTGTGTGCACGTGCGTGGGTGTGTGCATGCTTCTGTGTGCATGCAAGTGTATATGCATGTGCGTGCACACATGGACACAAGTATGTGTGTGTGTGCATGTGCATGTTTTTGTGCGCGCACATGTGCACGAGGGTATCCATGTGTGCACATGTGTGTGTGTGTGTGCACGTGCATATGTGTGTGTGTGTGTGTGTAGGGAGGTGTGGTGACCAGGGAAACTGTGATTACTGTCTCTCGTGGTGCCTCGAGTCGGCATCCTGGGGTGCTATCAGGACCCTCTGTGCTCCTGGGCGGCTCTCTCCTGAAGTGGCTCCATAACAAGAGGCCGACGAGCTTAGCGCTGGGCTGGGGCTGCTGCACTAGAGGGAGGCAGATCCTGTCGGACTGGAATTTCCTTGGAAAACTTCAAGTATGCAGTGAAGCATTTTTTCAGTTTCTGGGGGGTTGCTACTGTGAGCTGCTTGCATAAAGAAGGAAAAAGTCATATTTTATTAACTAAGGGGAATTATATTTATCACCGTAGACCAGAATAGAACAGTGGCCTGCGTTGGCAGTTCCGTTTGCTACTTTTAAGGAATCCAGTTTTGTCACGCAGCCCAGATGGAGGGCTGATCCGATTCTGCTCCTCGGATTTCTCCGTCGCTCTTTCCCCTTTATTTTCTCCTTTCATCTCTACAGACCATATGTTGCCTTCAGAGAGGAAGAGGCTGGAAAGGGGGTATGGAGTCAGCTTCCTGGCTCTGCAGGTGACCTTGGGCGCGTCTTCTCCCCTCTGAGCCTCAGTCTCCCATCTGTAAGATGGTGTCCACACGCCCCCTGCGCTCACACATTAGCGTCGTTGTGGGCTGCCTGTGCATTACGAGTCATGCTAGCTGCTGTTCTTCCAGTAACTGGCCTAGCGCTTGAAACGGGGGCTCAAGAACATTAGCGAGAAAGCAGGGGCTGCCGTTTGCTCAGGGCCCAGGGCAGCCCAGCCCTGTCCTCAGAGCTCCACATTCTACACCTTTCTCCGTCTTCACCGCGGCCACTGAGGCAGGTGCTCTTGGGTCCCTCTAAGCGGGAGGGCCCACCGTCCATCCGCAGTCAGGCAGTGGCAGAGCCAGGCTCGAGGGAATGCCTGCCTCGCCCTGGGCGCTCCCTGCTGTCTCTGGGTTCTGTTACCACTCCCACCAGGGTTTCTGTTCCCCACATGTTGGTCCCTTGGGGACTCAGACTCTCAGGGGTAGCAGGAAACTTGCCTGACATCCGGGTCTTCACTGGATGCATAGAGCCGAGGCGGGACAGTGGTCTCCGTCGGCGTGGGTCTGGCAGGCAGATGCTTCAGCGGGGCTGTGCTGGTTAGTATCACGGTGTGTTTGTAGGACAGGTGCTGCAGACAGGTGTCCCGGCAGCGAACAGACTTGTGATGAATGACGACTTCTGGGCAACGGCATCCTTTCCCCACTTGGGCTTTTTCCTCCCCTGATTTGCAAACCGTCTCCTCCTTCTGCTAAATTAGACTGTGAGCCATCAGAGGTCGTGTGACCCGTTTTGCAGAAAAGCCAGGAGGCGCTCTCAGAGAGCCATCTTTGTTAAGGATTGAATTGTCTCCCCCCAAAAAAGTCTCCTAAATCCTAACCTCTATGCCAGTAGAGAAGGAGCTCTGGTGGCACAGTGCCTAAAGCATTTGCCTTCTAACCAGAGGGTTGGTGGTTCAAACCCACCAGCCGCTCCACAGAAAGAAGATGGGACAGTCTGCTCCCATGAACATTTACTGCCTCAGAAACCCAGTGGGGGTCACTATGAGTCCAGTCGCCTCACTCATGGCAGTGAGTGTGCCTGTGAATGTGATCCCATTTGGGAACTGGAGTCGCTTTGTTATGTTAATGAGGCCAGGTGAGTGTAGGGTGTATCTCTGTCGCTCACATTTGAGCTATGAAAGAGCAGGTTACCCACAGAAACCAGCAAGCACTGATGAGGCAAGAGAGACGCCATGCCACGTGAACATCGCCAAGGAACCAACAGACAGAAGCAGGAAAGAGAGTGGGACCGTCCCCAGAGAGAGCCTTCCCCTGGAGCCAGCACCCAGAATCCAGACTGCCAGCCTCCTAAGTGTGAGAGAATAAATGCCGATGCTTCTGGTCCAGCAGCTCTGAGAAGCTGAGGCAGAGGTGACTGGGGCCGTTCTTGCCCACGGCAGGCGGCGCCGTGCTGAGATGACATTGCGGCCAGAGCTGGCTGTCCCCAGGCCTCTGGATAACCTTCCTCCCCAGGCTTTGGCTTATTGGCTCCCTTGACCCTGAAGGAGACACTTAATTTTGCAATTTTCAGCTTGTCTCGAAAATTAAAAACACTCGCAGGAGGCATCCTGCAAATATGACTGAGAGAGGGATGTCCTTGTCTGTGCCCAGTAGTGTCCCACGTGTTTTTCTGCAGATCTAGGGCTTTCTGTCTTTTTCCAGTTGTGGTTTGGGAGAAAGTTGACAGAGCACATTCGTTTCCCGTTCAACAATTTGTACACATTTTGTTTTGTGACATTGGTTGCAATCCCCTCAATGTACAGCACCCTCCCCACTGCCTCCCTGGGTCCCCTGATTCCGCTCATCCTTCCTTCCTGCCCCTTCCGCCCTCTGAGCTTTGTTTTGGGGTGAATGCTGTCCTTTGATGCTCATGTAGGTGATGGTTCTGAGGAGCACATTCCTCGTGGGAGCCACTCACTTTGTAGGTCTCTGAGTCCCTGGGTAGGGCAAGAGGTTTGCAATCAGCTGCTCAACTAAAAGTTGGCTATTGGAACCCTCCCAGCTGCACTGCTGAAGAAAGACCTGGTGACCTGCTTCTCTGAAGATTACAGCCGAGGAAGTCCCACGGAGCACCGTTCTGCTCTTACATGTGGATCGCCATGTGTTGGAATGGGTTTGATGTGATTTGTTTTGTTTTTTCCTTTAAGTGCCCTTTGAATGGGGAAGCAGAGAGTGGAGACTGCTGATTCTCAGGTTCAAGATGGCTGAGTTCTCACCCTCGATGTACATGGAAGTAAAGGTGTCTCTCTCTTCACAGGTAAACACAGCAACAGAAAAGGCGCGAGAACCAAGAGCTTCAAGAAGGCTGCCAGTGATGGTCAGAGCACCCGCGCGGCCCAGGAGGATGTCAGAGAGAGTGAGTGGGCTCTTTCCGGGGGCCACCTGCCCCGACCTGGCGCACCTGTCCAGGGAGGCACGGTAGCACACACCCTGGCACTGCAGCCCATTACAGCTTCCCCAGCAAGGGGCTGCGGGGGGCCGCCTTTTTCCTAACCATCGCGTGGCTGACAACATTCACAGCAGTTCCCGTTTTTGCGGTCACATTGCTTGCAGAGTCTGAGGCCAGATTCCCTACGTGACTCGGCTGAAGCGGTTTCTGAATTTCCAGGAGTACTCGGCTGCCTTCCTGGCCCCCACTTCCTCCTCTCCAGAAAGGACATCCTTTCCTTTCTGTGGGGCCTCTGAGCTTTCCACTGCCTGGTGTGTGCTATCTTATCTCCCAGGCAGCCCTCGAGGCCCCCGTGGTCAGAGATCAAGTCTCCCTCCAGGGCTGGAGCTCACGATCATGTAATAAATGCTAGTCAGGTGTTAACCAGTTACCTAACGAGTTACCATGTGACACTTGGAAAGCGTTAATTCTAGGCTCGTGGGCAAACTCAGGTCCACCATTGTAGCTATTACAGTTATTAGTGATTATTAACTATTAGCACTATCATATCTTTCTGACTAAATTGTGGTATCCAGGATCACATTCCCACTGGTGTTAGTAATGAAACCAAAACCAAACCCACCACCATCAAGTCCATTCTGACTCATAGTGACCCTATAGGACAGAGGAGAACTGCCCCATAGGGTTTCCAAGGCTGTCAAATCTTTATGGAAGCCGACTTTCTCCTGCAGTGTGGCTGGTGGGTCCAGACTTCAGAGCTCCCTGGTATTGGTAATACTGAAAGGTTAATAAACTTAGTAAGGTGCTCTGGTGGCACAGTGGTTCAGCACTCGGCTGCTAATCAGCGGTTGGCAGTTTGAACTCTCTAGCTGCTCTATGAGAGAAAGACCCAGTGACCTGCTCCCATAGGGTTTGTTGTTGTTGTTAGGTACGTCGAGTCGGCGCCGACTCAGCGACCCTGTGTACAACAGAATGAAACACTGCCTGGTCCATATCAGACAGTGCTTCTCTGCTATTCACAAGGCTTTCACTGGCCAGTTCTTTGAGAAGTAGATGGCCCCTTCCTTCTTCCCAGTCTGTCTTAGTCTGGAAACTCCACTAACACTGTCCACCATGGATGACCCTGCTGGTATTTGAAATACCGGTGACATCAGCTTCATAGCAACACACAAGCCACCACAGTAGGACGAACTGAAAGA
This sequence comes from Orycteropus afer afer, assembly GCF_000298275.1. Taxonomy (NCBI): domain Eukaryota; kingdom Metazoa; phylum Chordata; class Mammalia; order Tubulidentata; family Orycteropodidae; genus Orycteropus; species Orycteropus afer. Next base: position 9,198,844 of record NW_006921625.1, read on the forward strand.
CGAGTGGAGACAACAGCCTAGAAAACCCTATGGGGCAGTTCTGTGCTGTCACATAGGGTCGTCATGAGTTGAAGGTGCGCTTGACAACACACAACAACAGCACGAAGCATGAGCATTCTCGGTAGTTACAGTTACCAGGCCCTGAGCCCACCTTTAACACCTCCTGGCCCCCCGCTGAGCGTTTGGCAGGTACTGAGATGGCTGCTGTTATCCGTATAATGAGACTGAGTGATCTCAGTAATGAGAATTGTAGGGATGGTCTGCCTGGGGGGGGGGGGCCCACAGCTTGTAAGTGGTTCAACAGAACTTGAACCTGAGATTTTCGAACTCCAGACTTCATGCTCAGTGGTATGCATGGCTGCTTAAAGTAAACAGAGCTCTTCATAATTTTGCATTTTCAGAGACAGGACCCATTTTTAGCTGCCATGTGAGCCCATCCACCTTGTAACAGAGCTGACTGTGACCCAGGGAACTGCATGCTCCCTGAGGCATGCGGCAGTGAGTTGGGGCTGTGTGTCTGAACAAGAACTTATCAGTTGAGACATCATAGCGATGATTAACAACACATCCTTAATGAAGGAGAAGTCCAGCACCCTGAGGCTGTAGGCATTTGACCAATGGGAAGCGTGTTCTGTCTTCAGTGGGCAGGCGTGTCTTTGTCTGTTGACCATTGGGAGGATGGTGCCATGTTAGGAGGTGTATCGGGTCACTATGAGTTAGAATCATTCTGAGCGCATACGGTAACAACCACCAC
>NW_006921625.1:9199912-9201026 GCF_000298275.1 Orycteropus afer afer
TGCTACTAAACTGGAGTTCTGTTGGTCTGAATTATCTTATTTCATTACCAGAATTAGAAGTTATTAAAAGTCTGGGAGGCATTTTTCAGGAAGAGTTTTGAAGGGTTGTTTCTTTATGCATACGTGTGCACACACACACATCTAGGCACACACACATGTACACTTGCTGAAGTCTGAACTTAACCTCCTTTCCTGCCCCTGGTTCACTCAGGATTCTTCCTCTGACATTGTCCTCAGAGCTCTGTCTGAACAAGCTAGGATTAGTGGTGTCACAGACAGTCATCATGGTTCTGAGTCACTGAATGCCCTAGAAAGAATTTTGGTCTGTGAAACCTGATTGCATTGCTCTTCTATACCAAAAAAAAAAAAAAAAGAAGAATTGAGGACAACCTAGGAGGGGAAAGAAGGATGCCCCTGATATACAGATATGGAAGGGAGAAGGCCAGTGGTACTGTGGAGGTGGTATACATGGAGACATAGCAGTTAGTAATACAGGCCAGGAGTCAGATGGTGGAACCGTTAGAGTACTGGCTAAGTTAGGACCTCACTTGTGCAGCTGGGACTCCCCAGGACCCTTCAGCTCAGCCCCTGATTCCATCCCCCTCTGAGCATTGACTCAGGTTGCATTATAGCGCCTTGCTGGAAATGTTGTAGAATGAAGGGGTTGAGATGATGGATAGTAAGATGTCAACTATGTAATGTTCAAAGTGGCAGGCAGAACAGATGTCGACTACGTAGTGCTCAAAATGGTGGGCGGAACAGCTTTTAGCCACTTTGTGTTCAAGGTGATGGGGGCTACAGATGTTATTCATATCAGGTGATGTGAGTGGACGGCATTAAGGGCCTATCTCACTTCACGCTTAGGAAGCTTTCACGTTGAGGGAGAGCTATGAACATGGCTGTCACTGTGACCAAGGAGGAGTGTGGGCTGTGGGAAGTATGCAAAATACATTTTGGACACTGTCCTAGAGCAGCATGTGGTGGCTTGAATTTTTGGTCAAATCATGGTGGGTGCTGGATGCCACAGGAGGAATTATTTTGCAGCCACTATATGATATGAAAAATAGTCCATCAGAAAATATGAAAACATTCTTATCTCATGGGCCATACAAAG
>NW_006921625.1:9205561-9216625 GCF_000298275.1 Orycteropus afer afer
CTCACAATGGTGCTTCCCCCGACTGTCTGGGCTGGCTGAGGCTTGAGAGCCAGACCAGGGCCTACACCTGGGGATTGACCCCCTCCATGTCTTGTTGTCATTTAATTTAAGGGGCTTTCCTTTCATCACAGACATGTTGGTTTTCGTCCGAGCCTCTGTCAGGAGGAGATTGACATAGATGGTTTTGAGCCTCTGCCCCGGTCTCTGGGACCTGCTTGGATCTCCCCTTCAGCACCTGGGGTAGCTGATGAGGATGATGGACCTCCCTCCCCACTGGCTCCTGGTCTTGGCTGAAGGGTGGCCACCATGGTCTTCCCCTCAGCACTTGGCATAGCTGATGAGGAAGGACACCGGGCCACCTCCCCACTGGCTCCTGGTCTTGACTGAGGAGTGGCTGGTGTGGTCGCGTCTGGCCTGCTGGATGCTATGATACATAACCACATCTGTACTTCTGTTCCTTTGGGAGTGAGAGGGGAGAGAGGGGATAGCAGCCCTGGAAATGGGTGCTCGGGAAGCCAAGGGGTTCTGTCCTTGCTTTTGCTACCCTTTCAACTCCACCTCAGAAGTGCCATTATAGTAAATCTTTAGTCTCTGAAGCTTGCCCCTTGTAAGGCAAGCTTCTGGTCTTCCGTTAAAATCCAGAGTGGATTTTGTCCTTCCAGTGGCTTTGTGATGGGTCTTCACTGGGTTTGATTAAAGTTTTGGGCACTACCCCTGCCTGAAGTCAACATGTCTGTAAATGGAGTGTGCTTATTAAGACCATGTGAGTGAGGCCAGCCTGGGCTGCGGGCTCTGGCGGCCTTGAAACCAGAGCCACGTGGACTTCTTGGACAGGAGGTTGAGGACAGTGCCAGACTGTGCTTGTCACATGCGTGGGGCAGCACTCAGTTGGCCCCGGGTGTGGTCCTCATTGACCGAGAGCACGCTCGGCCCTTTGCAGAGGAGAGATTCCTGCGCTCCTACCAACCCCAGTGACAGAGGCCGACATGGGTGCTCCTCGTTGCTCTTGGGGCTTTTTCTCCTGTGGACTCTGATGTCCTTTTCATCTCCTGAGAGCTAAGCTGGCGAGGCCTTCCCTGTTCTACGCGTTAGGCCATGTCATACCCTCAGTTTATTTGTTTTTTTTTTAAAAAGAGATTGGAGTTAAAATTATTTGGGGTAGTAGTTACTCTGCAGTAGATTTCTTTCCTGGTTCCTTAAACATTTTGACTATGAAAGCAGTGTACTCATACTTGCAGAATCTTTGGAAGATACAGAAAAACTCAAAGAAGAAAACACAACTAATCCATAGTCTTATCTTCCAGAGATGACCACAGTCAACATTTTGGAATCTATCCCTTCAGTCTTTTCTCCATGTGTGTTCCCTAGAGGTGGATTTGCCCAGTCAAAGGATGACCACTGCCCTCTAGAAAGGTTTATACCAACTTGCACTTTCAGCAGCTTTTACGGGCTTTTGTCTGTTTTCTATAAGGATGTTATGTGTGTGTTGGTTTCTAAGAGCTCTTTATATACGAAGGACAAGCAGCCCTGTTTTTCATGTTGTTCTGGAGCCAAACTAACGTGAGTCGAGTTCAAAGTTCAGTTCTGCTGCTTCCCAGTTGTATGACCTTGGGCATATTTAACCTCTTCATTCTCAGTGCTCTCAAATATAAAATGAGGATAAGAGTTGTACATACCTCACGGGATTGTGGGGAGTATTAAGTAAGAGAAGTTGAACAAGCACTTAGTGATCAGTGAGTGTTCACTGTTATCACAGTGAAGGAGCCCTGCTGGCTCATTGGTTAAGCACTCAGCTGCTAACCAAAAGGTCAGTGGTTGGGAGCCATCAGCTGCTCCGCGGGAGAAGAGACCTGGCGATCTGCTCCCATAAACACAGCCTAGGACACTCTGTGGGACAGTTCTACCCTGTCCTGTGGGGTTGCTGTAAATTGGCGTCAACTCGACAGCACACAACAGCAATGTTACCACACTAGGGCACCCTGAGCAGGCTTTGTAACAGCCATTTGAAACCTTTCTCTCTTTTTAAGGGCCTGGGACAGTGTACGGGCATGTTGTTGTTGTTGTTATGTGCTGTCGAGTCGGCGACTCATAGCGACCCCTCCTTGGGTTTCCGAGGCAGTATCACTACGGAAGTAGGATTGCCCAACCTTCCTTCCGAGGAGTGGCTGGTGGGTTTGAACCGCCAGCCTTCTGGTTAGCAGGCAAGTGCTTTAGCCACTATGCTACCAGAGAATGATCAAATTGTCGGAAGTTTGCAAGAACCAGACTGCTAGTTCCTTTGAGGCCAACATTTTCCTTTGAAGGAACTCTGACTGCCCTATACTTTCATGGCTTTTAATCTGTCAGGTTTTGTGTTCTTTTGAGTTAATTTTGATCAGTTTTATTTTTCAGGAAGATACTACTCCGTTGATATGTTTTTTTAATAGACTTTATCTTTGAGAGTACTTTCAGGGTCACAGAAACATTGTGCGGAAGGTGCAGAGAGCTCCCAGTGCCCTGCCTCCTCGCACTGTTTCCCCTATGAACGGCTTGTGTCTGTCTGCACCTTCCACACAAGTTAGCAGTTTTATAGACCAAGTGCTTAAGATTTCCAGTGAGCGCCACATGTGTGTTCACTCAGTGCTTTTTTGTTCAGTGTGGATTTTGAATAGGCACTGCGTCTGAGTGTTGCTTCTTTTTGTCTCTTCTGTCGGGTTTTGGATTTCCCACCTTTGCCTTGATTAGACTTGTAGCAGTTTTGTCTCTTTTAAATTACTAACCACCACCCCAAGGTTGGGCAATCCTACTTCCGTAGTGATACTGCCTCGGAAACCCAAGGAGGGGTCGCTATGAGTCGGGGCCGACTCGACGGCAAATAACAACAACAACAACAACCCCATAAATTGGTTCTTAAATGCATTTACTATTTTATTGTTTTTTCTTTCTTTCTTCTTCTTCTTTTTTTTTTTTTTTTTAATAAAAACAACTTTTCTATTGTGATTAGGGTGGAATTTTACAAAGCAGATGTGTTTTACATTCAACAGTTCATGCACATTTTGTTTCGTGGCACTGGTTACATTCCTTGCAGTGTGACATCTTACCTCCCACTTCCTCCCTGTGGTTACCCTTTCCTGGTGTACTAGGCATTCCTGCCTCCCTACCTTTCTCGCTGTGCAAACGCTGCCCTTCTGATCTCCTGTGGTCGATTGTTCTAAGGAGGCCATCTGGCTGGTGTTTGCAGGCCTGTCTGTAGTTTGACTGACAGTTAAGCCATGGGAGTGAGCTTGTTTCCAGGCCCAAGGGTGCCTTGGGGCCATGGTCTTGGGGGTCTCACCAGTCTCTCTCTGATTGATTCATCTGCGTCTGCTTTCCTCTTTCCTTCCTTCTCTCTCTTGAGTTGAACGTTACTGTATTTATTTCGCTCTTTCTCGTTTGATGTTTAGAGATGAGCACGCTGAACTGCCTTGCTCATTGAATTGACCACAGTTCCCATCCCCCTGTGACACATTGTGTCTGAGGCTGAGGGTAGGCGGAGTCCTCTTGGGTAGTCCTATGTTTGCTGGAATGCTGTGTATTAGTTTTTTCTTTGTTCTTGTGACTTGAGTTTCATGCTTTTAAAAATTCAGGAATGTTTATTTCCAACTGTGATTTGTTTCTAGTTGTGCTTGTCATTTTAATTATATATTTTCATTCAGTGTAACACAAAGTAATAAAATTAGTATGAAATTGTTCCTATGGAAATAAAATGATTTGGAAAAACTCAGTGCCTTATTTCTATAAAGTTACTGTATGTGGGACAGGACACCATTGCATTGTGTTTTACCTGTTTTACAAAACTTCTATTTTGTATCTTGGATTGGTTGTAGAAGCTTCCTTACTTGGCATTCAGAGCCCACTGTGATCTGAATACCTTTGAATGCATTGAGTTTCTCACTTTATAGAAGCCATAAGAAGACATCATATATTGATGACTCCTGGGTGTTCTTGTGTAAAGGAGATGACAGAGAACCTCTGTCAGCAGGTCTGCTGCCAGAGAAAACACCATGGTCTTCAACCGGAAGACGGATGAGTGGATGCACATTAATATTTTAGGTTGAAATCATATCTTCAGGAATGCATATATAATGCCTTTTTATTTTCTTTTAAATTGTATTGATTTATCTTTTTGTTGTTGAAGGTTGAGGATGTACATAGCAGAACATACCCCAATTCCACAGTTTCTCCATGTACAGTTTAGTGACATTAATTGTGTTCTTCACGTTGTACAACCATTCTTACCTTTCTTTTCTGAGTTCTTCTTCCCTCGTTGACATCAACTCACTGCCCCCCAAGGTTCCTGTCTAATCTTTCAAATTGCTTTGTTAGTTTGATACCATACAGGCAGAGTGCATGATGCTCAAGGCAGACATTTTTACTAGTTCAACTAAACTGTACTGTTTGAAAATGACTTCAGGGATATTTTGGTTTAAAATTCAAAGATGACGTCAGGGCAGCAGTTTCAGGGATTTATCCACCCTTCATGGCTCCAGAAAGTCAAGAGTCCATGAGAATTTGAAATTCTATTATGCATTTTCCCCCTTTTGATCAAGATTCTTCTATGGAATCTTTGATCAAAATGTTCAGTAATAGTAGTTGGGCACCATCCTGTTCTTCTGGTCTCATGGCAAAGGAGACAATTAGACACATAATTCTTATCTTCCTCCTATTCCTGACTCTCCTTCCTTTATTGTTCCAGGTGGATAGAGACCAATTCTTGTGCCTTAGATAGTCCCTTGCAAGCTTTTAAAACCCCAGGCACTATGCAATGAACCAAGGGGTAGAACAGAAGCACTGAGCATGTTATTAGGCCAATCGACTGGGATGCCCCATGAAACTATGACCTTAAACCTCCAAACCAAGGAACTAAATTCCAAGAGGTATTTGGTTATACATAAGTAGCCTCAGTAGCTACTCTTTTTTTCTTTAAATAGTTGTTGCAAATATATCTATTACACAACTTTTTCCAATTCAGCTTTTGCAAGTGGACAGTTTATCGATAGCTATTACAATAATTTGCTGTGCAGCCCTACCCTCAATCAATGCAATTTTTCCATCACCATTACTCTCTTTTTCTCCCTCCTGCCCACTAGTAACCTTTGTTCTCTATACAGTTGCCATACTTCAGCTGGCTTTTTGGCTTAACTAACTAGGCTACTATCCTGATTTTGTTGGATAGGAGGGATTGCACTCTAGTGAATTTGCCTCAGATGAAGCTTTGGCTGCACATTAGCTCTGATGCTCTGTGCTCGTTCTTGTGTAGGATGCCGTCTAGATGCCTTATACGCTGTTGCCACCTCCATCCTTGTTGGAGATGACTAAGGAAGAATCAACAATTTATTTCCATTCAATTCAATGAATAGTAACTGCTTGTCTAGACTGAAGTGATGCTTCCACAAGCCGAAGACTGCTGGTATTCCCTGAAGTTGGAAATGGGAAGGAAGGTTTTCTCTCTAGAGCCTTCAGTGGGAGCAGGACACTATTGACACCTTGGTTGTGGACATCTGGCTTCCAGAACTGTGACAGAATATATGTCTGTTGTTTTAAGCCACCTGGTTTGCTATGGTACTTTGCTATGACAGCTCTAGGAAATGAATATGACATGCAAATGGTTGGAGTTTGAGAAATGTTATTCTGAAGATCCTTTCTTTTTTGGCCTTATAGAAAGAACAAAATGGAAAATATTAATTTTCCATGATGATGCAGATGTGATTGCATCATGTCTTCTGCAGTTATCAGTTATATTGGATGATGATACAAAGCCATCCATGTGTTTGGGGAACATAGAATGCACAGTAGAAATCCAATCCTGAAAACTCATAGTTGCAGCTCTGTGAGTGACAACACCTGGAGACATCTGCAGCCTCATCAGGGAGATGGATATGGAACCTGTGGACTTGAACCGTGGTTTGAACTTTCTTAGGAGGATTGACTCAGACAGAGGTGGGGGTAGGGTGAGAGGAATAAGAGTAGCACAGCGGGGTAGGGAAGAGATCTTCAAAAATTTTCCACATGAGACAGCCACCAAGCTGGACATTCAAGAAGGAAATAAGTGGGCAAAGCCTCAGAGTTCAAAGGCTGCCAGGGTTGACTCAGGCCTAAGTGGTTTCAGATAGCCTGGGCCCTGGCCCATGGGTCAACTGGATTTCCCGGAGGGTTTTCTCTGTCTGATCCACTGGGGCCTGGGAAGGGAAAGCTCTGAGCTGTGTAGACTTAGAGCTGAGAGACATCAGCCAGGGTCTGCAGGACTCCCTAAGACCATGGTAGTCAACTTGATCAGCTCAGGAAAGTGTCCCAGAAGCTTTAGACTAGTGCTTGGTCCACAGTCCTTGGGGAGGGGTCTGGGGATCATGAATTTTAAAATGTCTTCCAGGAGGGTTTGATGTTCAGTCAGGCACTCTAAGAAGTCAGTGCTTGCTCCAAAGTGGTGGCACGGAGATAAGGCTGAGACCAGCTCCTTTCCCCAAGTTGACCCTGGGAGACGCTGTGCCCCTCTGGAAGCCTGAACCAGCAAAGAGCCACTGCACACATTCTTTGGTACCCCCAGAAGCTGCCTCCACCCTCGTCTATCAAAGGCAAGGCCAAGTTCAGAAAGATGGAAAGAAAGAATTTCCTAAGTCAGAGCTATTCAATTTGCAGGCAACAACGAAAGCAAAAATTCAGGAAGGCTGTGAACTTGTCCTTGGCAGAGTGCTGGATGTCTTGACAAATTCCTTGCTCCATTTCCCAGCAGGCACTCACAGTGGGCCAGATGACCTGACTCCGAGCTCCCTCTGCCAACTGGTGAGGCCTGTCCCAGCTCCAGCTCCAGCTCCTTTTTTGGGTGGCCATCCCAAGTAGCCCCAGGCCTAACGTGAGCCCGCCCTGCCCTCTGCCCTCATGGCCCGCCCTGCCCTCTGCCCTCATGGCCCGCCCTACCCTCTGCCCTCATGGCCCGCCCTGCCCTCTGCCGTCATGGCCACTGTGGGCCTGCTTTGCACTCTTGAGTGTTCCAGTCAGCCTGGATTTTATGACACACTTGATTTCTATATTCTAACTCAGACACACAGTAGCTTCTCTCAGTTTGCTCATGTGTAAAATGGGGATGAAAATGCCCGTCTCTTGTGACCATTACATCACAGAATGCCTGCAGTCTGGTTCATGGTAGGTTCTCAAACATTCACCTGTTGGTCCCCAAACTTTTAAGAATAATAATGGAACTTTCATGACAGCCTCTTCCAATGGATTTGGGATATTGGGGGTGGGGAATATGGGATTGGTGCTTCAGACCCGGAGGCTGACTTACATCATCTTCTGACTGTGCCGTGTGGCTCCTGGGCCACAGGGACATCTGTGACATGAAATCCCCCGGTCTCTTGTGCTGAATCAGAGCGGATGTGTGTACAGGTGATTTATGGTGACAGTAATGATGATGATGACGGTGAATTAATACACGCCAGAGAACACAATCCGTTTCATGAAGTGGCTGCCCTGCAGAGAGTTTTGACAAAGGATAAGTTTAATTAAGTGAGGGGTAGAAGGGAGGCAGGGGCTCCTATGCTCCCTGGGAGCAGGGCTGGGAGCACAGGTCTGTCAGCGGTGCCCTGCTCAGCATGGGGTGTACCTCGAGCCTCATGCTGTCTTCAGGAGAAGAGGCGAGTCAGCTGTGACGCCTGACAACATCTCTTCCCTCCAGATTCTAATCCATCTCTGGTCTCACTAACATTTTCCTGAAGTGTGTTCACACTTTTCTCCTGTTCTCTTCACCCACATGATTCTCAGAATGACGGTATTGCCTTCTTAGAAACAGCGAAGGCCTGATGGGATGCTGGAGGGGTGCCGGGGACTCATCTATCTTGAGCGCACAGTGGCCGGCTGGCGGGCCAGATGGGCTCAAGCCCAGAGCTGTTATCATTATTATTACTACCGTGTCACTGCAGCAGCGCCTGGAACTTAGCAGAAAACAGAGGCGGGGTGAAGAGCTCTGCAGGAGTCCCCCATTCACTTCAAGGCCCCTTTAAGCCCACTAGCCATCTCATTCGTTGATATGCTGCGCTCAGTTAGGACACAAATGTCTGGTGATGATGAGGCCACCACTTTGGGGCTCTGGTCTTTTAACTTCGATTACAGATATTTAAAGTGCACGTTGGAACGCTTGGGCCCTCCTTTCCTTTATCCTACACGCAGCATTCCTGTCTTCCCTAGGGCTGTTTTTCTGAAGGACCGAGAAAAGTCCTGCTCCTTTGGAGGTGATGTCGTGATCGACAGCTCCTTGGACAGGGGCTGAACGTTGCTTTGAGAATTTAAAGTAAAAGGAGATTTTTTTTAAAAAACCTTTTTATTGGGATTTGGTTACAAGTTTACAGAACAATTGGGTTTCCACTCAACAGTTACACATTCTGTTTTGTGACATTGGTTGCAGTGCCCACAATGTAACACCCTTCTTCCCACTTCCTCCCTGTGTTTACTGTTTCCCTCCGTCCTTCTTTCTGAGCCCTCCTGCCTTTGGAGATTTACCCCTGGACACATGCTGCCCTTTGGATCTCATCTGGTTGATTGTTCTAAGCAGTGCATGTCTCCCTGGTGTCACTGTTCACCCCATATGCCTGTCTATTGTTTGGCTGGAGGTTGAGCCACGAGGGTGAGTTCGACGCCAGGCTTGAAGGTTGTCTAAGGGCCATAGTCTCAGGGGTTCCACCAGTCTCTAGCAGACCAGTAAGCCTGGTCTTTTTTCTGATTTTGAGTTTTGTTCCACATTTTTCTCCCACTCTGTCCAGGACCTCCGATTGGGATCCCTTTCAGAGCAGTCATCAGTGGTAACCGGGCACCATCCAGTTCTTCTGGTCTCAGGGTTGTGGAGGCTGAGGTTCACGTGGTCCTCTAGTCCCTTGGCCTAATTGTTTCTATGATCGTGAAAGGAATTTTGACGTCTTACTGTGACTGTGTTGCTGTTGGAGTTGGTTGGCTGGTGGAGGTGTTCTCTGGCCCTCTTCTGGGATGAGGTACTGTGCAGAGCATGTTGCTCTCACCACGCTGCGTATGTGTGTCCCTCATATGTTACTCCAGTGGCTCTTTCAGCAAAGGTCTGTGGTTATTGTGTGGGGCAGAGGGGGGCAGTGGTAAACTGCTGAGCACTTGCATCTGAAGATACCCTTATCTTACCTGGACTGTTGACCTACAGGAGCTCTGGGGATGCTGTGGTTAAAGCATTGGGCTGGTAACCAAAAGGTTGCTGGTTCAAACCCACCAGCTGCTCCATGGGAGAAAGATGAGACAGTCTATTTCCATAAAGATATACAACCTTGAGACCCAACAGGGCAGCTCTACTCTGTGCTATAGGGTCGCTATTAGTCAGAATCAACTTGATGGCAGTGGGTTTGGGTTGACCTGTGGTTTAGCTAGTAGTGGATTCTAGATTCTAATTTATTATCCCTCAGCCCTGTGGATACAAGTGCTTCTGATCAAAAGAAAATGAACCAGTTACTATTGAGTTGACTCTGGCCCATGGCAGCCCCACGTAGTATAGAATGGCTTTGCTCCACAGGGTTTCCAATGGTGGATTTTTCAGAAGTAGATTGCCAGGCCTTTCTTCCAAGGTGCCTCTGGATGGACTTGAACTTGTATTCTTTCAGTCAGTATCGAGCTCATTAACCATTTGCACCACCACCCAGGGACCCCTCTGTTACATAAGGGTTTTCTAATGCTTCTAGTAGCAATAGATCTTGTTTACTTCTTTGCCAGCATTTTTGTTTTTCTTTTTTTTTAAGGTCAAGTGTGTGTGTGGGGTCGAATCATTGTGAGACTTTACAGCCCTGTGGCAGGGTGAGTGGGTGAGAATAGCAGAGCAGGAGGCTGAGGCTGGGTTCTCACCTGGGTCTTATCCACATGAGGGGCTTGATGGGGGCTTGCTGGGACAATCACCAAGGGCCTGTCCAAGAGCCCATGTTTTTATTCCAGTGGCAGCTTGGACCAAACTGCTTTAAGTGGCTGTTCTCAAAGTTACCAGTTCTGCCAAGAAAAGAAGACAATGGCGGGTTTTCTACTTGGCTTCCCTATTTGTTAGGATACACAGTGCAGAGGTCAGGGTCCAGAAGCAAAGTCAGCCAGGCTTGATTCATTTGCAAAGCTCGACTATGGGGTTAGTCTGGAGTTTCTAAGCAACTATGCTCCCTGCCTGTGATGTTCTGGAAGGAGACTTCATTGAAGCAGGCTCAGATGGTAGCATGGAAAGCAATAGAGAAGAAATATAAGAGCAAAAACAAACCAAAGAAAAAAGCGAACAACGAAAAACCAGGAGGCAGATGCTAACAGGAGACAGCACCGATGGAATGTCGGCACCGGAGCGGACACTTGTCTGAACACACTATGTGACCTGGTGATGCCAGGAGGCAGGTCTGCCCTGCCACGTGGGAGTTTGGGGGGCCACAGGGCAAAGCATGTGGCCAGAGCTAGACAGTCAGGAGCATGTTCCTTTCAACACCTGTCCTGTTTATCATGAGCGTGTGTTTTTCAGGTTGCCCACCTCTTGGACTGGAAACTCTGAAGATCACTGACTTCCAGCTCCATGCATCCACAGTGAAGCGCTACGGCCTGGGTGCACATCGCGGGAGACTCAACATCCAGGTACCTGCCCGATAGAAGGAGTCTGATTGCTTTGCTGGAGTCCCGGGTGGTGCAGACAGTTAACAGTCATATGGACAAGTTGGTGGTTCAGATCTACCCAGAGTCACTTGGGAAGAAAGGCCTGCTGGTCTACTTGCAAAAAAAAAAATGGCCACTGAAAGCCCTGTGGGGCATAGTCCCATCATGATTCACACACATGGGGCCATCATGAGCCATAACCATCTCTAATGACAGCTGGTTTGGTTTTGATTGCATTGTTGATAGCTATGCTAATAGACTCAAACCAAAAAAAAAAAAAAAAAAAAACCCATTGCCATAGAGTTGATTCCAACTCACAGCGACCCTGTGCAACAGAGGAGAACTGCCCCATAGGGTTTTCCAGGCTACAATCTTTACTGGGAGCTCTGGTGGTATAGTACCTAAGGCATTTGACTTCTAACTACAAGG
>NW_006921625.1:9216725-9227604 GCF_000298275.1 Orycteropus afer afer
AAAAGAAAACCCATTGCCATAGAGTTGATTCCAACTCACAGCGACCCTGTGCAACAGAGGAGAACTGCCCCATAGGGTTTCCAATCTTTTTATTTTCCCCTTAACTTTTTATTGTGATTCGAATGAAAATTTATAGAGCAAATTGGTTTTCCATTCAGCTTTTTTTTTTTAGAGTCAAGAATTTACTGGGTATTTTTATTCTGTATATTACAGTATTACTTGCCAGTCTAATTGTTTTTTTGAACATTTTATTGTGGCTTGAGTGAAAGTTTACAGAGCACACTAGTTTCCCATTCAACAATTTATGCGGCATTTGTTTCACGTTAGTTGCAATCCCCTCAATGTAACGACACTCTTCCCCTGTCCTCCCTGGGTTCCCTGTTTGCATCCACTCATCTTTCCTGCTCCTTCGTGCCTTCTGAAATTTGTTTTTGGGCAAATGCTGCCCTTTTGGTCTCGTAAGGTTGATTATTCTGAGGAGCACATTCCCCGTGGGTGTTATTGTTCACTTTATAGGCCTTGTTTGGTTGAAAGGTGATCTTCGGGAGTGGATTCAGTGCTGGCTTGGGGGTATCTGACAGCCATGAATTTTGTTCTACATTTTTTTTCCTACCTGTCTGTCCAGGATCCTCTATGGTGATCCTGTTCAGTAGTGGTAGTCGGGCACCATCTAGTTCCTCTGGTCTCAGGGTAGTGGAAGCTGTGGTTTGCATGGTCTGTCAGTCCTTTGGACTACTTGTGTTTCCTTGACTCTTTGATAGCCTTCATTCTTCTTTGCTCCAGATGGGGAGAGACCAATAATTGTATCTTAGATGGCCACTTGTAAGCTTTGAAGATTCCAGTCACTACTCACCAAAGTAGAAAGTGGAACTTCATCTTCATGGACTATGCTATTCCAGTTGACTTAGATGTCCTCTGGGAAGGTTGTGATCTTTAGGGAAGCAGACACCATGTCTTTCTCCCACAGAGCAGCTGTGGGACCTTTCAGTTAGCCATTGAGGACTTAACCACTGTGCTGTTGGTCATAGAGCCAGCCATGGCTAATTGGGCTTGGGTCAGGCCCTGTGCAATGCATTTAAATGCATCAGTCCTAATGCCCACAACCAGGAAGGCCATTGTTGCATCTTCCTCCTTTTACAGACACTGAGGAAAGGTGTTTCCAAAGACTCTAGTTAATCAGTGATTTGCCAGCACCTGGACTGGGTCAGTTTGCCACCTGCTCTGAGCTCTTCCCCTAAACATGCTCTTCTCTGTCTGGGAGGAGCAGGAGAAAAAGCTAGACTTGTCAGCTGCAGAAGTCAGCTCCAACTCATGGGGACCTTGTGTACAACACAGTGCAACGGTGTCCTGTCCCGCTTTGTCCTCACGGCTGCCCACATGTTTGAGTCCATGTTTGCGGCTACTGTGCCTGTCATCTCAGCGGGGGTCTCCCACGCCCTCATTGTCCTCCTCCAGAGTGTGGTTCCTCCTGATGATGTGTCCGGAGCAAGCAACTCAGGTGGTGGTCTGTTGGGCTCCACAGCGTTTCCATGGCTGATTGTCAGAAGCCTGCCTTCCTAGTCTGTCTTTGTCAGGAAGCTCTGCTGAAACCTGTCCACCACGGGTGCCCCTGCTGGGATTTGAAATACCGGTGGCATAGATAGCCTCCAGGCTCCCAGCAACACACAGGCCCCCACAGTAGGACAAACGGACACACAGGTGGTAGCCTGTGTGGCTGGGCCTCTTTTATTTCTGTGTAGCTCTGTCCTGCTCTGGAACTAACCCAGTCTAGGTACTGGTAGATCACTGATTAACTAGAGTCTTTGGAGACACCTTTCCTCAGTGTCTGTAAAAGAAGGAGGATGCAGCAATGACCTTGACCACTTGTGTTATCTGATCTGCTTGAGTAAGTCTCGGGCTGGCGGGGGCTTGCTCTATCCTTTGCTGGGCTCCCTGTGTCTGGAACAGTATATGGAACAGTGCCTGTTGCATAGCACTTGCACCAAAGACATTTGGTGGCTTTTATTCAGTGACCTGCCTAACTGGGTCACTCAAAGGTGAAAGGTCCTTTCCTTGGGTCACCCTTCCTGCCTCCTTGGTCTACCACCAGTGGGAGGCCTGCCCCAGGCAGAGCCTAGCTCCTCCTGCTGGAAGCTCCTCCCACCTCAGTTGGAGGAAAACAAGGGGGTGGCTGGGAATCACATCAGTGCTTTCTTTGTGAAGATCTGATTTCTTCAGTTACTTATTATTTACCTGATTCCCTCTGAAGGGGCCCTGGTGGAGGATCAGTTAGGCGCTTGGCTGCTAACTGGAAACACTGGTAGTTCAAACTCACCCGTGACTCCATGGGAGAAAAGATCTGACGATGTGCCTCTTGAAGATTATAGGCTAGGAGACCCTGTGAGGCAGTTTTGCTCTGTCCTGTAGGGTTGCTGTGAGTTGGGGTTGACTTGATGGCACACAACAACAGCAGCAGCAGCAACGCCCTCTGAGAAGTGGTGGTGGCTCCGTGGTAGGCTGTCGGAGATCTGGGTTTGATTCCTGGCATTGCACCTCATGGCAGCCACTCCCTGTCAGTGGAGACCTGTGTGTGCTGTGATGCTGAACAGGTATTAGCAGAGCTTCCAGACTGAGTCAGACAAGGAGCCAAGGCCTGGGGATGTGCTTCCAAAAGCCAACCGCTGAAAACACTACAGATCGCAACAGTCTGATCCCGTTGTGCGTGTGCTGGGGACCAAGGACAGCAGTGCTCTCCAATGAGAAAACCCTCCTACCGGCTCTCACAACCTGAAGGTGATTCTTTCATAGCATAGTCCAGACCAGCACCCCCTCACCTCTGTGGCCACCTGCGTTAACTCCAGGAGACATGGTGCCCACAGGGTCTGGGAATGGGTTTGCTACACAGTCCCCCCCACAGGCCAGTGATGACTAGGTCAGGTCCCAGAGTCGAGGCCCCATGACACGTGATTCTACGGTCACAGGTGCACACTTCCCAAAGTCACCTCCCAAAATACACCTCCCCGCACACAGCGGCTTCAAGTGCAGTCCAAAAATAACCCCATCTTGTCACACATGTGAGGCTATGTGGGCGTGTCAGCTGATGGGATTTCGTGGGAGAGAAGCACCTTGGTATCAAAATTAGAGACCCTGTTCCCTGCTGTACAGCGGTGCGTGGGCTTCAGCCACCCCTCTGCCGGCCCAGCTGCTGCAGGGCGGACCCAGAGGTGGTCCAGCCGGAAGTTTCAGCTTGGGTGCTGGCTTGGTTCTGCCCTGAGGCACGTGAGCCGCCTTAGGCCAGCTGTCCTCCTATGAGGCTTGATGTCACCCGCAGTGAGGCAGACCCCCTCCCCAGCTCTGCTGACATCATGGTGTTGTGAGGATCAAAAGAAGTAAAGAAAGTGAATGTCCTTGCCAATCCTTCCATGCAGGCGCTGGAGTCCCTTCCTTCCGCGGACTGTTGTGAAGTGCCTGGGCTGCTTGGGCACTGGAGAGCGAAGATGACAATCTCCTGGTTTATTCCCTGCCCTCAAGACGCCCCAGGTCTCTGTCAGGGAGAAGCAGCATCTGGTCTGCCGGCCCTTGGCACTGTTCCAGGCTTCCTGTGCATTTGTGCCTTTATGAAAAATCCAAGCTCACTGCCGTCGAGTCGGTCCTGACTCATAGCGACCCCTCCTTGGGTTTCCGAGGCGATATCTCTACAGAAGTAGATTGCCCAGTCTTCCTTCCAAAGAGTGGCTGGTGGGTTTGAACGGCCAGCCTTCTGGTTAGCAGTCCAATGCCTTAAGTACTGCGCCACCAGAGATCCCGTGAGAGGGTGCTATTACTCTCATTGCTCTTTTCTCTAGGAAACAGTCACCTCGGGCAGGTGGGCGGGTGGCATGAACTTGACAGGATTCCCAGGAGAGTCAAGGTGTGACTCCAAGGGGCTTTAAACCCAATGACTCCATAAAACCGCCTTCCAAAGTCAGCAGAGATGCAGGGAGTGTTCTGGGCGTGGCTGGAATCCTTATTAACTTCTCTCTGTTTTGACAGTTGTCTCACACTGATGTACTCACCTGTCACCCAGGTTATTGCCAAATGGGGAGCTCTGTGCGGAATGTGGGCGGCTTGCTTTTCTGTGTCCCCTGCCTGTTGCAGCACAGTCTGATGTGTCAGGTTCTTCCCCAGAGCTCAGCAGAGCCATCGCTGTTGTGGCAGTCTTCCCCACTAGGCGGTGCAGCCAGGTCTGCTGTGGCGTGCGTTGCGGTGTCTCAGATTTGCCCATGTGTGATTGGTAACTACAGGAATGGTGTCATCATGACACAGAAGCATCATTGATTCATGTACGATTTTTCCCAGAATGTTAATGTTTGATGGGAGTCACAGCCCTGAACCCAGAGTGCACTTGCATAGTGGACGCAATGCTGTCCGTGGTACCCACTATGCCCTGCTCTTCTTGTTGGCTTATTGTAGCCACATACTCTGTTTAGAAACACTTATTGCCCAGTTCCTTGGCCCATTTTGCCTTTGACTCTCCACTCAGCAGCCTCCACTCTTCCATCAAACACTGTCGTTTTCATTAAAGATCTAATCTTATACTCAATTATAGCTGTACTCCTTTTCTTTTAAAGCAACTGGGCATGTCTTTTTAACTGTATTTTTTAAGATTGGTTTCTTTTTGGCTTCTGATTATAGAACCTCATAGATTTTGAATGATCTGTTTGGAGCCCTGCTTCTCCCATGCACTGGGCTTTGTAGTTGAAGAGTTTGCAGGCTCTGAACTTTTCTCCAGGAATGCATGTGGATAGCAGGATTAGGTGTCTCTTTTTCCTTCCTTTTAAGTAGAGGTCTTTGACCCTTGAACTCAACTTCAAACTTCTTTTCCTGCAAGTAGAATTTTGTTTATGTAAATTTAATAACATAATAGCAGAGAAGAAGCCAAAGTTTACATTTCACTGGTCCATGGGGATGAGCTAGATTTTCCAAGGGTTTAAGGAGGAGTCAAGTTCATCAGGATTGCAGAGGCTTGGCCTCTCACATGAGGTTGCTTGCTGGTGTGCCCAGGACCTTCTTCTGACTCCTCAGGGGGCTTTGGCCCCATCTGGAATCAATAATCTGATTGTTCAGCTCCAGGGACAGCAACACACTGGAAGATAATGCACTCAAAGAGCACATCTCGCAAGCCCCCTCAAGTCGCACTTGACCTTGTGCCTGTGCTTGGTCCTAGGAGGTGACCTGTGTGCACGTGGGTCATCTAACAGCAGCTTGTCTCCTGACCAATACCCACAGGGTTCTCTGAGGACCCCAAGGGCTTTTCCATGGCACATAAACTAAGGGAGGGAGTTCAGAGACGGAACCGCTGCCTAAGTAACTCAACCCACGGCCGTTATTAGGTTGGTGTTTCTGGGTGGTCAACAGTTAATGTGCTCTGTTGTTAACTGGATGGCTGGTGGTTCAGGTCCACTTAGAGGCACTTGGCAGAAAGGCCTGGTGATCTACTTCTGGAAAACCAGCCACTGAGAACCCTATGGAGCAGGGTTCTAGTCTGGCACACTGAGGTCTCCACGAGTGGGAATCAACCCAACAGCAGTTAACAGTGACATTACCAGGTGGACGCTCCCTGAACTGGAGCCTTGAGCAGCTCTCCAGCCTCGCCATTTCGGAGGCCTGGGTTCCATGGAACCCCTATGGCTGTGAAGTTTCCTAAGTATGACCCTGATGTGTGATCAGAGGGACGCGATGCTGAGAGAGTGTGCTCGCAACTCAGGTCACCACAGCTCCTGCCTGTAACGCCCAAAACCCACACCCACTGCTGTGGACTCAATTCCGACTCAGCGCCCCTAGAGGACAGAGTAGAACTGCCCCACAGGGTTTCCAAGGCTGTCAATCTTTACGGAAGTCACGCATTTCTCCTGCAGAGCAGCTGGTAGGTTCAAATCGTAAACCTTTCAGTTAGCAACCGAGAGCTTAATCACTGTACCACCAGGGCTCCTGTTTCGTGCCTGTAAAGAAACCCAAACCTACTGCTGTTCCAACTCATAGCTACCCCCACTGGGTTCCCAAAGCTGTAAATCTTTACAGAAGTAGATTGCCTCATCTTCCTCCCACAGAGCAGCTGGTGGGTTTGAAGTGCTGATTTTCTGGTCAGCAGCCAGATGTCTTACGCACTACGCCACCATAGCTCCTTATTCTTGCCTGTACTGGGGAATTAATAAAGTTGATGGTCAGATCAGAGTTTGGGAAAAAGAAGTGACATTTTGTGGTCTGTGGAAAAAATTGTGGGGCAAGGCATTAACAGCTCTAGACATCTTTGTGGTGGCCTGGTCACAGCCACTGACCCTCTGTGGCCCACGTTTCAGGTCTCAGGCATATTAGAAATGACTCAGGGTTCGGTCCCTTAGAGAAGTTCACAGCCTGTGCCTCCCTCATGAGGAGGAAGTGTCTGGCTATAGTCATGGTATCGGTCAGATCCACTTTGTGCCACTGCTGGGATGAAGCACGACTCCTCTTTAGTCATTCCATTGAAGGAATATGACAAGGCACCTGGATGATGACATTGTATTCAGTTCCAAGGTCCTGATAGTGTTGCTTAACTGAAATCAGGTGTATGCTTCAAAGAAGGCCAAAGTCCCTGCGTGATATGTGCCCTGCGGGAAGGCACAGCTCAGTTATAGAACATTGAGCCAAGGTTAGTCCTGGTGGTCCGGATCCCTCTCTGCACACCACTCACCAAGTTCACGTGCACATCCCACACGTCTGCCTCCCTGGAGCCTTTTGTACTGGTGCACCCAGGGCCCTGGTTGCCCAAATGTGGAGATCACTTTTGTCCTGCCAGGAAAGATGGGGAAGCACCTGGGGCAGCACCACGTTCTCAGGTGTCACCTGTGCATATCCCACACCTGCCTGCCCCAGGGCCCACACCTGCCCCCTCAGACCTTCCCCAACACTCTGGGTGCTCAGTCTCCAGCTTGTTTCCGTCTCACAGAACCTTTCTGCAACCCGCCAAGTCCTTGCGGGGAGCTCTGTATGTGTTAGGCATCCCTGGGTGATGCAAATGGTTAGGCACTTGGCTGCTAACCAGAAGGTAGGTGGTTCAAATCTACCCAGAACCGTCTCGGAAGAAAGGCCTGGTGACCTGTTTCCAAAAGGTTGCAGCCTACAAAATCCTATGGACACAGTTCTCCTCTGCACACATGGGGTCACTGTGAGTCAGAACCCACTCCATGACAACCAGTTAGGGAGTCCCTGGGTGGTCCGAACGGTTAAGTCCTGGGCTGCTAACCCGCATGTTGGAAGTTTGTGTGCAGCAGTGTCTCAGTGACCTACTTCCAGAAGATTATGGCCATTGAAAGCCCTATGGAGCACTTCTACTCTGAAGCTTGTAGGGTAGCCGGGAGTCGGAGTGAACTTGACTAGAACTGGTTAGAGAATGCTTGGATAGATCAAACAGTCAAGTGCTTGACTGCTAACCAGAAGGTTGATGGTTTAAACCCATCCAGAGGTGACTTGGAAGAAAGACTTGGTAGCCTGCTTCTGAAAGGTCACGACCATGAAACCCTGCCAAGTGCAGTTCTACCTTGTAACACATAGGATTGCCATGAGTTGGAGTTGTTGTTGTTAAGTGCCACCAGGAATGGTCATTTCTGACTCATAGCGATCCCATGTACAGCAGAACGAAATACTGCCCGATCCCGCGCCAGCTCCACGATCCTTGCTATACTTGAGCCCATTGTCACAACCACCATGTCGATCCACCTCGTCGAAGGTCTTCCCCTCCTTCGTCGACCCTCCACCTTACCCAGCATGACATCCTTCTCCAGGGAATGGTCCCCTCTGACAACATGACCAAAGTAGGTGAGACGAAGTCTGGCCATCCTCATTTCCAAGGAGCATCCTGGCTGCACTTCCTCCAGGACAGATCTGTTAGTTCTTTTGGCAGTCCATGGTACCTTCAGCATTCTTCTTCAGCACCACAACTCAAAAGCATCAACTCTTCTTCGGTCTTCCTTATTCATTGTCCAGCTCTCACATGCATACGCGGTGATTGGAAATATCATGGCTTGTGTCAGGCGCACCTTAGTCCTCAAGGAGAGGACTCAGTTGGACTAAGTTGAATTGGAGTTGACTGGATGCTGCAGAGGCAGAAATAACCACAATGGGTTTGGTTTACAAACCAAAGAAGGTCACGCTTATTCCAATAAAGGGATTTTATTCTGCATCTACTTCAAGGAACAGCCTGGGAGACAGTGTTTGGATGCCAAAGTGCTGGGGTTTGGGATATTTGGATTTTTATGAGAATCACAGGACTCATATTTTAAATTACCACTGTCTTGGAAAGTTCAATATGAGTCTTTGTTGAGTCAGTTCCAACTCACAGAATGAAACAACTTGCAGAATGTCTGGTCATGTGCCCTCCTCACAAGTGATGCTATCTTTGAGGCCGTTGTTGTAGCCGCTGTGTCAGTCCATCTCATTAAGAGTCTTCCTCTTCTTTGCTGAGCTGCTACTTTACCAAGCATGATGTCCTTCTCCAGGACTAGTTCCTCTTGGTCACATGTCCAAAGTGCGAGAGATGAAGTCTTGCCATTCTCACTTCTAAGGAGCATTCTGGCTATACCTCTTCCAAGACAGATTTGTTCATTCTTCTGGCAGTCCATTCACTATTCTTTGCCAACCCCATAATTTAAAGGCATCAATTCTTCAGTTACTATGAGTCAGAATTGACTTGACAGCAACAGCTTTATGAATAGTTACATTAATGATTGTTGTGTGTGGTTCTTACTCACATCATAAGCACATGGGAAGAACTCAGAGTAGAGGAACATACAACAGAAATGAAAGGGAAACCCACAGTAACAAGAGCCTCCCCCACCCATGAATGACCGATTGTTAAGGAGCCCCGAGATTACCTGATGCAGGTGTCAGTTCCGTTCCAGTTGCTACCTGCCAGTCACTCTGCTACACACATTTTTCTTTAGTATTTCTTTCAGTGTGTCCGGGGGACCATCTCTGTTTTGGAGGTATGGAAACTGGAGTCTGGGAGGTCAAGTGATCCCTCTGCCAGTAAATGTGGAGATGACACTCAGTTCAGGGCTTCTCGCTGCCGGGAGCCCAGGACTGGTTCCCCTGCCACTTCCTGTGCCCATGAGATGGTTCATCTCATCTCCAGATCTGTGGCCTCCTTCTGTATTCCATCTCAGTGCCCGTCTCCCCAACCTCACCTTGAGCTGCTCCTAGTGTCTGCTGGGCCCACATGCTGGCAGGGTCCCAGAAATGCACACGTGTGGGGTCTTCTGTTCACTCACTATCACTCCCTAAGTGGACCTTCTCTCTCCTGGGTGTGTGTAACCGAGGGTCAGGTGTGCAGGAAGAACAGATTCTTTTTTAAAAAATTCATTTAATCAAACATAAACTCTTGGGGACCTGGTGCTAGGTGTTGTAATACAACCATGGTAAAACGATTTCTTACCCAAACAATACCTTGTACCTCCAGTAGCTTCTATTTATTGTGTACCAGCCACTACACAGAGTGCTTTGCAGATGCCTTGTACAACCATCCCAGCAGCCTGAGTAGGTAGATTCTACTTCCTTCTCTGTTTTAAAGACAGATTGACCTAATTAAAACCAAATGCCCTCAGGTCGACTCCGACTCCCGGCGCCCCACGTGTGTCCGAGAGGAGCTGTGCTTCCCGGGTTCTTAGGGGCTGATTTTTCTGAGGTGGATCACCAGGCCTTTCATCTGAGGAGGCCCTGGGTGGACTGGAACCTCCAGCCTTTCTGTTGGCAGCCGAGCACATTAAGTCTGTATCACCCGAGGGATCCACTCACCTAATTAGAAGTGCTCAAATAATGAGTTGTAGAACCAGGACTTGACCGTGAACTCTGTGGGACTCCAGAGACAAGGGTTTGAGGAATCCATTGATCTTTATATTGATCGCTGATAGATGAATAATTAATTATCCTCAATTCCTAGATACATAGCACGGCCACAGACTTGTCTATTTCTTTCCCTCATCTTTTTTTTTTTTTCCTTAAACAATTAACAAATAGTTTATGGCATATTTAACAGATTTTATTTTAAACTATTTTTAAATTTCAAACTCTAGATATTTATTGGTTTCCTTGACCAATGCAAGACAATTTTTAAGAAATGGATTTTGAGTTTTGAAAATGCCTTCAAAAACAGTATTTCTTGTGACTGACTTTACTGCTGACTCAGTTCTGAACTGGGACAAGGCTCTCTGGGCATCCCTCATTGGTGTGAACGGTTAACACACTGACGGCTAATCTTCTACTCCACCTGGAAAAAATGGCCTGGTAATCTACCGAAAAATCAGCCATGGAACCCTATATGGAGCACAGTTCTCCTCTGACGCATGTGGGGTCGCCGTGAGTTGAAGCTAACTCCATAAGCTGACTGCATGGCAAACGTGAACTGGTTGCAGAAAGATCAGCTGATTTGCAGCTGGCCATGTTACGCGTTTGTAGAAAATTTGTCACAGAAGGTATTGAAGGGAGGTAGACATTCAGACCACACTATGGCAGTTTCATGGTAGATTACTTACTGAACTACATTGATCACATGTCACATCTAACATGTTTAGGTATACCTTTCCCCTCCCCCCAGTGGTGGCACCTTATTGGCAACCTATAAAGTTTCAGGCATTGCTGCTAAGAAGATTTTATTTTTCCCTCAAACAGTATCTGAAAATAGCTAGCCCTTCATTCTGTTACTGCCAGAATGGCCCTGAGCATTCTGCAGAGTGGCAGCTCTAAGGCTGTTACTCAGGAATCAGTAAATAGTTAGATCCACTTGGGTATAACTTTTTCATTTGCTTCCAGATGTTTCTGTATAGATGCAGCTCATGATCATGAAATATGCACAGTGTAGGTCAGTGGCTTCACGGCAGCAGAGGGATTC
>NW_006921625.1:9228359-9230379 GCF_000298275.1 Orycteropus afer afer
GAGAGAGAGAGAGAGAGAGAGAGACACTATCTTATCCCTATAACAGATCAAACTTTTTATTTCAACAATTTGTAATTGAAATTTCTCCAAACTCCATCAAGCATTTCCCTGCATGATTAAATGGCAGTGATTGTACTGTTATCTTGATTTCTCGAAGGCATCATGCAGAAGTCATTTATTGCACTGTGGTGTAATTCAGTGGCAGGTCTGGGGCTGGTGGCTTCCCTGTCCCTGGGTTCTCCAGGTGCTTGTTTTTTAAATTCATACCTGACTGTGCAGAGGTGGCTGTCATTTCTCAGTGAGTGCCCTTCAGAGGGCTCTCATTTCCCTGACACCACCACGTGTAACTGACGTCTGCTGTGCTCAGAGGAACTAGAGAGTGACAGCAGGAACAACTAGCCAGGCTGGCAAAACCAGAACCTTCAGTCCATGTCCCAGGCTGAAGACTTTGGTCGAGCAGCAGGAAAGCCTTGAAAGTGTCTGTGATTCTCCAGGGTAAGCAGCTTGGGCTCGGTGGCAGCCAGGTTCTTGTCTGCTCGACCTTCAACGAGGGATTCTCAGCCTGGGCACTGTGGGTATTTGGGGCGATGCAGTTCTTTGGGGGCTGCCCTGCGCAGTGGGAGATGTTTAGCACCATCCCTGGCCTCTCTCCTTCAGTTCCCAGTACCACACTCCTTCCCCTCCCCGTGTGACAGCCACGATGACTCCCAACAGTGCTAGATATCCCCTGGGGACAACGCTGACCAGGTTGGAAACTCTAGACTATGGGCCTGTTCTTTGTTGGGATTTTGTAACTCTTTTCTGGGTATTGAAATTGTAGACCATGTGACAGCAGTAACTGGAATGCCACTTGTAATACCCTGTTGTTGGCCGGTGTTGAGTCCCTTACCGACTCACAGTGACTGCGTGGGGCCCAGTGAGGTGCCCTGTAGGGTGCTCTTGGCTGTCATCTTTCCAGAAGCAGATTGCCACGTCTTTCTCCTGTGGAGCTGCTGGGTGGGTTCGAATTGCTGACCTTTTGGTTTGCAGCTGAGAGCTAAACCACTGTGCACCAGGGCTCCTGGTAATACTCTAGAATTTTGTAAGACTCAAAATTACTCTTAAAGCATCCATATTCTCACGATTTGCTGGTGCTAATCAAATAGTCATTATGTAAAATACAGTGATAAGTAACATTTATTAAATGCTCATTTTATAAGCTTGTGCTTATTCTATGTCAGGCTCTGTTGTAGGCGTAGTCAACACTCTAAGGGAGAAATGGTCACTGTCCTCCTCTGAAAGATGAGGGAAACAGAGGCACAGAGCGTTTGGGCAAGTTGCCTTGGTTTACACAGTATGTAGGTGGCAGAGTCAGGATTCACTCCAACGTTATGACTGCAGGGAGCATACTGTGCACAAGTTGATCTTAAGAGGCTGAGACACAGGAAGGACTTGGGGGGCATATCAGTAGAGGAGTTTGCCAACTCAGTCTCCAGCAAAACTGCTGAAAATGACAAAGCCCTGTCATTTAAAGTCCCTGCAATTGGTCCTAAGGGCATACAGCAAATGAAGCATCTATTCAAGAAAATCTACTACACCCTTTAAGAACAGTGAGGGTCAGTGTAGTTGAACCACTACCACTCCTTCTTTCTTCTTCCCAGCTTATGAGATGTGAACCGCCACTCCAGCTGGTGCAGACAGAATGCAGGACTCTTCCCACCCAGCTCCCAGTTGGGGCAGGGTGGGGGCTTTCTTCCCAGGTGGGACTGTTGTTGTTGTTAGGTGCCTTTGAATCATCTCTGACTCATAGTGACCCTATGCACAGCAGAAGGAAACACTGCCCCGTCCTGCCCCAGCTCCACAGTCCTTGCTTTACTTGAACCCATCGCCACAGCCACTGTGTCAATCCATCTTGTTGAGGGCCTTCCCCTCTTTTGTCGATCCTCCACCTTACCAAGCATGACATTCTTCTCCAGGGAATGGTCCCTTCTGACAACATGACCAAAGTAGGTGAGACGAAGTCTGGCCATTCTCACTTCCA
>NW_006921625.1:9232124-9247517 GCF_000298275.1 Orycteropus afer afer
GGTATACTTTAAATGGATGACTTGTATGGCATGTGGATTACATGTTAATGAGGCTGTTAAAATAAAAAGATGCCACGACACAGTCCCATATGCAGAACTCAGCCCATCAGCCCATCAGCCCAACTCTCAGCTCCAAGAGGACAGGGATTCCTGTTTCCCACTGGCACAGTCCTATGGCCTAGCCTGTTACTTGGAGTGTAACAGACACAGTGAATGCTAGTTTTACTAAATCAATGCAACTGTGTTAAACACCAGTCTTGTACACAGTTTATGAGAAAAGAGGAACTGCAGCAGAACCTAAGTGCACTAAGGTTTTTTGAAAGAAGAATATCATAGGCCATGAATAAGTTGCAGGTCTCTATCATTAGGAGGGTAACTGCCTTCAAATGAAGAAAGAGAGTGATTGAGTAATTATAGCTTTCAAACTGTACCCATTTCAGATGATAGGGATCATCTTACTATGTGGCAGAGTTGGGAAATGAGCCGTTATGCTTAATAGAGAGTTAGTATCACTTTTAAGAATTAGACAAACACTGAGGAGCAGTTAAGGATTGGTGACATACACTCACAAAATTAATACTTCATTTATGATTCTAGACGGTACCCTGCAGCACTTCCAGCATACACCACTCATGCTGTCCAGACACCGAGTTGCTGGCTAATCAAGAGCTTGCATCTTAGACAGGCTTTATTGTCCACCTTCAGTAGAGGTGGTTGTGTCTTTAGAAGACTGTGTGGTGTTGGTATTCTAGCACTTGCTCTCAGAGTTCTTTCAGGATTGTTTCAGGAATGGGTTTGGTGCACACTATGGTAGGGCCATGCACAAGGGTGATAGCAGCTGGCACAGTGATCAGTTGAGCTCCATTCTAGAACCCTTGGCCAAGTTGGCCATCCCCTGTATCTGGACTTAGAATTTTGCATCCATGTTGCCTGTTAAAAGTAAGGCTGAGCCCAAAACTTGAACTGAAAATGCTCAGAGGTAGGGAAAGTATATTGGCCCATCATTTTTATCTTCAGCATAACAT
Source organism: Orycteropus afer afer (assembly GCF_000298275.1). Lineage (NCBI taxonomy): Eukaryota > Metazoa > Chordata > Mammalia > Tubulidentata > Orycteropodidae > Orycteropus > Orycteropus afer. The sequence continues at coordinate 9,233,150 of NW_006921625.1, forward strand.
TCAGACTTCTTCTCATTGCATTCTAGCCTTGTGAAATAGACAGAGAAAAGTGAGGTTAGTGCAGAGACGGTCTTTGTGAACCAGGAAAGTTCACCTGCCTTCATAGCTTGTTCTGAGGTCAGGGAATTCTCTCTTCAAATGGAGATAAAATAGAGAAGCTTCCAGAATGTCACCTAAATGCAGATTTAAAAAAAAAAAAGTTCAGATCATAAGAATCATTAAAACCTAATGAATAAATATTCATTAACTTACCCTTCCACACCCAGCTCAAATACCACCCACCCACCCCTGCCTTGGGGCTTTGTGTCCATACTCTTCCCAAAGTTAGACCAAGTTAGTTGAGCTGTCCTTAAATACTCCCAAAGCAGTTGGCTCATGCCCCTGAAACAGCACGTGCCCAGTTATGTTCTAATTCATTGTGTTCACGTCTGTCTTCCTGCCTGGATGCTGACGTTCTGCGAGAGAACAATTCACCTACTATCTCAGCACCTGGCTTGTGTGGGCTGGTCTGTAGGAGACACTTAATATATGTCTGTGGATGAATGAGTAATAGGAGAGCTCATTAAATTTCATCTTTCACACTGGGCAAGAAGAAGACACATCATACTGAAGTATTTCCAATATTTCAACTTCCTTTTTATGATTTAGAATAAGGTATTGAGGGCACAATGGATTATTTTTTTAATTGTCACCCTTGATCTCTTCACCTACCCTCCCTCCCTTTCAGTCTCATGAAAATATTTGTCTTAATTTTCTTCAATTCAGAGTCTTTCTGAAGAACTCCCTTCTCTTCTTTCCAGGCAGGTATAAATGAAAATGACTTTTATGATGGGGCATGGTGCGCAGGAAGGAACGACCTTCATCAGTGGATTGAAGTGGATGCCAGGCGGCTGACCAAATTCACTGGTGTCATCACGCAAGGAAGGAACTCGCTGTGGCTGTAAGCATGGTTGGATGTGTGCTTTACTAGACCCTGTGTCTTTGGTCTATGGTTCCAGGGGTTTTTAAAGTTGCAGAGAAGTGTCTGGTAATAGGCAGTGTTGCTGTTTGGTGCGTTCCAGTCAGCTCTGACTCATGGTTACCTACATACAACAGAACAAAGCACTGCCAGGTCTTGCGCCATCCACACAATCCTTGCTGTGCTTGAACTCATCATTGCAGCCAGTGTGTCAACCCATCTCATTGAAGGTCTTCCCCTTTTCACTGACCCTCTACTTTACCAAGCATGATATCCTTCTCCAGGGACTGGTCCTTTCTGAGAATATGACCAAAGTCTGGCCATTCTTGCTTCTACAGAGCATTCCAGCTGCCCTCCATCCAGGACAGATTTGTTCGTTCTCTGACAGTGCATGGTATTTTCAGTATTCTTTGCCAACACCACAACTCAAAGGCATCAACTCTTCTTTGGTCTTCCTTAATAGGTAATAGAAGGGAGAAAACTGGAATGTGGGCATGAGATTGGGCTTGCTGTAGACACAGGTCTCACTTGGCAGGTTCATATATTGGAAGAACACCCTACTCCTGTATTAACCAGAAAAAGGATCCACTAGGCAGGTTAAACAGAATAAACAGAAAAGCAGTCAGAACAACGCAATGTAAGCAAATGCTGCCATCTTGGCTCCATACTTTTTGGTGAGAGAGTAGGTGTCCTGACTGGTGGATTGACATAGCCAGAGAGGATGAAGTGTGGACAAGCAGTGAGCACTAGGCAAGGATTTTGGCAAGGAACAGGGCCCAAGCCATAGTCCTGGGCTATAAAATAGGAATCTCCCAGACTCTGAAGAAGGACTGAAACCCTAGCCAGGTACCCTTGAGAAGGGGAGCCAAAGTGAGGGATAACCCAGTCTGCAGAAGCCCATTTCTTAGAACAGAGGTTGGTCAGGGCTGGGTCAGTAATAAAAACAAACAAACAAACAAACAAAAAACCCTGCTGCCATCGAGTCAGGTCTGACTCATAGTGATCCCTCCTTGGGTTTCCAAGGCGATATCACTACAGAAGTAGATTGCCCAACCTTCCTTCCAGGGAGTGGCTGGTGGGTTTGAACCACTAGCCTTCTGGTTAACGGTCATATTGTTGTTGTTGTTGTTGTTGTTGTTTGCCGTAAAGTCGGCCCCGACTCATAGCGACCCCTCCTTGGGTTTCCGAGGCAGTATCACTATGGAAGTAGGATTGCCCAACCTTCCTTCCGAGGAGTGGCTGGGCGGTTTGAACTGCCAGCCTTCCAGCCTTCTGGTGAGCAGTCAAGTGCCTTAGGCACTATGCTACCAGAGCTCCTAACAGTCAGATTAGGGTCAGTAATAAGCATGATTTAATGACAATCCTAAGAGAGGTGGGCTATTGTCCCTGAAACTCTCTAGCCCTGCCCAGGGCTGCATTTCTGGGCTCTCCATGTAGTTCCGGCCATGTGGACAGCAGCCTTGAAGAGATTAGGGGCTAGGTAGGGCCTGAGGACAGCAGGGTCTTGGGCACTTTCTGCACATCACCTGGAAACTGGAAATTCCTCTGATGTCTTCTCCGTTGAGAAGGCCAACAGCACAAGTGACCCAGCTCTTCTATGCTAGGCGATGACTGCTATGCTGATTGGCTAAGAGCCCTGGTGCCTGCCCCACCTCACGTCTATACCACCCTCTGGAATTCTAGTTCTTCATGTCTCTCAATCTTTACTCTTTACCCACTGGCAGTTGTGAAAATATGACTGTAATTTGCTAGTTAGATTAATTTAATTTCTGGAAAGGTCAGAATTAATAAACTGGGACAGAAAGTGAATCTAGCCTCTGGGCCAACATTTAACTGCCTGACGCTGTCACTGTTACGGAGGCTTATTACGTAGTGGCAGTTGTCAGCCAGTGACTCAACATCTCTTGTTTTCCTCTGAATTTTATTTATTGTGATGACGATATTATAACATCTAAGAACCTTTTAAAACAGGATCCATAATTCCACTGCCCTTATGCAGATAGGTTTATTTTTACATTTGCAATCATGTTACATATGCAATTGTATGTTATGTTAACTCTAAAAATACATCTGCAACGTTTTCCATGCTGTTTCTCAAAGTTCATAAGGATCGTTTTGAACAGACTGTCACTTCCTTGGTCATACCCCTAGTACCATACCAATCTTCTATCCCATATCATATTGCAAAAACATATTTTCACATCTTTTTTCTTCATGTGAATTATCTCCTTCAACTAAATCCCCAAGCGAGGATAAGCTGCATTTTGACAACCTTTCAGATGTGTATTGGTGCTGTTTTGTGGATCATATTTTGTCCCTCTGCTTTTCAGAAGCACTTCTGGACATGTTCACATAGGTTGATTTCTGCTCTGGGGTGGTCGGTACCATCACTTAACACCGTGACGATTGCTTTCACTGCTTAAGTACTGAAGGGCAGGAATGCTGGAAAGAAAAGTTGGGTTGCTCGAGGGAAACCAAAAATTGGAAAGAAGGCCTGACTGAGGGGGTTTGAGGTTGTCTGCTGGGACAATAGCAGAGATTGTACCTTCAGGCTTGGGCATCACCTTTCTGCCCGACCACGTTTATCAGGGGCCCAGGGTGGTGTCCAGTGATTATTGGATTAGGAAGCAAGAGGAGAGGTGGGAATGGGCTCACATTCCCTTCCAACTAGAAGCATTAGAGGGTTATGGGTGAGCAAGAAATTGCATTTGAACAGTAGCATTCCTTGGCATAGCCTGGAACAAGAGCAGCTAAGATGGAAGGAAGGGATATTATTACATTTAAGGGTCAGTTCTTTTTCAGTCTAAATGTGTTTCAAAACAAATTATTCTTCAGGGACAATGAAAAGAAATCTAATGTGTTTTGGTTTGGCTCACCTCGTGGAACAATATTGTCTCCACTAAGGGCTCAAGAGGAAATGGATAAGGATACTTTCTGGTGTCTGAGCTCTTTTTTGTTTGTTTCCTCAGAGGCATAAAAAATGCTGAAAGCATTGGGATCTCTTCTTGGAGGACCAGAAAACATATTAACAATAAATGTTGTTGTTTTTCTTGTTGCTGTGGAGTTGGCTGCAACTCATGGCAACCTTCTGTTTAACGGAATGGCATTTGCCAGGTGATGAGCTTCAAGGTCTTGTTTGAGTCCCTTGTCGCAGCTGTTGTGTGGGGCCTTCCACCCCACGGTTTCAGCGTTGCATCAGCCGGGGCTCTGTGGTGGTCCATACGCTTTCGCTGGCTCATTTTGGAAACGGGACCTTTCTTCCTGGTTTGTCCGGAAGTCACCCTGCTGGTGTTCGAGATACCGGTGGCCTAGCTTCCAGTGTCACAGCACACAACAAATGTGTGTTGCTGTTCATAGATGCCCTCCATGTGGTTGCTGGAATATGGAAGCACTTTACTAGTGATTGGAGTTAAAGATACACATTCCGAATACAATGAACACTTCATCAATAGGACTTTCATACTTGGTATTTTATTTATTTATTTATTTAGATTGTGATTTGGGTGAAAATTTACAGAGCGAATTTACTTTCCATAGAGTAATTCACATACACTTTGTCTCATGACATTAACTACAGTTTCCCACAATGCAGCAACTCCCCTTCCACTTCCTCCCGATAGTTACCTCTTCCCTGTGTCCATCCCTCCAAGCACTCCTGCCCCCTGAGCTGTTTCCCTGTGCATACATAGCCCTTCCTTCTCCCATGATTGTTCTCTCCAAGGAGTGTATCTACCTCAGGTAAATGTTCAGCTCCTCTGCCTGTCTTTTGTTTGGCTGGAAGCCACAGGTGTGGGTTCAATTCCAGACCTGAAGGGCAGCTAGGGACCACAGTCTCAATGGTTCCACCAAGCTCTATCAGACTAGCACACCTGGTCCCCTCTTTTTTCCCCCAAATGATTTTGAGTTTTGTTCCACATTGTTCTACCTCTCTATCCAGGATCTCGTACATAGATCCTCCTCTGAGTGGCTGACAGTGGTAGCCGGGCACCATCTAGTTCTTCTGGTCTCATAGTCGTATAGGCTGTGGATCGCATGGCGTACCAGTCACCAGGACTAATCTTTTCCATGAATCTTTGGTTTTTCTTCATTCTTCTTTGTTCTGGATGAGGAGAGACCCATCGTTGCTTCTAGATGGCTGCTTGCAAGCTTTTAAGATCCCAGTCACTACTCGCCAAAGTAGGAGGTGGAACAGTGTTTTGTGTAGTATGTTATGCCAGTTGAGCTTGATGTCCCCTGCGACTATGGTCCTCAGCCCACAGGTCCAGTATAGTTGGTATTTTAAATGAATGTCCATACTCTTATTTACTCCTGATTTGCTCTTTTTCTTTAAGAAATTGCATTCTTTAAGAACAGTTTTAGGTTTATAGGGAAAATTACTCAGAAAGCAGAGATTTTTCACCACCCCTGCCCCTCTGGCATGCAGTATCTCCTATTATTAACATCTTGCATTTGTGTGATACTTTATCACAACTGGTAAACCAATATCGATCCACTGTTGTTACCTGAAGTCCACAGTTCAGCAGGGCTCACTCTTGGTGTTGCACTGCTCTGAGTTTTGACAGATGCGTCGTGTCACATGTCCACCATGACGATATCACACAGAATAGTTTCACTGCCCTTAAAATGCCCTGTGCTGCTTCTGTTCATCTGTCCTCCCTCTCTCCCCCTGCTAACTAGTCTATATGTGTCCATCAGTTCCCCTATCTGATGCTTATTGAGTGTTTGATAGTAAACACTAGGGCTATAGAGTGGAGTAATTCCTGGCTGTGCCTGTAGGGAGCTTCCAGTCTTGGGGAGGAATCCAGCATTAGACCCATTAGAGTTCAGCAGGGTCCACACTGATCTGGAATGGGGAAGGAGAGCTGCTTTCAGACCTGGCATGCAAATGAGGTAGATGATGCAGAGAGGTGGTAAGGCTTTAGCTGAGGCCCATGACTAATTCATCATGAAGTTGAAGATAAAATCTGATATTCCAATTTTAATGTTTCAAGTATTTGAAAGTAGTAAAACATAATTGTTCTAAAGATAATGAATATATTTTTCACCAGTATAAATGATCCTTCCGCACTGCATTGCAATTTAGTGAAAATTTAGTATACTAATAAAAACCAATCTTGTATTTCCCTAATGTCAGAAAGTATATTAGGTATATGAGTGTTATTATAACTGATGTGGTGATCCAAAAGTTAATTATCCTGTTTGAGGTAAATGGATGCTTCTAATTACTCAGAAGAAATGCTGGCGATTTAAAATAACCAAACATTTTTAATTTTAATTGTTTAATAAATAAAACAATTCTCATTACCTCTTGGGAGTCTGTACATTTGTCCTTAAAGTGCAGCAGCAGCTCCATCAGTGACCTTGTAACGTGATGGCTGAGGAAGGTTTGCCCAGCTGGCTGAATTTTAAATGTAGTTGGGCTAATTGGAGGAAGAGGAATGGGCTGTGAGCCCAGCTTTGGGCCTGAGAGTACAAAGATGAACACGACTCTTCCTTGAGCCTTAGGAAGCTCGTGTTACATGTGACAGTGGGAAGTCCTGGCAGGAATACCGAGTGTGGGCTTCTCTGAGAATTCTGCTGGTGATGGAAGGGAGCTGATGAAGCACCAAAGTCAAAAGCAGGACAAGGTCAAGGAAAGGCGTAGTCCCTCCTTTGTCCTGAGGAGACAAGTGTGTCTGTAGCTGGAGGGGTAGAGCCAGCTGAGAGAGAAACATTAGCTATGAAGTGAATGGGAGCAGCTGATGGGGCAGGTACTCGAGGAGGCACAGGTGTGGTGATGAGGTGTGGCGCTGACACAGGTAAAGGGACTGACTTTGGAAAGGAGGAGCATCTCCTGGTCTCCTGAGATAATAGGAAGGGGGAAGTATTGAGGTGGGTTTTGTGTTCTTAGTGAAATAGAAGGCAGGGTCCTCTGCAGAGAATGAATGTGGTAGTTTGGGGATTGGAAATGTAAGAAGGTAAAAAATCTTTGTCCAGGGCAGAGAGGGCTCAGCAGGGGTCAGGAACTCGTAGATTTGTGGCTGCCACATTTGGCACTAGCCACGGTTTCTGCACTGGAGGATGGTAAGAGTTGATCCAAGTTGGGAAATGATAGGTCAGTTGCAGTGGAGGGATGACAAGAGACAAGGGTGTTGCAGGTGCTGGTAGAACACAGGCTGCATTAGGAATGAAGGGGTGTGCGGTTGGTATGAGAGCTGGTAGGGAAGGAGTTGAAACGCAAAAACACAATATGGAAGGTTCATTTACCAGTGCAGGGCAGGTTCAAGGGGCCCATGGAAGAGATGAAGGCAAAGAGTGAAGGGTCCAAGATACAAGGGAGGCTTGGCCAGTGTGGTAGTTAAAGTTGTGTGTCAACTTGGCTGGCTGTGGTTTTGAGTGGCTGGACAGCTGGATTTGGTTATTGCCCATGGTATGAGTGTAATCACCTCCATGGTGGAATCTGCTGTGAGCAGCTACATAGCTGCCTTTGGGATGTGGCCTGCTTCCATTATATAAAGAAGAGTTTTGAGAAAGGCCTCTAGCTTTTTGACGTGTTTGGTCCTGCATTGGGCCGAGTCATTGTCCAGTGGCCTGCTGTGTTGCCTGCCAGTTTTGGAATTATTCCTGGGCTTGAACCTGTGGCCTGCTGCTTGGCTGTTGATTTTAGGACTGTGCCTCTACTTGCAGACCTTGGGTTCATCAGTCTCAGCAGTCATCAGCTGCCTGAGTGAAGAGATGCCTCGGGCTCCAGTGAGCCTGGAAGAGGAGGCAGAGCTGAAACCCAAGGCTGAGGGGCCTTCACTCAGCCCCTAGAGCTGGCACTCTGAGTTTGGACTTCTAGCCTCCTCCTAAACTGTGAAAGAATAAATTCCTGTTTGTTAAGCCATCCACTTGTGGTATTTCTGTATAGTAGCACTAGAGAGCCAAGACACCCAGGGAGGATAGTGGCCTATTTCAGGACTCCATTGGCGCATTATTCCTAGAAGTGAGAATGGCCAGACTTCGTCTCATCTGCTTTGGTCATGTCGCCAGAAAAGACCACTCCCCGGAGAAGGATATGCTTGGTGAAGTAAAGGGTCAGCTACAAAAGGGAAGATCTCCAACAAGATGGATTGGCACAGTGTCTGAGATGACATAGCAAGGATCGTGAGGATGCTATGAGTCGGAGCCAACTTGACAGCACCTGGCAACAATAGCAGCATTGGTGCAGGGGAGATGATGATGGGGTTCAGGGACATCTGGGTCAGGTGGAGTGCACTGAAGGTCAGAGAGGAGCAGAAGTCAGAGAGCCTCAAGGCTACGGGCTGGCAGATTCCTTGGGGGAATCTCAGAGGCCAGCTGGACTATAGGAGAGGAGACAAAGGGACAGTTGAAGAGACAGTGGGGGCTGCAAGAGAAGAGGAACAAACGGAGGCAAGAAGTTGCCGTTGTTAGATGTAACTCTTTTGAAAACTGTCAGGTTTTGAACTGTTGAGTTTGGCATGAAATGGAGGGTTTTTCATGCAAACATCTCCAAGTTCAACTAGAAGGCCAGGTGTGCAGTTATTTCTTCGTTTTGTGTTAAAGTTCAATGATACCGGACAGTGACTTGAAATGAAATCAAGCTCTCACTTGTGGCGTGATGGCATGTACTGGTTTTCTGGGTGCTGATGACTAAGAATGAGCTCCAGGAGGGTGAATGTCTGAGACGGAAACGCCTTCAGTGCTGCTTCTGAGGATGGCATTTCCACCCTTTGTTCAAGGGCCTTTGTTCCTTGGCTGTGATTCCCCGGGAAAGCATCTAGATGGCTGCTGAGAGCACCCCACCTTTTCTGTCGCCTGTGTCCTGGTGGGAGACTCTGCTCACGGCTGGCACCCTCCCCAGGTTAGCTCACATCTATTTCCCACCCCTTGAGCCACGAGGGCCTGGGTGGCCTGGCTGCCTGCTGACCTCATTGCCTTTGCGTCTTGTCTTACCAGCACATGAGCCTCCTTCTTGTTACATGGATACACCCAGCATGCTCCTGCCGCAGGGCCTTTGCACTTGCCATGCCTCCTGCTCACTCTCCTCCATTCAGAGACTTTCCTGGATCACCCTTCCAAAGTGCCCCTGGCACTCCGTGTGCTCATGTGGCTTCATCAGAGCACTGATTTATTTCTTCGTACTTGCACTGAGATGTTCTCCCAGGAGCAGGTGCGGCCTGGCTTGTTTGCCTCTGAATTCTCCTACCAGGTCAGTGCCCTGCACAGGGCAGTTTCTCCAGGACTGGCCCCTCCATCTCCTTGCAGAAGCTCCTGTCATTCACACCTGTTCAGATCGTGTCCCGACCCTCTCTTCTGAGAGGCCAGCCAGGCTTCACCAGCCCAGGGTCCACCCAGCAGGGGCTCCCGAGTCTGTAAACATGGAGAGGAAATGCACCAGGGCCCCATAGGCATGTCTCCTTACTTCCTTTGCTGTCCTTCCTTCTTGGATGACACACCTCTCCCGGTGTTGGGGAGTAAGCGCATGGACCCCAGAGTGAGACTGCGAGATGTTGGTCCAACCTAGTGGTACGCCCTTGGGTGTGCTTCTCAGCCTTTCTGTGCCCCAGTTTCTTCATCTGTAAACTGGGTGTGATACTAGTCTCCACCCTTCAGGGCTGTGGTGAGGATTGAAGGAGTTATGTACGTCAAGCCTTTGAGGGAGTCCTGGGCCCACAGTGAAGATCCTGTGAGGATCTTCAGTACCTCCGTTTCCTTAGGAATCTGCTTTCTTTGCACCTCTCCCACCCCTCTTCTCTCCAGCCCCATGGAGCTCTCAGACCACACTCCTCTCTCTCTCTCAGGCCCTTGCTTCTCTTTGTGTGGTCTCAGGTGCCAGTCAGAGGCAGCTGCCACCAGCGCGCAGTGAGTGGGTGCTGTGAACGTTCTGTTCACCCTTCAGGCCTCAGTGGCCTGGGCTGTAAACAGAAGAGTGGCAAGCTCCCAGGCTTGTTGCGAATCTTCAGCGAGATGCAGTCTTTGGAAAGCACCAAGCACGTTCTGGACACACGGTAGATTCTCAACACATTGGAGCTGCTCTTGTTTGTGATGTGGCCCAGCTCACCCCCTTCTGCCCCACACTCTCAGCCCTCTAGCCCCTTGAAGTAAAGCTGAGCCATGGCCCAGATCCCCAGTGTCCCAAAGCTTCCACAGGGCACCCAGGATGGACTTCAGAACTGAATCAGGTTGGCCCTAAGAAGTAAAGAGTCTGACCCTTGTAAATTACTCCTGTGACACCTGGCATTTTGTTGGAATACACTTGATGAGCAGGCAATTTCTTTAACTCAGAGCAGGTTGGGTCTTACCCCAGCTCTGCTAGGCACTTTGCCTACATCCTTGGGTGGTGCCCCCCCATTGATCATTCCCAGTAACACCTTTCTTGTCCCCATTGTACAGATGAGGAAACTGAGCTTTGGAAAGCATAAGTAACCTGGTGTAACCCGCTTTGCCTCGTAATGTCCATTTTGCTGTACTCTACAACTCCACGCTGCCCCCCCCATTGCTCATGGTTTCTCTTGGGCTGTGGGGTGCAGATCAGTGTAGATGCCTCCACCAGCTGTGCACATGGGCTTGTACTTCAGCCGCGTGTTTCTGAGGCTGTGGCCAGGTGGGTACTGCATACGTGCCCCAGGGCCGACGCATCCGACTGGCAGAGGGAGCGGGGTGTGCCTGGGGCCCCACAAGACTTTTAGGGGCTGGTGAAAGTCTTCCATTTCTGTTAAAGTCATAAGGAAAAATAAACTTTTATGTAAAAGGAAATGTTTTAATAGATAATATTAACATATTCATCTTTATACCAATGTAGTTGTATAGTTTTAAAAAAAAAAATTCTTTTTTAATGGAGGAAGGACCTGTGGCAGGCAGGTTAATGCCCCCTCCCTACCCTTGGAAACCCAGTGGGGGTTGCTGTGAGATGTAATTGATCCGATGGCAGTGGATTTGGTTTTGTTTCCTTCCCCAGAAAAGATGTCCTAATCCCTGGGACCTATGAATCTGACAGGTTACACGCAGAGGGCATGAAAGTTGCAGATGGATTTAATGGACTGCTTTTAAAATAGGGAGATTGTCCTGGAGTATCCATGTGGGTCCAATGTCATTGTGGTGGTTAAATTTGTGTGTCATCTTGGCTGGGCCTGGTTGAGTGGCTGGGCAGCTGGTGGTAGTTATTCCGCATGATGAGACTGGCAATCAGCACCATGGTGGAATCTACCACAAGCAGCTGAGTAGCTGCTTTGGGTATGTGGTCTGCCTCCTGTATATAAGAAGCAGCTTTGGGAATGGTCTCTAGCTTATGGCACGCTTGGACCCTGCATATAGCTGTGTTGTTGTTCAGCAGCCTGCCATGCTCTGCTGACCTTGGGACTTACAATGGATTTGAATTAATGGCCTGCCATGTGGTTTGGTAACATTGGGACTGGGTCTTTTTACTTGACAAGCCTTGAGCTTGTCAGTCTCAGCAGCTGTCTGAGTGAAGAAAAGCCTCTAGCTCCAGTGGGCCAGGAGCAAGAGGCAGAACTGAACCATGAGGTTGAGGGGCTTTCACGCAGCCCCTAGAGCCTGGCACTTTGAACTCGGACTTGTAGCCTCCCAAACTGTAAGAGAATAAACCCCTGTTTGTTCAAGCATCCCATTTGTGGTATATCCTTGTCAGAGCGGCACTAGGGAACCAGAACAGTCATCACTGGTCCTTAGAAGTGGAAGAGGGGCAGAAGAAAGAACCAGAGAGGTGACAGCTTGAGAAGGACTTGGCCAGCTATTGCTGGCTTTGAAGACGGAGGAGGGGGCTGCAAGCAAGGAATGCAGATGGCCTCTAGAAGCTGGGAAAACCAAGGAATGGATCTCTCCAGTACTTCCAGAAAGGAGCATAGCCCTGGGGATGGTTTAATTCAGTGGTGATGGCCACCTGCACTTCTGACCAGCACAACTGTGGGAGTCCATGTATTGAGTCATTGTATTTGCTGCAGTTGGTTTCAGTAGCTGTAGGAAAACCCTACAGGATACCGGAAGTTCATAGGCCGTAGTCTGGCTGCTTCCTGACCCATGACCTTCAGAGTGCTCTGGTTGTTCAGGGTGCCTGCCAGGCTGCTTCACACCCCATAAACATGATCACTGAGCAAACTCAGGGCCAACCCTCTCCTCGCCATTCTTCAGAATTCAAATGGGCCTTTCTTCTGTCCCTTTTCTGGGCTCTCAAGTGAAGACTTCAGATTGAGGTCCTCGGAATGCCTTCTTTTCCCTTGCAGTAGGCCTTCTTAACTAGAAGCACAGCTTCATAACTCACCCTTTTCCCAAATTTATTGTGACTTGGCCCCAAATGTGACATATTTTCCTCTCTTTCCTGCAGAGACATTTTTATGGGAGGTGATGGAAAATAGATATTTCTAAGTTTACAACTTTCCCTTTCCTCTGGTTTGCATCTTGAAAAGCCATGGTAACCAGTCTGAAGTGAGAAGTCCAGTAAATCAATGGGCTGATTTTTGCACAGCAGTTAACTTCTGACAGATCTGAGAATGCAGCAGAACCTGTTACTATGTGATCATAGTTCTAAGTGAGAGAAAGGGGGAGCTGGAGGGGAAAGATGAGAGTATGCACCCATGTACTTGAGTTGTGTGTGCCCACTTTTACTGTAGACCAAAGATAAGACTCTTCTTTTTCATGTTATTTCCAAAAACTGTTGAAGGCAAGTTTAGGCCCTTAGGAACAGTGATGCCACCCAAAGTTATAATCCGGCCCCAGCAAGAGTCAGAGTTTGCTGAGCGGCCTGAAGGAAGCTCTGTTGAGGGGTTGACTGAAGAGTAAGATACCAGCTACCTCGTGGTTCCAACAGAGAGCTGGCCTAAAACTCGGAGAGCTTTCTGGACTCTCCCTTTCTCTGACTGTGCAGGGGTTTAACAGTGCTTCCCTACTTGTGTGTGGAGTGGACAACACCTAATACCATTCACAAATTCAGATGTGGGCTTACTGTTGTTGTTAGGTGCCGTCAAGTCAGTTCCTACTCATAGTGACAACGAACAAATCATTGCCCGGTGCTGTGCCATGCTCACAGGTTTTGTTATGTTGCAAAGCCACTGTTGCAGCCACTGTGGCAGTCACCTCATTAAGGGTCTTCCTCTATTTTGCTGAGCCTCTTCTTTACCCACATGCTACCCTTCCTCAGGGACTGGACATCATGGAGCATCATCCTGACATCATGACCAAAGTACGTGAGATGAGGTCTGGCCATTCTCACTTCTAAGAAGCATTCTGACTGTCTTTTTCGCTGAAAGCAAAGATTATCAGAAAGATGTTTACCTGTGTTTTATTGACTATGCAAAGATATTTGACTGTGTGAATCATAACAAATTATGGATAACATTGCAAAGAATGGGAATTCCAGAACACTTATTTATTCTCAATAAGTAAGACATATGTTTGTACTTCTGGCAGTGCCTGGTATTTGCACTTATCTTTGCCAGCACCACAATTCCAATGCATCAGTTCTTCTTCAGGCTTCCTTATTCGTTGTCCAGCTTTCACATGCATATGGGGCAATTGAAATACCATTCCTTGAATCAGAAGCACCTTAGTCTTCAAAATGACATCTTTTGCAGGAGATTTGCCCAGTGAAATACGTCATCTGATTTCTTGACTGCTGCTTCCATGGATATTGATTGTGCATCCAAGTAAAATGAAATCCTTGACAACTTTAGCCTTTTCTCCCTCTATTGTGATGCTGCTTATTGGTCCATTGTGAGGATTTTCATTTTCTCGATGTTGAGGTGTGATCCATACTGAAGGCTGGAGTCTTTGATCTTGATCAGTAAGTGCTTCAAGTCTTCTTCACTTTCAGCAAGAAAAGTGTGTCATCTGCATATTGCAGGTTGTTAATGAGTCTTCCTCCAATCCTGATGCTATGTCTGTCTTCATATACTCCAGCGTCTCAGATTATGTGCTTAGCATGCATACTGAATAAGTATAATGAAAGGATACAAGCCTGACACACATCTTTCCTGATTTCAACCATGCAGTATCCCCTTGTTCTGTTCAGATGATTTCCTCTTGGTATGTACAAGTTCCTCATGAGAATAAATAAGTGTTCTGAATTCCCATTCTTTGCAATATTATCCATAATTTTTTATGATCCACATAGTCAAATATCTTTGCATAGTCAATAAAACACAGCTAAACATCTTTCTGATAATCTTTGCTTTCAGCCAAGATCCATCTGACATCAGCAATGATATTCCTTATTCCATGCCCTCTTCTGAATCCAGCTTGAATATGGGACAGTTTCCTGTCAATATACTGCTGCCACCATTTAAGAATTATCTGTAGCAAAAAAAATTTTTTTTTAAATTAGGATTTGGGTGAAGATTTACAGAGTAAATTCACTTTTCATACAGCAGTTCACATATACTTTGTCTCATGTCATTGACCAAAATTTACAATGCA
>NW_006921625.1:9256817-9257790 GCF_000298275.1 Orycteropus afer afer
ACCACTGTATCTGGTCATTTTTATTTGAGAGAAAAGGACATTTTTCAAAAAGGTAAAGAAATGATTCCTCCAGGTGTATGGTGTTATGCATTGGCTTGGCTTCCAACTGGTATTGCAAATGGCAATCAGTCAAATACCCCAGTCCTCACTACCCACTATTTTTCTGGGCTGGAACATGTCACATTTCATTATACCGTTAAGTGCTGTATATGTGTTAACTCTGTTCCTTGCAGCATTATTAGGAGTTCAGTTTTATCCACTTTTTGTTACACATAAGAAAAGTGCAACTTGGGTAAAACAGCTTCCAAATGTTGCATAGTTAGAATATGCAGAGCAAGTTTTTGACCCCAGTTTTGCCAGACTTGGAAGTCCCTGGTACTTCCAGGATACCACCCATGTCACAAATTGTCTGCTGCTGCTCTGCGTCCTCTCAGCACACCAGCTGGTCTCGACAACGGACAACTTTCACGATGGTGTGGCTTTTGTTCTGTTGATAGCATTTTCATGCCTGGTGGGAAACTTGGTATTTTCTATAAGCCTTCTCTTTATTTGGGAAGAATTCTATGCTATGCTACCTTCAATCCAAGTTGAGGGAAGGGTTAAACCCACAATTTTTTTCTAGGCGTTGTTAAAGGTTAAATATGTGGTAAGATTCGTAGAATTCATTATTTTTCTTCTTTGAAAATAAGCTTCTGACCTCTATTGTTTCTTTAAATTCCATCCAAAAAATAATTTTAAATTATTTAAAAAATAACATTAGCTTGGCCAACAAAGTAGCTGGTTGGCAATACATTCAGAATACAAGGCAGGCAAAGGGAAGTGATAGACAAAACCCTTTCCAAGTTTACTCATAAAATTCCACTGACTCTCTCCCCAGAGAAATGTATTAAAATGAGAACTTTTAAAAGAGAAGGAAAATAGACACAGTGCTTTAAATTTATAACCATGGCATAAATTGGCCTGAATTTTTGCA
>NW_006921625.1:9258123-9259611 GCF_000298275.1 Orycteropus afer afer
TTTGTTTCTTTTTCAGATTTACCTCCTCATTTTTACAGTCTGTTTTCTCTTTCTGATTTTCAAATTTCATATTGTATTTCTTTAAACATATCATCTATAAAAGTGATTAAAAACCAGCTTTTTGGAGCCAAATTGCCTCATTTTGAGGGTTTCACCACTTGCACATTATATAGCCTGGGGCAAGTTATAAACTTTTGGTTTCACCACGTACAGATTTTCAAATCCTGGCTCTCTGTGTGCTACATATTCTCATCAGTAATTAGGATTAATAGTATACCTAGGTCACAGGGTCATCAAGAAGATCAAACAAGTTAGTATCTGTAAAGAAAGGTGTGTGACGTGTCGTTATTACTACATAAATCTTCGATAAGTGAACTTTAAAAAATATAATAGTTCCAAAATTTGAAGTTCTTTGGGATATGAATTTGTTGCTTTTTGTTTCTGCTGCCTCTTTGTCACAAAGAATGTTTTCTTATGTGTTTAATAATTTCTTAGAGAATTGTGAGCTCCTGTTTGATTGAACTTAATGAAATGTCTGAGAGCCTAAATTGAATTTATTTTTTTTCTTTAGAGAGAATTTGTGTGGTTCTGTTGGGACTCTAGTGGAAACTACTGTTCTGAGACCCTTTTAACCTCTTTGAGGGTTTGGGAAGAAGTCTCTGGTTCAACTTTCTTTCAGTTTGATGGTCCCTAGGCTTAGTGTTTTGATCCCAGCACTGTTATATCCATTTTTCCCTGAGGCAACCTTGGCTTTCTTGTTCACTCAGTGCTCATTATTCTTTTTTAAGCTCCTTGCCCTTTTTTTCCCTTGAGGATTTTCTTTACTTGCTTGCAAGTTCACTGATGGTTTTAAAGCACTCCTTTCTTTTTATGTAACCAGATCTACTTGTCCTGTAGTGGAAGGCTCTGCAAGCATTTAGGCTGCCATCTTGTTGACTCAAAACCTTATTGAGTTTTTATTTAAACCAAATTAACAGCATGTACTAAAATGTCAAGGAGCCTTGGTGGCACAGTGGTTAAGTGCTTTGCTACGAACTGAAACATCACTGGTTTGAACTCACCAGTTGTTCCACAGAAGAAGATGTGGCCGTCTGCTTGGAAACCCCATGGGGCAGTTTTACTCTGTCCTGTAGGGTCGTTATATGTCAGAATCAACTTGACAATCGTGGGTTTTTAGTAGTAAAATGTCTGAATGTGCGCCACCATTTTTTTCTGTTTTATTGATCTGAAGGAAGGCTGGATTGGAGGGGAGTGTGGTAATATCATAAAAGGTAAGGTTTTGTTTTCTTTTTTTTTTAAGTTAAGGAGCTGATTAGAACCCAGATAAGAGTCATTATCTCTCTCCCTCTTTCAGCAGTTCCTGTCTTTGACCCAATCAGTTTTTTACTTGGCCTGCATTGCTGAGTGGAAACTGCCAGTCACAGAGAATTAAATGTCAAGGTGGTTTTGTAGAGTCATTCCTTTGAGGGAAGTGGAAGGAAGCTACAA
>NW_006921625.1:9261475-9300357 GCF_000298275.1 Orycteropus afer afer
GCCGACTCGAGGGCACATAACAACAACAACAACATAGGTATCATTATTATTTCCAGAAAGTTTAAATAGCTTGTGAAGTTTACATAGCAAAAAAGCTGAGTTTGAGCTAACTGGTTAGTGTTCATTTCCCTACTCATACTCATATTGTACATTTACTAAGTGAATGTACAGTACTTAATATACAGTAGTTTAAAAATGTGTATGTATGTGGGTTTTTTGTTGTCGTCGTTATGTGCTATTGAGTTGTGTCTGACTCATAGTGACCTTATGGACAACAGAGTGAAACACTGCCTGGTCCTGTGCCAGCCTCATGATCTCTACTATACGAGCCCATCACTGCAGCCACTGTGTCAAACCATCTTGTTGAGGGCCTTCCCCTCTTTCATTGACCCTCCACTTTACCAAGCATGACATCCTTCTCCAGAGAATGGTCCCTTCTGGCAGCATGACCAAAGTAGGTGAGATGAAGTCTGGCTATTCTCGCTTCCAAGGAGCATTCCGGCTGCACTTCGGGACAGATTTGTTAAGTCCTTTTAGCAGACCATGGTACTCTTAGCATTCTTTGCCAACACCACACAGAAAGCATCCACTCTTCTTTGTTCTTCCTTATTCATTGTCCAGCTCTCACATGCATATGAGGCGACTGAAAATATCATGGCTTGGGTTAGGCATAGCTTAGTCTTTAAGGAGATATCTTTGCTCTTCAGCACTTGAAAGAGGTCTTTTGCAACAGATTTGCCCAATGCCATATGTCTTTTGATATCTTGACTGCTGCGTCCATTGGCATTGATTTCAACACCATTATTCACAGCATTATTCACAATGGCAAAAGGATGGAAACAACCTAAGTGCTGATCCATGGATGACGGGATAAGAAAACTATGGTACATGCATATAATGGAATATATCCAACATTTTAAAGAATAATGATGAACCTATGAAACCCCTCATAACATGGATCAACCAACCTAGAAGACATTCTGCTGACTGAAATCAGTCAATCACAAAAGAACACAAATTGTATGAGACCATTACTGGAGAAAGTCAAGAATAGATTTACACAGAGAAAGAAATATTACTTTAAGGTTACCAAGGGCGGGAGGGGAAAGGCAGGTAAATTACTAACGAGAAGGTAGACACATATTAACTTGGAGGAAAGGAAAGGCAATATGCAATAAGGGGAGGTCATCATGACATGACCAAGGCAAAGGGACACACTGGAAGGATCTCAAGAGTGAAAGCAACAAAACTAAAACAAACTCACTACCGTGGAGTCGAATCCAGCTCATAGCAACCCCTCCTGGGTTACCGAGGCAGTATCACTATAGAAGTAGACTGCCCAGTCTTCCTTCCGAGGAGTGGCTAGTGGATTTGAACCACTAGCCTTCTAGTTAGCAGTCAGATGTCTTAGGCACTATGCCACCAGAGTAAATACTATTACATATACAATCCTGCGATAACAGTAATAATAGTCTGTAAGTGGATACATAGATAGACACACAAGCTGCACAGAGGTGGGAAGGTGAATGGGACTGTCACCCACAAATACATACAGGTTTGACAGAGGATATTCTTACATTGTGTTTACGTGTGCTGCAAATACATCCATGAATATAGTAGTGCATACAGGGGGCACAGTTAGGGAAATTTCTTAGCCATCCCCAAATACTTTGAGGGAATGAGTCATTGGGCCTGGCAGCTCAGGACCACAGTCTCAGGGGCACCAAAGTCAATTGGCATAACATAATCCACAAACACAGTATTGTAAATCCAACCTTGGTGAGTAGTGGCTGGGGACTTAAAAGCTTGTGAGCAACCATCTGAGGGGCAACTGTTGGTGTCTCCGCATCTGGAGCACAGAAGAGTGAAGAAAATCAAAGACACAAGGAAATAATTATTCCAGAGGAACAGTGGACCACGTGAACTCCAGCTCCCACAACCTTGAGAACAGAAGAACTAAATGGTGCCCAGCTACCACTATTGATTGCTCTGAAGGATACCGCAATAGAAAGTCCTGGAAAGAGGGGGAGAAAAATGTGGAACAAAATTCAAAATAATAAATAATAAAAAAGACCAAGCTTACTGGTCTGATAGAGACTGGGGGGACCCCCGAGGCTATGGCTCTCAGACACCCTTCAAGCTTGGGCCTGAATTCACTTCCATGGCTCAGCTTTTGGCCAAAGATAGACAGGCCTATAATGTGAACAATAACATTAACACTAGGCGGGTATTCACTCCTTAGAACCATCAGTCATACAATCAAAATGGCAGAATTTGCCCAGGGATAATGCTCAGAAGGCAGGATGGGATAGGACAGGACAGATGGAAGGGGTAACCACAGGGAGGAGGTGGGAAGAGTACGGTTACATGGGACTTGCGATCAATGTCACAAAACAAAACGTGTACGAACTGTTAAATGGAAAACCAATTTGCTCTGTAAACTTTCACCCAAATCACAATAAAAAGTTAAAAATACATATATTGTAGCTTCAGTTCTAGAATGCCCATTTAATTTCTTTTAGAGATTCCAATTTCATCTTTACATTCATTTCGTCCGTCTTTTCCTCAGCAATTGACAATTGAGAAGTCTAGGGGGCAGTGAGTCTAAGTAAATGGTGGTGACGTATTTGGAAACAGGATTGTACACAGTGGAGAATGCAATCTGAATTGTGCATGTAGAAAGTGCCGAATAGGTGCATGTCTGGCTATGTACATTTTCACCAAAAATTAAAATACAGGAAAAAGACACAAAGCAGCATGTGAAGTATTTAATTATCTACAAGAAAGATGAAAATCAAAATGCTAGCAGTGTTTAAATTGCCAGCAGTTGATAAGTACTTTTAATAGTTCTATTTTGTATATTATCTGCAATTGGTAAGTATTATTTTTATACTTATAAAAAAAGTATGTATGTGTGTGTCTTAATAACAATCTACCAATCCAAAGGACTCTTAGGAAAAATACCGTCCAAATGTGAAGATGAAATACAAGCATTTTCAGACAGCGAAAACTGAAAAAACTCATTGCCTGCATGCTTGGTATAGAAGAAATAGCCAAAGGAGTTCTCCACGCACAAAGAAAATGATTCCAGACAGAAGCATGGCAAATGAAGAAAGAAATGAAGAGTACCAGAAAGGGAAATACATGGGTTTACAAATATTAGCTGTACAAAATAATAGTACTAATGTTTTATGAAATTTAGACTCTAAAGAAAATGAAAAATGAATTACAAAATAATGAAAAAGATGACCTAGTACGTGTACTTAAAATGCTGTCCAGTTCTAGTATTATCAGAGAGGTGGTGGAAATTATAATTTGAATAAGACATGTTGTGATCTTTAGGGTAATCATGAAAAGAATAATAGTGTGTAACTAATAAGTCAATAACGAGAAAATAGAAAATTGATGATCAAATAAAAAGGTAAAAAACTGAAAAAGAAACAGATGAGTTAAATAGAAAAGAAATAGTAAGATGGTAGATAAACATCCAAATACAACAATAAATGCATTACCTTGAAGTGAACTATATTCTCAAATAAAAGGCTAACATTAAGAGACTGGATTAAAAGAAGCCACACAAAACTGAACTATGAAGAGACACAGCTTAAATGTAAGGAAACAGGTCAAAAGTGAAAGAAGGGAAAGATAAGTATCACAGAAATATTAATAGCAGACAAAGTCGACTTTAAGGCAAAGGAAACATTGTCGAGATTGAGGAGGACAATCTCCTGCTGGGTTAGGAAGGGTCTGACAGATGCTGAAGGACTTTATTCAGGCCTTCCTGAAGCGGACGTGACGTGCAGCGGTGACAGCTGTCTTAACAACCCAATCCGTGCAAACCGTGCATAAACACGTCAGGACGTTTTCTTAGAACTCTGAGACAGGTATGCAAAGTATATGTTTACTGACTTCCTCTTGTGATGTCCTCTTCGAACTTGCAAGAGTTACCACAAGAGATACCAAAAAGCAAACGTATTGCCATCAGTTGATCAAACTCATAGTGACCTTGTAGGACAGGGTGGAATTGCCCCGTGTGGTTTCCAAAGCTGTAATCTTAATGCAAGCAGATTGACTCACCTTTCTCCCACAGAGAGGCTGGTGGGTTCTGGTGTTTGGTTTGCAACTTAGCACTTAACCACTGCACTACCAAGGCTTCCTTCACAAGAGATAACGTGTATGAAAAATGAACACATATTGATGTTGGCTCTGGCATAGTGAACCATCTAAATAAATGCCAGGTACCGCATACCCCCAAACTTCCCCGTTATGTGGAAAACAATAAACTCATACTTGATGCAAACAAAAACAAACAAGAACATCTTACTCCATGGCCAACTATTGAAATGTTTCCTCCGAGCTTAGGAATGAGACAAGGATGTCTGATATTACTTCTCTCAGCGCTGAAGTGAAGGTACTACCCAGTAGAGGAAAGCAGGAAGAAGAAAAAGAGTAGAGACAGGAAATGAAGGAGCAGAGCTGTCCCTGTTGCCAGATGGCATCATCAGGTACATTTAAAAAAAAAAATCCAATGGAATCCACACACCAACTATTAGAATTAATGAAAGATTGAAGAAGGTAGCCAGGATTTTGACTGCCTTTCCTGAAACAGAGGACCATGTGTGGGGCAGGGATGAGGGATGGAGCTGTTGGGGGTAGAGACTAACCAGTTGCTCTGGGGCTGGTTAGATTGGTGATGCCTCTGGGGCGTTAGGAGGGGAGCTCAAGCAGGTGGAATGATCCGATGTAGGTCTGTAGTTCAAAGAGAGAGCTGAGCTATGTAGACATTTAATTACTGCCCTAATATAAAGAGCAGATTCGCTTACATTAAGTTTTTTAAGTGTAAGAAATTGTTACTTGGCTCTCATTTCCTTTTTCTCCATTTCTTTGAGGAACCTAATTCCAGTATTTATCGCCTTCCTGATTTGCAAGCTTCCTTTGACTGAGGGGCTTCCCAGATTCACTGTTATCTTGGTGTAGGATACAGCCCCTTGCTTCTACCAAGTAGGCCTTGGACTTCATCAGCAGAAAACCAGACATCAGAATGACTGCAGTTAGAAGTTATTGGGCACTTCCTGAATCTAGGCAACAGGTTGTTATTTTGGATGAGGGTGATTTTCCAGTGCAGAGGACATGAGCTGTTTCTGAGGTGTTTTTCAAAAGACATGCCTCATGCATCCAAGTCTGCCATCATGGGCTCCAGCCAGTAATCCACCAAGGAGGAAGGTGCTCTGCGATGGATGCTGGCTTCTAGCAAGCATTCAGACAGAGGTGGTGGAAAGGAGAACAGAGAAGGTGTGAGAGGAGTGTTTGTTTCCAAGCATGCATAAACACACCTAAGAATACATTTTTGACAAGTCAGTCAGATGAACCAGAATTCATAGAGCCAGCTGCTCTTTCTAAATAAGCTTTGCTAGACAGTAATGATTCATACTGACGGTGCAGAACTTCGTTGGAATTTATCTAGGTCCTGGGTCCAAGGAGATTTTACAAGAGAAAAAGAAGGTGCAGTGCAATGAATTACTTAATATGACCCTTCTAGCCGTAGTCTTTGTGACTTGTACACAATGATTGGGTGGGACTATGCAAATAGGGTGCTTATGGAAGGCACATAACAACAACAACAACAACATGGCCTACCAAGGTAATTGGACAACTTGCTGCTAATACAAGTAGGGTATTTGGAACCTGTGATGGTTGGAATTATGTGTCATCTTGGCTAGCCATGATTCCCGTTATTGTGTGGTTATTCTCCATTTTGTAATTATAATTTGTAGTTTGATGCAATTACCCTCCATTTTGCGATGTATTGTAAATCCTAGCCACTATGTGGTTATGGGCCCATTGGCGAGTGAGTTGTCTGTTATGTTAATGATGCATGATTAAGGCAGGTTGTATCTTGGAGGTGTTGACTCAAGTCTCCACCCGTATCCCAGTCACCATCCTTACCACCATTTTTCAAATCAGCATCCTTCACCACCTTACTGAAGTCATGTCTTGCTTGAGTCACACCTTTTATCTTACAAGAAATAAAAAGCGAGAGAAGCAAGCAGAGACAGGAGTGACCTACAGTGCAGTGAATTACTTCGTGTGGCCCTTTTGGTCATGGTCTTTATGACTCTTACCAGATGACTGGCTGGGACTATGCAAATGAGGTGTTCATGGCCCACCCGGGGATTGGATAGCTTCCTAATATGAGTAAGGTGCATTGCAGCTTTGTGGAGGGTGGGACCATAGAAATAACGTTTGTGGTCCTAGCGACTGGTACACCATCCGATCTGCAACCTATACAACTATGAGATCAGAAGAACTAGATGGTGCCCGGCTACCACTGCCATCCACTTGGAAGGGATGTAGGAGCTCCTGCATAAAGAGGGAGAACAATGTGGAACAAAACTCCAAATCATTTGGAGGCAAAAAAAAAAAAAAGAAGGTGGGGACCAGGTTTGCTGGTCCAAAAGAGCCTGGTGTAACCACTGAGACTATGGCCCCTAGCTGCCCTTCAGGTCTGGAATTGAACCCACAACTGTGGTTTCCAGCCAAACAAAGAACAGGCATGTGAGTTAAACATTTACCTCAAGTAGACACACGCCCTGGAGAGAACGATCATGGGAGAAGGAAGGGCTGCTTATGCACAGGGAGATAGCTCAGGGTGCAGAAGAGTATGAAGGGACAGACACTGGGAGGAGGTAACTATGGGGAGGAAGTGGGAGGGGAGCTGCTGCATTGTAAATTTTGGTCAATGACATGAGACAAAGTATATGTGAACTGCTGTATGAAAAGTGAATTTACTCTGTAAATCTTCACCCAAATCCTAATTAAAAAAAAAAAAAGAAAGAAAGAAATAACGTTTGTGGAACCCCAGTAAGGGGGTTGGTCAGTTTTGCCATCCCACTAGAGTTAATGCTTGACCGAGGAGACAGGGATCTCTAACACCAGAGATAACAAGAGAAGCAGCAACAGAAGAGCTACAGAGGCAACAGAGCCAGGATACTGGCAGGAGACCAGCAGGAGATGGCGGGGGGGGGGGGGGGGCTTCCTGGCCCATGGAGCAAGAAAGCAGGGCACCTTTGGGCAAGAGGCTTCCTGGGAAGTGGAGTGCCTCTGGATATTTAATGGACCTAGGTTTGCCAACCTGAGAGCTAGAGTTAAACGTCTTCTGTCCTAGGCTTAGTGGGTGACTCTGAGCATTTATTGGCAGAACTGAATGAGCTATGTAACTTGCCTGACCAGGGCAAAGGCCAGGCTGAGGAGCTGAGGGCCAGAGACAGGCCTGGCTGTGGGCACAGCTGAGAAGAGGCTGTCCTGATCGAAGGCCTGTGCCCTGAGCCTTCCTGGACCTGGATTGTAACCTGTTATTTTCCTAATAAAGGACATCGCTGTGAGTATGGTCTGTGAGATCTGCCCATTGCAAGGAATTATCAAACCTGGCCAAGAAGAAGAGAACACTGTCAGGGCACACCTGGTACCAAGTAGTGAACAGGTCGCAGGGTGGAGGATGTCTGATCTTGGCCTCACAGGAATCAGCCGTGGGCTGCTGATGGTGATATCCTCGCCCCTTTTGAAGTCAGAGGAGGCCAGACACCCCACCAGGCCATCCCTACAGAAGGATTCTAAATACCTCAACAGGTAGAATTTACTAAAGGCTAGTCCACTGGTGCGTAGTTTCAGTATTTTTAAAATTAAAAAGGTGGAGGGATGTTGCTCAGAAAAATGAGGCAAGGAGGAAAAATGTGTTTTCTGCATGAAGGGCTGTTTTGGCCAAACCTATGAGATTGACTTCCA
The DNA here is from genome assembly GCF_000298275.1 of Orycteropus afer afer. Lineage (NCBI taxonomy): Eukaryota > Metazoa > Chordata > Mammalia > Tubulidentata > Orycteropodidae > Orycteropus > Orycteropus afer. Next base: position 9,269,258 of record NW_006921625.1, read on the forward strand.
CTCTGGGAAGTCAAACTTGGGCTTTACCTCTAGCAACTTCTATGCGGTAGTATGAGGTGACAGGTGCCTGGCTTTGGGTCCACCTGTCTTTGGATTCTTGGTGGATGAGGCTTGTCTAGGTGGCTGTGGCAACCAAGGAGAAACACAGCACTCTCTTAGAGACACAGGCTGTCACTTCTGTGGTGTGGTCATGTCCAGTTGTTAATTTCCAAATGAGTTGTCCAAGTGAAATTTCTAGACCAGTTTGTAATCCTTGCTTGAGGTTATTCTGCCACCTGGGCTCCATTAATTGACCACTGTGTAAATTGTATACACTGGTTGTGATATAAATGTTCAATGTAATCCAATATATGTTGTTGTTATGTGCCGTCGAGTCTGACCTGACTCATAGCAACCCCTCCTTGGGTTTCGGAGGTGATATCACTACAGAAGTAGATTGCCCAACCTTCCTTCTGAGGAGCGGCTGGTGGGTTTGAACTGCCAGCCTTCTAGCTAGCAGTCAAGTGCCTTAGGCACTATGCTACCAGAATTCCTAATCCAATATATAAGTGTTTGTATATAAGGAGCTCTGGTGGCATAGTGCCTAAGGCACTTGACTGCTAACCAGAAGGCGGATGGTTCAAACCCACCAGTTGCTCCTCAGAAGGAAGGTTGGGCAATCTACTTCTGTAGTGATAACGCCTCTGAAACCCAAGGAGGGGTCGCTGTGAGTCAGGTCTGACTCGATGGCAGTGAGTTTGGTTTGTTTTTTGATATATATGTGTGCCAAACACTTAGTGCTAAGTGCTAGGCATTGACCTAAGTGCTTTATGTATATTAAACCATTAGTGCTCACATTAGTAATTTGAGTTTGGTGTTCTTGTTGTTCCCAGTTAATAGATGGAAAAGCAATGGCAGAGATAGATAGGTTTGTTACCCAGCCAAAGTAACACAGCTGGGAAGAAGTGGTGGGCCCAGGCTTTGACCCACAGCTCTCTTCCTGTGACACCTACTTCCCTTATTGCAACAGCTCTATATGGAAATGGTGAACATTTTAATATATGTAGTACCTATGATGTTTTATTTTCCCGTAGGAGTGACTGGGTAACATCCTACAAGGTGATGGTGAGCAATGACAGCCATACATGGGTCACTGTTAAGAATGGATCAGGAGACATGGTGAGTCTCTGCTTCCCTCTGACTGTGTCCTTGGTGCCTGGCTGTGTGGGGCTCGGCACAGAGAGGGAGTCATGCAACACTGGCGCCTCGAAGTTCACTGATTCTGTGTCAGCTCAGACCAGCATGAGAGCCTGATGGACAGTGATTCCCCTTCCATGGCCTGCGCTTCAGCACCAAGTGACCCACAGTATAACCTTCAGCCCTTGGTCTTTAGCCTCCTACAGAAATCACAGATTAGCCCTTAAAGATGTACAGAACATGGGGTATGCTGGAACCCCTCATAGCTATTCAATGTTAATAGTCTCCTAACTTTCTTTGATGGCTGCAAACTTTTAGTTCCACAGTTCGCCAGTTCTGCATGTTACTCTCGTATTCAGATTCCTACGTGCTTATTCCTAATAACATATGCAATGTCTTACACAGTTGGACGGCAGGCTCCTTTGTCAATCTGTTTCTCATTCTTACCCCACGTGCACACTCCTGTGTTATAGGAAAAATGAGCCTCTTGCCCTTCTCCCTGGAATCCCATCTCTGGAAATCCCATGTCTGCTGCTGCTTTTCCCTAGACCGCCCCCCCCCGCCCTGTAAATCTAAATAGTTTCCTTCAGAGCCAGCACTGATGGCACCTCCTCCCCGAAGCTTTGGCTAGCCCTTCCTCTGCCCCTTTCTATGGCTCTAATCGACTCCTCTTACTGGATATGCTTGCCACCACCACCGCCACCAGATAGTGACTTCCTGAGAGCAAGGCCCAGACCTAATTCGTTGTTCTTTTCCCCTAAATACCCTGCACACATCAGCTGATGCTCAATAGTGCCTTGTTGAATGAATGAATTACTGATGCTCGTATCCTTTGCCAGCTCTAAAAGCTTCTTCCTTTTTCTCCTTCTGCATAAACAGATATTTGAAGGGAACACTGAGAAGGAGATCCCAGTTCTCAATGAGCTGCCCGTTCCCATGGTGGCCCGCTACATCCGCATAAACCCGCAGTCCTGGTGGGACAACGGGAGCATCTGTATGCGGATGGAAATCCTGGGCTGCCCACTACCAGGTGAGCTCCCCGCAGGGTAGGATTGCCAACAGAGAGCAGATGCCTCACAGAGGCAAGGCAAAGGAAGGCCAGAGGAGCCCTCACACACAGAGAACTTTCAGCAGCAGATTCTGAAAGACCTGGAGAAACAATATGGGCAGAGACAGCGAGCTGGCGCCACAGTGGGCTGGATGGAACCAGCACCAGTGCGCTGCTCGTGTGGAAACGCTGAGCCAGTATATGCTTTGTTTTGCATGTTTTCACCCAAAACCAAATATATATATATATATATATATTAAAAAACCACGACCCCTTTTCTCATATTAAAAAAACCCAATACGTGTCTCTTGTAGATTGAGAGGATGGCACAGGACCAGGCAGTGTTTTATGCTGTTGTCCGTAGGGTGGTTATGAGTCCAGACTGACTCAATGATCCCTAGAACAGCAACAACAACTGTAGGATATTTAGAAAACATAGATAAGCAATAACAAAAATAAATAAAAATTTCATGAACATTCAAGGTAGAGAAATCGCCTACCAGCCGTGGTTTTACCCGCTGCCTTCATGAGACAATGCATGTTTCAGGGCTGAGAATTCACTCGGCATTATCACTCAGAAATGAGCAAAAGGAAGTATTTTTCAAACGAAATGTTTGGCAATAAATTTAATTGTGCATGAGAGCTCCCACTACACTGGGTGGTGGGAGTGAGGGGGGACGTGGTAGAAGTCAGTTTTAAACTTGACAGTTTTAATAGTCTCTCTCTGGTTAAATAGTTTCACTGGGATGTCTGTTTCTTTGGCTAAATGCTTGTCTTTTGAGCTGTATTCCCAGTTGAGGCTATATGGGGGTGACCTTGTGGTGGCAGAAAGAAAAACTCCATTGCCGTGGGGTTGAGATCAGTTCGTGGCGATCCCATGTGCGGCACAGTAGAACTGCTCCGTGGGTTTTCCTGGCTGTAGTCTTTATGGAGGAAGATTGCCAGGCCTTTCTTCCATTGCACTGCTGAGTGGGTTTGAACCACAGACCTTTAGGTTAGCAGTCGAGTGGAAACCATCTGTGCCACACAGGGACCTGCTGCACTGAAGAAAACCAGTAATCCAAACCCACTGCCATCAAGTCAATTCCAGCTCATTGTGACCCCATAGAATACAAGCTATGAATCTTTACAGAAGTAGATTGACTCATCTTCCTCCCATAGAACAACTGGTGGATTTGAATCACAGACCTCCTGGTTAGCAGCCAAATGCTGTACCCACTGCACCACCAGAGCTGCTTAAAGAAAAGAGACTTGAATTCACCTTTGCCATCTGGATCCTTGCTGGTGTCTGCCCTGGAGAGGTTGCCTGGTTCTGTATGGACATTCAGAGGCAGTGACCCAGAGCCTGTAGTCGTAGCCTCACCATCCTGACCAGACATCTGCAGGGAGAGAACCTGGCCCCTTAGCCACCCTTATGGCCCCTCAGCCTGGCCTGTGGGAATGTTCAGTCTAACCACCCACAGTGAGGCCCTGAGGAGCAAGGTGCACAGCCGTGGGCTGGTCTCTCCCCTCCTCTCCTTCAGTGAGGCCCTGCCAGTCTTGCCTAGTGGGAGGCATGGCCATGGCTCACTGTGGAGCTGGAGGTCCTCCCGGTACCCCTGGGGAAAGGGTCCCACCGGGTGTGATGTCCTCAGGTGCCCACGAACCCGTCGTGCTGTTTCCGTAGCCTCGCTACCCTGGTGAACTTGCATTTATCACGTTTTCAATGCATAGTTAAGGCCATGCTAGTGTTTTCCTCTTGGTCCCATTATATCCATGATCCTGCTCTGCCAACCACCAATTTCCAGAACGCAAACCCTGTGCTGGTGAGGAAGACAGTCTCTCGACCTATTACCCTCCCTTGCATTAGATGGACTTCCACCAGACAAGCCCTTTGTTAGACATGTGTTCCTACTTCCTAGATTAGAAAACGTCTCCCATGTCATTAAAACTATTAGAGACCATCTGGTTTATGGACGTCTTCTAGTCTATGGGTGAAATCCCACATCTTTAATCTGTCTGGCGTAGCTGGGAGCTGAGTTGTTTAAAGTATTTGGATTCAAGAAACAACCCCACTCTGAACATCCTTGTTTCTGTGCCATTGTGCATGCCCACAATTGCTTTCTGAAGGTAGATTCTGAAAAGTGCAATTGCTGGGGCAAAGGGTCAACTCATTTTTGAGGCTGATGCAGAAAGAATGTGGAAGCCTGGCCTGGTTTTGGATCTGGGTGTCCTCTGGGGATGGCTCCTCCTGGGATTGCAGTTGAGGGCCAGCAGCCAGGGCCAGTGGGGGCTTTCCTGAGCACAGTGTGTCCGGGCCATGAGGTCAGTGAGCCATGCAAGGCCCCTGCCCCTGCCAGGCTGGGCACTTGCTCTGCCCCAGCTCAGCTTAGTCTCCGTTGGCTGGCTTTCAAGGACAGGGCCATGGTTTCTCTCTGCAGCAGGAATGCATCTGCTGTTGGTAGAGGGCGAAGTGCAGCTTGTGAGAATCTCATGAAATAAATATTTCCCTGTGAAGTTATTCTTGAAGTGCATGTGTGTTTGAGGATAAGTCCTAGGGGCTAAACACTGACAGAGACAGAGGCACTTTATGAAGTTTGGGTTTCAAGTGTAGACTCGGAATGTTTCTGTTTTCCGCTCCCAAATATTTAGGGCCATTTTCCTTCTAGAAGTTATTTAGCCATTCGGCCCAGGGGAGCTGGCTGTTCACGCATGCCTCTTGGTGGTGGTCATGTCTGGGGCCTGGGGGTGACACAGGGCCTTGAGTCCACACCACTGCCCTGAAGCTGTTGTAAGTTAATGAGGCCAAGCCAGTGATACCCCAGCTGACTCAGCGTCCCAAACCAAAGGTGGTCTAGTCCCAGCCCCCAACTCTGGTTCATGAAAAATTCATTTCCCTTTGCTTCTGCTCGTCTTTGTTCTTTCCTTTTCATCCTTATCATCTTCAGGCAAACGCTCTGGTGGGGGCTGAGGAGGGTGGTGGTTCTTTAAGTCCTCAGGAATAATGCTTCCAGAAATTTCTGGACTGGAAAATGGATGACCATGTACTACAGTCTGTTAATAGGACTTGTAAAGTTCAAAAGTAAAAGAAAGGCCTGGTCCCCAAATTTGAGTTGAAATGTCCATTTTTAACTCTTAGAAGTGCCACCAGAGCTTCCGTCTTAGGATAAGTTTCTGATAACGAAGAATTCAAGTTAAGATATATGTCGGCAGACTTGGACCTCACACCATTGGTGGTTTTCAGGTATCATGCTGTTGCAAACGGAATTGCAGCTCACGCTGCAGTTATAGGAGCCCAGTGTTTCTGCACACAATTCCCCCACAAGGCTGCAGGCTTGTGCCTAGGGTCTTGGGAAATAACCTTTAGGGTGGGGGGTGGCAATGCTTAAGCCCCTGGTGCTGCCCTGTAGTTTCCTTTCATGAATGTGTGGCTGTCCTAGTCAGGTTTTTCCAAGAAACATGCAGGTAACATACAAACATACAAACATGCAGGTAACATACACACATTAACTAGCACTGGATCTGCTCCCAGCTCGTGGGGACCCCACACACAATGGAGTGAAATGCTGCCCTTCCTGTGCCACCCTGTGGTCAGTTGCACAGATGGACTCCACAGGGTCTCATGGGCTGACTTTCAGAAGTAGGTCACCAGGCCTCTCTTCCTAGTCTCTCCTAGTCTGGAAGCTCCACTGAAACATATTCAGCCTCCTAGCTGCATGCAAGCTTCCACTGACAGACGGGTGGGGGCTGCACCTGAGATGCTTGCCTGGGAATTGAACCTGGGTCTCTGACATGGAAGGGGAGGATTCGACCACTGAACTACTGCGCTTCACACATATAGAAGCACACATTTCTACCTCTGTCTATCTGGAGAGAGACTGGATGATTTTAAGCACTTCACTCCCATGATCACGAATGGGCAGGGGGTCCAGCAAGTCCAAATCTGTAGTGCAGCCTTTGCCATATTGTAGTTGATGTCCCTGCCGATGCGTTTGCTCCTTTGTGAGTCTTGACCAAGCCCCTTGTAATCAGACACATCTTTGGTCCTGTAGCCCACATGTGACGCAGGGCTGGGTATAGAGCCCATGCTCGGTGAACTGTGGAATGACGTCAGGGAAGGCCTCCAGCTTTGAGACTAGGCAGCATCTTCATAAATCTCTGGGCATTGGGCAGAGGCACCCGTGTCTAACCAAGGATGGGGCCATGGGCTTACTCCGTCCTTTACTGTGACATCAAGGTAGCAAAACATTGGACTGGCCAGTTCATTATTGACATTAACTAGAAACCATCTGTAGGCATCTGATGCCTTTGATTACTTTGTCATGCAAAGTGAGACACGCTTCCTAGGGTTATTCAGGCTGGTTAGGTGGGGTGACCAATGACTGCATTTTGCCCAGGACTGAGGTGTTTGCTGGCATGTGGGACAAATTGGTCACCCTCTGGTTTAGCCATGTTAGCATGGTTTGGTAAGTCCCAGAAGCCCTGGGTTGGGAGAGCTCTTGATGAATCAGCGTGTTCAGAGGAGGGAGCCCGCAGGGTGACACCGTGGAATGCTCATGGCAACTGGAGGAATGGGAGTGTGTAGGCAGGACAGAGACAACACGGGGAAATTTGATGGCTGTCTTCAAAGTCTGTAGGATCCTCATGCATGAAAGGAAGAAGACTTGGTCATCGTAGTTCAAGAAGGTTGAATTGGGATCAGCAGATAGACTTCAGGTCCAGAAAGGAAGATGTTCCTAACACGTAGGCTGTAGAGCAGTGGCATAGGCTGCTTTGGGAAGTGAGGCCTCCTTGTCCTGCAAGGACTCCAAGAACTTTGTATCAGCGACAGGCTAAAATCAGTTCTGGAAAGGAGATGAAGAGTAGGTGAGATGACGTAAGGATTTTCTTATCTGACCATGTCCGAGGGGTAAGAAATTACTGAGGTGAGGGAGGCTAGAGGCTCTGGAGAGCAGCTGGGATCTGTGGTGGACACCGGAGAAGGGATCTTATTGTGCACAGCAGGAGGAAGGAGCAGCAGGCAGGCCAAGATCCTTGGAGCTGGCACGGTCTACGGCTCAGATGCGACTGATGGATAGGCTCTGTCTGTAGATCCTGGGGGACCTGGGTGGTACAAATAGGTAACATTCTCGGCTGCTAACTGAAAGGTTGGAGGTTCGAGTCTGCCTTGGAAGGAAGTCCTGACAATCTACTTCTGAATAGTCAGCCGTTGAGGGCCCTGTGGGGCACAGCTGCACTCTGACATACTTGGGGTCGGCATGAGTGACAGTCACCTCAAGGGCAGCTTGTTCTGTAGACTCTGGACCCAGTAGGGCTGGGCCTGAGTCTCAATCATCTCTTCACATAGTATTGGGCTCATAATAGGTTCTCAGTAAAACTTGTCTAGTTGAAATAAATGGACAAGTAAAGAAGTATTTGTTTAACATGTGGGAGGCTGAGGGTTGGTTTTGAGACTTTTCTGGAACATCTACCCATATCCTTAGGCAAAGTGATTAGTCTTAACAAAGAGGAATGTGGCCAAACAGAGTTCTTTTGTACTCTGAGCTTTCTTCCAGAGTTTTCTTCCAGGGTTCTGGGTTTCCTTCCATCTTTTTGAAGAACCTTGTAGGCCTAACTTGTGTTCAAAGCAAAGGGGTCTTTAAAGGTCTTGGGAAAGGGGCTCCCGAGGCTCGCGGGGTATTGAATGGCCTTTGGAAATCAGGCTGCAGGTAAATGGAGTATAGCTAATATCCAAACAGTGTAACCTTTGCTTTGAGACACAGGTTTGGAAACCACAGGGAGGGCGGCCTGCCACGAGGCGTGGTCTGCCCATGCACCCAAAAGGAAAGAGCTTGGAAAATAATTGTGGGGTGTTTGGCTGAACCCGAATTGCTTTGCTTTCTTTCCTGAACAAAATGCCATGTTGTCATCTGCCATGATTTCCCTTTTAGTGCCCCTTGTTTGTTTCCAGCAGTATTGCTGGCAGTCCTTTTGTGGATGTCAGACATTGCATTTGCAGTGTTGGGGTCTGTATGTGAGTTTGACTTGGTGCACAGTCTTAGTCCTCCAGGTTAAAGCAAGTCCTTGGGCAGGACCTGTGGCTGTGGGAATGCAGACACACTGCAGGGGCTGTGGACTGCACGTGTGTCTTACTTGTCCCTGCTGTGTGGTGTGCTCAGGAATTTTAACACCGAAGGAAAAAAAAAGTCCATTGCCATCGACACAATTCTGGCTCATAGCTTCCCTACAGGATGGGGCAGAACTGCCCCCTAGGGTGTCTAAGGCAGTCAGTCTTTACTGAAGCAGACTGCCTCATGTTTCTCCCATGGAGCAGCTGGTGGGTTCAAACCACTGACCTTTTCGTTAACAGCCCAATGCTTTAATCAGTGCGCCACCAGAGCTCCTTGTACTTCAGCACAGTGCTTCTCTAATGTCCATGCCTGCAAGCTGGCTGGGTCTACCCGTTAAACACAAAAACCAGGCGTCGGCAAGCTGGCTGGCTCATGGCACCCGTGTGTGTCTGAGTGGAACCATGCTCCACGGGCTTCTACTGGCTGGTTTACAGAAGTAGATCACCAGGCCTTTGTACCGTGGTGCCTGCAGGTGGGCTCAAACCTGCAGCCTTTCAGTTAGCAGCCGAGGGTGTTAACTGCATCACTCTAACAGCAGAATGCTCTTTAACACAGAAACAGGCTGTGAGGTCGAGGCAGCCAGCAGAGGGGAAGCACTGGGAGCGAGCCCTCATCTCCTTGGTCAGTGGGGTGAGTGGCTTTAGCGCCACGTTTTCTGTTTGAAGTGAGCTGGCTGGGGTGTCGGCTGCATCCGGGCTGTTGGTCTCTAAGCCCTTGTCATTTCCAGGGGAAGGATCTCAGGGCAGATGGAGTGAATCCTTCCCCCTTTCCCCCCATCACTCTTCCCTGTCCCAGTTTGCTCTTTCCCATCATGTGCTCTTTGTTTTTACATCATTGGTACATGCTCATAGTGACCGAATGTGCTTTAAGTCTGTCTGTACGCAGAAGAGTCAAGTGAAGAGCAGACTTCTCCGCCCCTCTCTAACTTGCCAGCCCTGCACATCACCTCTGCCTGTCTTTTCTGATGACACTGGGTAGGGTGCTTCAATTCCTCATAATAGCAGCTCAGCCCAACTGGCTTCTGTGTTAAGGGAATTTATTCTCTCATGTGATTGAAAGTCCCAGTGAAGGTCAGATTCCAGAGTTGGTTAACTCAGTAGTTCATGATGTTGGGGTTCTCTCTGGTCTCTCCAAGGAGCCCTGGTGGTGCAGTGGTTAAGCTCTCAGCAGCTAACTGAAAAATCAGTGGTTCAAACTCACCAGCTGCTCTTCAGGAGAAAGATGGGGCAGTCTATTTCCATAAAGATGACAGCCTTGGACATCCTGTGGGGCAGTGCTACTCTGTCCTATAGGAGCTGCTAGAAGCTGGAAAGGACAGCAGCAGTGAGGCAGCAATGGGCTGGTCTGTCTTGTGAGACATCCCTGTCATCGACATCATCCTGAGGCTGCGTCCTCTGTAGTCAGACGATGACTGCAGTGATCACTGGGCAATATGCTTTGCATTCCTAGGCTAGCAAAGCAATCCTCACTCACCCCTGTTCTGTGCCAACAAAGCCCTCCCTGCAGTCCAGTCAGTAAGTGGGGGATGCTATGCTCTGATTGGCTTCAACTGGTCAAATTGGCCTCTTCCTAGAAGTGGGAAAGGGAGGGTTCCTAAGCACTCTAGGGCTTCTGTTAAGAAGGATGGAAGAGGAATGAACACTGGGTAAGAAACCAGTAGTATCCAGCACACTTACAAAAATGTCCGTGAACGTGCACATACCTAGAATACTGGTCCATCATTGATTTATTTAGTGCTGACGGTTTGTGAGCCACATAGATATCCCATCTGATACTAAGAATAGACCAATGAGGGAGGTGCTGTTCTTTTCCCCATTGAGGAGGTGGAGAAACTAGGGCAAAGATGCTGAAATGACTTTCCCAAGATCACACAGTGTGATGAACCCAGGCAGTCTGGCTCCTGGGATCTTGGTCTTAACCACTGGGGTATTCTAAGTCCTAAGTTGCTTCTCACAGGTTGGTTCTCTCACCTCTGTGGGATGTTGGAGACTGGACCGTGTGCTGCGATGGGATTGCTCTGTGGTCCCCCTGGTGCCTAGCATGAGTCAGGCACTTAACAGAAATGCCACAAGTAATAGGATAATGTGACTGAATGACATTTTTGTCCTAGATCCTAATAACTACTACCACAGGCGGAATGAGATGACCACCACCGATGACCTGGATTTCAAGCACCACAACTACAAGGAGATGCGACAGGTAAGGCCCAGCATGTGACATCTCACTCTGGGAAGTTGTCAGAAGGGCAGCTTACCACTTGCACAAAGCCCTTCATTTCTTTGTCAGAAATTAGGATGATGGGTTAAAGATAGCCCTGAATGAGTCCTTTGGTTTGCTGAAGACTTAATTGTGACAGTGTCAAAGTGGAGAATGAAGCTCATGTGATCTGAGGAAGGCTCCCTCACTAACAAATGGCTGAAACAGAATTTGAACCTAGACTTTTCTGATTTGATACTCTAGTTGTTAAGAGTCACCGTGTGTTTGAGTGGCATCACAGATTTAAGGATGCTGGTTGTGTACAAAATTGAAGAAGAAGGAGAATCTAGAATATCACTGAGAAGCATGCTGTTGTTAGGGTTATCGAGTTGGTTCCGACTCATAGCAACCCTGTGAACAACAGGAGGAAACCCTGCCTGGTCCTGCACCATTCTCACAGTCATTGCTGTGTTGGAGCCCATTGTTGAGCCACTGTGTCCATCCACCTCATTGAGGGTCTTCCTCTTTTTCACTGACTCTCTCCTTTACCAAGTGTGATATCCTTCTCCAGGGACTGGTCCCTCCTGATACCACTCAGAGGAAGTGAGATGAAGTCTTACCATCCGTACCTCTAAGGAGTGTTCTAGCTGTACTTTTTCCCAAACAGATTTGTCTGCTCTTCTGGCAGTCCATGACATATTCGATATTCTTCACCAACACCGTAATTCATAGGCATCAGTTCTTCTCTGACAGTCTTTATTCACTGTCTAGCTTTTGCATGCAGATCATAATAATTTGATATGATGGCAGGAAGCACCAGTAATTCTTAATGCTGACTGAATATTAGAATTACTTTGGGGAAATTTGAAAACATGCCTATATGTGAATCCAACTTCAGGCCTATTTGAGCAGTATTTCTAGGACCAGGGCTGGGAGCCAGGTTTTTAAAAGCTCTCCTCTGAGTCTGATGTACAGTCAGACTTGAGAACTACTGGTTGATAGCTTTACAGCTTGCATTGTAGTTGGAAGGAAATGACAATCCCAGATGGGGTTTTTCGCAGATGAAATGACAGAAATCAAGTAATTCTGAGCTCCTGACAACACTTACTCACTGGGTGCAAAAAGGGGAGGGGACCAAACATTTATGAGAATGAGTGGAAACGGTAGGCCCTGTGCAGAGTGCTTTGACTGTAAGCCCTGCTTGGTGTCTGCCCAGCCAGTGCTGGAAAGCAGGGAGGGGATGGCAGGAGAGAAACCCTTAGACCCCTGTGCCTCTGATCCAAGAGACGGAGTGACAGAGACATGGCCTCACTGATACACTACAGTGCAAGGATTTGCCAGGGCACATTAACAAGGTTCAGAGCCAGAGCTCACAGTGCTGAGCGAAGGAAGCAGCCTTCCAGGAGAGATGCAGGTGTTCTTGAGTTTGGAACAATTAGGCAGAAGGCTTGCACTGCCCAGGAAATGAACCAGCCTTGTGTTGTTGTGATGTTCCCATTGCCTTGAGACGCTTGCACACAGATTCCAGACACCTGTTGGCACAGGCTGAGAGGTGGGATGTGCCAAAGACATTTTCTTGCTGTCTTGCTCTCTGGAAATCCAGGTAATGCGCTTGGACTTGAGGGCCGTGACTCATCCCTGCTGCTCTGCGTTCGTGGGGGTAGCTGTGTGACTCTTCTCACTGTGCCATTTGATGGAGCATTTGTGCATTAGTTCAGATTTCTACTGGAGATCTCAGGACATGCTTCGGAACCCAGAAGCGGACCAAGTATTAACACCATTGGTGCACGTAATGTCAAAAGCAGTAAATCTAAATGCATTCAGAATGAGCTAGCTGCACAGAGAGTCCAGGGAGCAGAGAGCTTTAAATAGTTGTCCTGCGTGAAGAATGAGACTCTTCTCATGTCGGGAGCTGGGGGAGCGGGCCTCAATACCCTGAACCACTCTGATCAGCAGGACTTGGCAGACATTGACACCAAGGGGGACAGTGGCATCATCCAGTGCAACCCCTTTGGGTGATGTTGGGTGACCCCTTGAGGTTCCCAAGCCCAGCACTGCTCAGCTGGAAAACGTCCAGGGAGCATCTGTCGATCCTGAAGTGTATTGCAGAATGTTCCTGAAATCTGGAAGTGATTTGCCATTGGGATTCCTGGTTCTGGAAATGGGAAAGAAGACAGCAGTTTGAGCAGTTTCCCCGTATGGATTCTGCTAGCTTAGTGTAGAAATCTTCCTATTTCAGGAAGAAATTATTAGTTTGTCCTATTATTAAAAAGAGACTTTTACAGAAAACAGAAATGAGAGGCAGCAGCAGGGCAGGAGGCAAGGAGAGAAAATAGACAACTTTATTGAATTGCAGGCCAATGATGAGAGTGTGCGTGGCTGGGTTTGCACGGTAAACACTGACGGAGCACCCACCTGTGAGACATTCCAGGCGAGTGGGGGTGAGGTGGTGGGGGATGGAAAAGGGGGCAGGAGGAGGAGGAAGAAAGTTCCCTGGGACCTAGCTTGTAAGGCAGTAGACAGTAATTGTCCCTAGAGCATGCTGGAGGCCCTCTTGGACCGTTAGATCCATGGTGGGTAATTTGCTTAGTCACTGGGAACAATGAGGGCACAGACTCTGCCCATTGTGTTCCAAACCCAGAGTGGACACTGGATTAAATGCACATATTTGAAGTTGTGTCATGGGGAATTAGTTGGAGAAGCAGCTGGTCTGTGAAGGACTTTGGCAGCAGATGGGGTTGGCTGTTGTGCTGGCTGTCGTGTGTGGTTAGATTTTGACAGGCAGAGATGGAGGGATGCTCCGAGCAGAGAGGATAGTGAGCGTTAAGGTGGGCAGAGAAGAGAGTTGGGGCTTGTTTCCAGACTAATCGGCAGTCTGCCAGCAGAGGAGCCTGGCCCCAGATGCCCGGAGTGAAGTCTGGTCCTGAATGCTGGGAGAGGCTTTTGCATGGACTCTGAGGGTCGTGATGGTGCTTGTGGAGTAACACTGGGTTCGGGGAGATGGCTCTGGAGCCCCGTGGGAAGAAGTTGAGAGCCCTGCTGTGGTCCCCCGAGATTGCTGCAGGACCTGACACGGGAAGAGAGAGGTGTTTCTTAGGAGGACTGACTAGTACTAAGTCACCCATTGCAGGGGCATGAGGTCCATCCCCAGATGGCAGGAAAGACATAGCTTTGAGAGATTAATGACTCTGGCCTGGGACCTGGTATCCCCAGTCCCAGATGTTCAGGACACAGCAGTTGGTTGGTTGGTGAACTGAGGTAGGCAGGTAGGGAGCAGGAGTGAAAAGTGGGCTGGCCGGTAGCCAGTGAGGGGTATTGATTACCAGGGCAGCTACGGATGCCCAGAGGCATCAGGCAGGGGGCAGCAGTGGACCCTGCCCACCTGCTCCGTCGGCACAGTCGGCACAGTGGTGGTGGTGGGAAGCCAGGGCAGGTGGTAGCTCTGAAGACCCTGCCCACCAGACCAGCTCCTCACCCCTGGGGTTCCTCTCAGTATGAGTCTTCCTCCTCCCAGGACTCCTTCTCTGCTTGGCCAGATACCTGTTCTTGAGAGAAGAAGTTATCTGGCATCTGAGAGAAGATGGTGGAAGAGAACTTTGCCTTTCCCCCTTTTCTTTTGCAACATTTCAGTTCGTTGGACAAACCATATTGTATCAGTATCAGATCCCAACTGGAAGTCTAAGGGTCCACAAGCCCAGTACCCTAAAGAAGCCAAAGTTTTCATTCCCCCCATTCCTACCCAGGGTTTGACTTACATGTTCACAAGATTCACAGGGTTTTGGTCATAGAATGGCCCCATTGTTGCACTGCTTCCCTCGGTCAACATTCGGTCATCAACCCTTTGTCCTCACTGTCCTCATAATTGTAAGGCTCAGAATATCCTAGTGAGGACGCAGCATTGTTTTCCCAGCCATTTCCCCTTTCTGGAGCATTCTGCTGTCTCCCAGATTTAATTAATCCTGGGAGCACATAAAATACCCCGCAACAAGGGTCATTATGCAAACAATTGTCCCATCTTGTGAATAATTTCCTGGGGATAGAAGGCCAGAAGGCAAGTCACTAGAAGAAGGGCCTCTTTATTGTACCCCTTTCAGTAGACGAGGGAAGTGGCAGTGCCTAGAAGTTGGCAAGTGTGGCAGGACGGCAAGGTTGATTCCTGCCTCGGAGATGCAGACACGGCTTTGAGGTGAAGTGTCTTGCAAGTCCCCCCCCCCCACACACACACTAAAGCAGGGTTTCTCACCCTTTCCCCACTGTTGCTGCCTAAGCAGCCTTTTTAGATATTTTTGTCTTAACTACCGTCCTCATTATATTAATTGCTCAGGAATAAGACTTTGCTGCGTAGGGTTGAGGTTAGGTGGACCTCAAAGATTGTTATAGCTAAGATCATTCAGCCTCCAAAGAAGAGTTTCCCTGCCTTGGAAGTGATGTCATGCCTACTGAGAATACATGCTCAAGGGCCGTTAGGAAAATTCTATTCCTTATTCCCATTTTAACCATTAGGCCCCAAGCATTGACCACAAAGACCCAAACTCAAAACAAAACAAACTAAAAACAACATTTGTCTCTTCAGGCACAAATTGTTGTATCACCTTACAAGAAAGAGCTATGTTGATAAGTGAAAAACGTCAATCACAGGAGGACAAATATTGTATTAGTTCATTATTGTAAAAAGCCAAGGAAAGGTTTATATATGGAAGGAAACTTTCTTTGTTGGTTACCAGGGGTGCGAGGGGAGGGGAGAAAACACTACAAAAATGGAAAAAAAAAAAAAAAAGAGCTGTGGTTAAATGGGGGACTCCATTCCTGGTGAGGCTCATGGTTGCTTTGCTGAGAAGAGCAAGACATATCACCACCTGGGTCCTTGGTGCTGCCAGTGGCCCCCAGAGGAACACTTCCTGGCATCTCCAACAGCCTGCTCATGGAGGGCATCATAGAGACCCCCATAAAGGAGCAGACTTCTCAGCTGCCATGTTGTCATGCTTGCAAAGACGCATGTGACGCCAGGGCACAGTGGCATGCAGGGCCTTGAATTTCACCGGCACTGGGTTGTCAGAGGGCAAGTGTGACTGGTAGAAGAATACACCACAGTGGGTAAGACGTAAGGTGATCCCAGGGACTCGGCCCGAGCGCCGGGTCATGCTCAGAGACTGCGTCCACAACTGAGCAGTGCATGCCAGGGGGTAATGCCACCTGTGTATTCCAGGTCAAGGCACAATTCTCTACAGCTAATTGAAGGAGGGTAAGCATTAAATGACAGCCCGACCCTGTGCTGAATGCTGCACGCTCATTGCCTCATTTGCGATGAGCTGGCTGACTCATTCTTCTGCAGAACGAGCGATTGATCTGAAAGCAAGAAGTACATCACCTATGGATCAGGGCTTACCAGTGTCAGAGCTGCAGTGGAGGATGGCTCTGCACCCAGCAGGGGCCCCAAGCAGAGGGCCACTGTGCTGTAGCCACTTTCAGAATGGTCACAGTGTGCAGCAGGACAAGCAAGGTGGCAGGAGGTGCTTGTCCTGGTCACTTCATTGCATCTTCACAGGTGAGTATGAGTGTGGGACAAGCTCTGAAAGTCCCAGGTCCTGGTTCCACCTGGCACCAGCTAGGTGACCTGCGACAAGCACTTTCTGACTCTCCGAGCCTCATTCTGCACACCTGTGGAATGGGGGCAACGATGTCTGCCTCACCCACTCACCCACCTCATCTGGCTGGCATGAGGATGCAATTCAGCAGAGAGATCAAGTTCTTACTAGGGCCCTGCCGTTACTGCTTGCTATATGAATATGGTGCTGCACACTAAACACAGGGCTACTAACATGGGGCCCCGCTTCCTCCTGCCATGTTGAGCCCTCCTGGTCGTGGGCATGGATGCTGTTTGCCTCCCATGTCGTTTCTCCATTTGGGACCGGTTTCTGGTTTTGCAAGGAGCCTTGGTGGCATAGAGGTGAAGCACTTGCCAGCTAACCAAAAAGGTCAGCAGTTTGAACCCACCAGCCGCTCTGTGGGAGAAAGATGTGGCAGTCTGCTTCCATGAAGATGTCTTTTTTGAACATTGGTTGTGATTTGGGTGAATGTCTACAGAGCACATTCGTTTCCCATTCAACAATTTGGACACATTTTGTTCTGCGACATTAGCTGCAAGCCCCTCAACGTAACAGCATTCTTCCCACTTCTTCCCTGGGTTCCCCATTTCTGTTTGCCCATCTTCCCTGCTCCTTCCTGGCTTCTGAACTTTGGTTTTGGGCCAGTGCTATCCTATTGGTCTCGTGTAGTTGAATGTTCTGAGAAGCACATTCCTCACAAGTGTAATTGTTCACTTTGTAGTCTTGTCTACTGTTTGGCTGAAAGGTGATCTCTGGGAGTGGGTTCAGTTGCAGATTTGAAGGGTGTCTATGGGCCTTGGTCTGCTTCTGTAAAGATTACAGCATTGGAAAACCCACGGGGCTGTTCTACTTGGTCCTATGGGGTTACTGAGTTCAGCTCTACTCAGTGGGACTGGTTTTGGTTTGCTCTGATTTTGCATTCTTGGAAACCTGAGTTCTCACTTAAATATTGTGACACAAAGTGAGTTATAAAGTGCAGCCCATTCCCCACCAGGAGCACTGAGCGAATTAGAGTCTGAATTCCCAACCAAGGCTGCACCTGGAATACCCTGAAGTTGTGCCATAAAAGCAAACTGATGGTGGCAATAAATCTCCTCACATGTTTAAAGACATTTAGGGATGCTCTTAACCCTTTCATGACCAAATTATTTTCTGCTTTTAAGTTTTTTGTAGATACCATGTATTTTCAGTAATGGAAGACATACTAAAACCAAGGAAAATAGTGCTTCAGATTCATACAGTCACACAGGTCCCGTCAGGCAGTAGCACATACTACAACTGGGATAACAGCTTCTTAAGAAACCTGAGAGTTTGAAAACGTTGATGGGTGATACATATCCCATGGGTCACAAAAGGGCTGAACCCCCTGTATCCTGTCATTGCATAGTGTTATGCTTCAAAAGGCAAGTGAAACACACGGAACTCTAACTCAATTGTATCATAAATTCTGCACAGTATCAATTTTCCAGTTCTAATACATGTTAGGGAGCTCTGGTAGTGTAGTGGCTAAGGTATTTGACTGCTAACTAGAAGGCTGGCGGTTCAAACCCACCAGCCACTCCTCGGAAGAAAGGTTGGGCAATCTACTTCCGTAGTGATACCGCCTCAGAAACTCAAGGAGGAGTCGCTATGAGTCGGATCTGACTCAACGGCAGTGGGTTTGGTTTTGGTTTTATGCATGTGAAAGCTGGGCAGTGAATAAGGAAGACCAAAGAAGAGTTGATGCTTTTGAGTTGTGGTGTTGGCAAAGAATACTGAAAGTACGATGGACTACTAGAGGAAAGAACAAATCTGTCCTGGAAGAAGTGGAGCTGGAATGTTCCCTGGAGGTGAAAATGGCCAGACTTCATCTCACCTACTTTGGTCATGTCATCAGAAGAGACCATTCCCTAGAGAAGGATATTATGCTTGGTAAAGTACAGGGTCAGCAAAAAAGGGGAAGACCCTCAACAAGATGGATTGACACAGTGGCTGCAATGACGGCCTCAAGTATGGCAAAGATTGTGAGGATGATGCAGGACCGGGCTGTGTTTTTTTCTATCATACATGGGGTTGCTATGAGTCAGAGCTGACTCAATGGCACCTGACAACAACGATAGATATGAATTAGCCCACTATAACATTTGTAACCGATTTGTTTATTGACAACTTACAATTGCATTTTTTTGGTCTTTCTGTGAGTGGAGATTTCGTTTAGAGGTCATTAAAGTATGCCCATGTCCATGGTGCCCCTCCGTGGGCCATAGCCTTCATTTCTGAGCATCAGCTCAGGTGAGGCTCATCTTTGCCAAGGATGAAGCCCTCCTGATGGTACCTGCCTGCCAGGCATCCTGGCCAGTGTCCTTCCACGCTGCCCCAGGAGCACCTGAGTTTCCTCTTGGTTTGCAATACACTCAAGAAATTGTCCTGTGACACCCCGCCTCCTCCATGAGCATAGGTGCCTCTGTCCCCCTGCCCAGTAGAGTGGCTGCTGAGGAGTGGGCACGTCAGTAAGCCTTGCTCAGGGAGTAGACAGATGCCCCCTGAACCAGATCTTCTTACACTTGGGGATTGCAAAACAGATTCAGCCCCGCAGAACAGAGCTGCTCAGAGCTGACCTCCAGACCCACGTGCTTGGTCAGTGATACGAGGCAAGGCGTCTTCTGAGCGCAGGCTGTGTCTGCTCCCTCTCCACTGCCGAGGGCAGCTTGTTTTGCTGGGCTGGCTGAATGCTCGGGAGCTCTGGTGACATAGTGCCCAGCTCGTCTCACGCTCTGCAGACGGAAGCTGTCTGCCTCTGACGCGAAAACAAACCTGTTGCCTTGGAGTTGGTTCCAGCTCATGGAGAGCATGTACAAAACTAATCAAAACCATGACGAGATACCACTGCACAGCCCGGGCTGTTGTCGGGTGCCTTTCCACTCACAGTGATCTACCCCATGTGACAGTGACACGGCCCCTTAGGGTTTCCTAGGCTGTCATCTTTATGGAAGCAGATTGCCGAGTCCCAGGGAGCCACAGGTGCATTCAAGTTGCCTCCCTCTTGGTTTGCAGCCAAGCACTTAAGCAGGGCTCCTTTCACACCTAGTAGGACAACTGTTATGGGGAAAAATGGAAAATAAGAAGTGTTAGTGGGGATGTGGGGAGTTGGAACCCTCATGCATTCCAGGTAGGAATGTGAAATGATGCAGCTGCGGTGGAAGACTATTTGGTGGGTCCTTGAAAAGTTAAACAGAATCATCATGTGACCCAGAAATCCTAACCCCAGGTAGACGCCCAAAAGACTTGAAAGCAGGGGCTCAAACCAGCACGTTCCCCAGTATTCACGGCAGCAGCAGGACAACCCAGGTGTCCATCAACAGATGAAGAGATAAACAAAGCATGGTATGTTATTCAGCCATAAAATGAAGTGACGCTCTGATCCATGCTACAGCATGGGTGAACCTCGAAAACATTATGTGGAGTGAAGTAATTCAGCCAGAAAAGCACAGATATTGTACTATTCCAATGATGTGAAATTTAGGACAGGCAAGTGCTTAGAGAACAGAGTCTATCAGTAGTTACCAGTGGTGAGAGGAAGAGGAAGGGCAGAGTCTTTGCTTCTGGGGCACTGAGTTTCTGTTTGGGGTGGTGAAACCTTTTGGAACAAGATGGAGGTGTGGTTGTACAACATAGTGAGTGCAGTTAATGCCACTAAACTATATACTTAAAAATGGTTAAAATGACAAATGGTTTTTTATATACATTTTAGTCCAATAAAGTGAAGATTTGATGTTGAGTCATAGATATTTACTTAGGCAGGGATTCAGAGATGAAAGGCTCAGTCTGTCCCCTGGAGGATCCGGCAGTCAGATGAGGGGATGATAGGAAATCAGCCAGTCACAGTGCAGAGGTGATAACACACCATGGCAATGGGAATCAGTGGGGGAGAAGGACAGGAAACAATGGCTGGGGGTTTCTTCTTAGAGGAAATGGCAGTAGTGCAGGTGTCAGAAGGAAGAGTAGGTGTTATCCTCGGGGGATGGGGGACGGGTCCAGGAGGGCTCTGCAGGTGGAATGGGAGGGAGGGTGGAAGGAGGTGCCCGGGGAGGGTGCTACAGAGAGGAGCGGAGGTGGACTGTCTTCTTGGGAGCTCTGCCCCTTTGTTGGGGCAGCCATTGTTGCTCAGAGCCTTTCACTCATTTTGTTTTCCAGTTGATGAAGGTTGTGAATGAAATGTGTCCCAATATCACCAGAATTTACAACATCGGCAAAAGCCACCAAGGCCTGAAGCTGTATGCTGTGGAGATCTCAGACAACCCCGGGGAGCACGAAGTCGGTGAGGGGTGCAACTGTGGTGACTTCTTCAAGGACAAGGAGATGGTTCTCCACTATGAGACCATTCATGCAGTAGGGCCTCCGCTGTCTCTGTGACAGCTCTCATAGGCAGGAGTCTGCCGATTCTGAGTCTGTGAACCTCTTCTGGTGACATGGGCTATAGAATTATTTAATCTAGAAATACCCCTCTTTCTCCAAAGAGACCAAATTTCATTCCATGCCCATCTCTGAGGCCATTCACGGCAGTACAAAGAGCATGGTGGCTGGGGACTCTTAGACTAGAGTCTTATTCTGGGAGAAAATTCTGGACTTCCTGATTATTAACATCCCACTGTGGAAGGGGTTCCTTTAATCTTAATCTTTTAGAAGTTCCAGTCCTAAGTTGAGTATTGCCTGTTTTAGTCACTTCTCATTCAATCCTTCCCAAACCTGTATTCCTCCAGGTCTGGCGGGCTGCCCTGGTTTCTTCATTTGGCAAACCCAGGAACCCTTTAGAAATCCACTGATATTTGAGGCCAAGGATTTGTCTGATTCATTCAGCTTTCTCACCCGTCACCATCTCAGGAGTCTCTCAGGAGTGTGTTTTAAAGGGCAGGCGCTTTATCTGCTGGTGCAGGCACACTTCCTCAAAGCAGTGGCTTTGAGTGAGCCCAGGAGAAGGCGAGCTCACCCAGCACTGCGAAACTCCGTTGAAAAAGCTGAGCATTGAAAGAGAAAATACTCAAGGACAGCCCTTCGTAAAAGTCTGCCATTGCTGATTTGCCCTCATGGCCTCTCTGGTGCTTTTATTTGCCATTCTTTGTGTCCTTGCAATGCTTAACAGGCAGTACTTTTAAGAAGAATAATTGCTTTCCAACAAAGGAAGGTAATTGCTATGGCTTGTGCTTAACCTGTACATTTTCAACTGTAAGCACTGCTCTCCTCTATCTGATCAGGTTAAATAGGAATAAACATTAGCCTGTGGCTGGTGTCATCCCCACATTTTGTACCTACTCAGGATTACAAGGAACACTGCAGATATATTTGGGAGTACAGTTGAAGACGGACAGGGCTGGAGTGGTCCGTGTGTATGATTGGGAGACGTCTCCTCACACAGTGTGATGAGCTGCCGTTTTGCTGGGAGCCCCCTTGTGAGCTGTGTTCTCCCCTCTCTGAGTGCAGGGGAGCCCGAGTTCCACTACATCGCCGGGGCCCACGGCAACGAGGTTTTGGGCCGTGAGCTGATGCTTCTGCTGATGCAGTTCTTGTGCCAGGAGTACTTGGCCCAGAACGCGCGCGTCGTCCACCTGGTCGAGGAGACCCGCATTCACATCCTGCCTTCCCTCAATCCTGATGGCTACGAGAAGGCTTACGAAGGGGTAATAGCACCGGCTCCCCGCACCTCCGCCAGCAGCTGGGCCCATTCCAGAGCCACGAGTGTATGGGGAGAGCCACCTTTTCAAGTGTCACTCTCCGGAGACAGGACAGACCCACAAGGGCTTTCTGACCATGGTTGGCTCAAGACACAGGGGTTCCCTGCAAAGTTATTTCCATCCTATTTTGAAGCGTTCCTTGTTTCCAGCCAGTTCCCATCCAGTCCCTCCCAAACTTGTGTTCTAGTGCAGGAGCCAAGCATGATGGTGGCCCTGGGAGGTAACTGTGCCAACAAACCATAGAAAGTGAACATGAACGGGGTTGTTAATTGCCGCTGGGTTGGCTCCGACTCATGGCGACCTTATGTGTGACAAAAGAACTTCACCCACTCTTGTGCCAGCCTCATAACTGTTGGTATCTTGGAGCCCATTGTGCAGCTTTGGTGTCAGTCCATCTCAGTGTGGGTTTCTTGCATGTTCACTGACCTGCTTTGGCAAAAGTGATGTCTTTTTCTAGCGATTGGTCCTTCCCAATGAAGTGTCCAGTGTAACCAAGATGGAGCCTTGCTATCCTCACTTCTAAGGCGCATTCATGCTGTCTACTATGTTATGTGTAGGATGATAATAGCATAAGAAATAAAGCCTAATGTCTGTTGAGCACCTACTCGGTGTCAGGCATGGGTCAGCCTTCAGTAGGAGCTGTACTTCTCTGGTCAGTATATCGTTGCCTCTGTCCTTCTGATAGAGTGCCCCTGTTTCATGTTCAAATCTAGCTCTATGGTGGATAGACTGTAGGTAGTGTTATGTTAGGATATACGTGTATAATTATGTATCACGATATCTGGGCATAAAATGGAAAAATATATTTAAAACAATAGTACCTGACAAATACAAACCATACCGTACAGAATTCAACTTGGACCTATTGGTGCAGAAAGGTGGCTAGGGATGTGCAGTGCCGATGAGTGAGGCAGGATCGTGGGCAGGGCCAGGAGGACGCGCTAGTACAGTGCGTGTTGATTTTGCTACGATGCGGTCTCCTCCTTCGGGGAGTAGGAAAGAGGGAGCAGAAGGGACTGAGTATTTCCTCAGCGCTTCCATGTGTAGGGGTGGTTCTCTGCATTCCCTCTCTAGAACTGTTGGGCTATTGGAGCCATCATGTATCAATGTTAATATAGTAACAGAAGCTTTCTTAATACTCTCCTTTCAAGGCCATCTCTGGATCAGAGGACTTCCAGAGACTCAGGGTGGTTGCTGTTGGGTACCACTGTTGTTGTTCTGTGCCGTCAAGTTGGACCTGACTCATAGCGACCCCTCCTTGGGTTGCCGAGGCAGTATCACTACGGAAGTAGATTGCCCAACCTTCCTTCTGAGGAGTGGCTGGCGGGTTTGAACCACCAGCCTTCTGGTTGGCAGTCAAGTGCCTTAGGCACTACGCCACCAGAGCTCCTGAGTTGATTCCAACTCATGGAGACCCCATGTGCTAGAGTAGAACTGCCCCATAGTGTTTTCTTGGCTGTAAATCTTTAAGGAAATGGATTGCCAGGTCTTTCTAGAGTGGCTGGGTGGGTTTGAACCACCAACCTTTTGGTTAGCAGCTGACCACTTAACCACTGCACCTCCTACTTTGAAGTATTGTGGTGCGTCTCAGGTGTTAGAGTCAGGACTGACTGCAGGCTGTGGGCCCTTCACGTTCTGACTGTTTCCCAGGGCTCGGAGCTGGGCGGCTGGTCCCTGGGGCGCTGGACCCATGAGGGGATCGACATCAACAACAACTTCCCTGACTTGAACACGCTGCTCTGGGAAGCAGAGGACCGGCACAACGTCCCACGGAGAGTTCCCAATCACCACATTGCCATCCCTGAGTGGTTTCTGTCAGAAAATGCCACGGTGAGTTAAAAATACTGCATGAACTGCTGAGCAGCCAAAGGCCAACATTAATGTCCACTGGTATTTTCAGAAGAAATGGCATTTAAGAACAAGATAAAGTCAATTTTTCTTTCATGTTTTCTTCAAAAGACGGGAGATGATGTGTTGGATAAGAACTACCTTTTAAGTTAATGTTTGGGGAGATTCTTCATAGAAACAAACAAACAAAAAACCCCCAAATTCACGCCATCAAGTTGCATCTGACTCATAGCAACCCCTCCTTGGGTTTCTGAGGCGGTATCACTACAGAAATAGATTTCCCAATCTTCCTTCTAAGGAGTGGCTGGTGGGTTTGAACCGCCAGCCTTCTAGTTCGCAGTCAAATGCCTTATGCATTACACCAGAAAAGAACTCATTTAATTATATTTTGTTATAACTGCTCACTGAATCCCAGAGTTTGCATAATTAGTGTTGTAGCAATGGGCTCAAGCATGACACCAGTTATGAGGATGGCATGGGACCGGGCCGTGTTTCCTTCTGTTGTGCACAGATTGTATGAGTTGGAACACTCTTGACAGCACCTGACAATGCCATGACTATTAAACTCATTATCATCGGTTATACTGCTCTGAAAGTACCCTTAGCCCCCACTGTTGGCTTGAGATATTTTTGTTTTAATAAATTCCCACCGATTATTACATGTAGTTCTTCTTCAGAAAGAAAAATGAAATTGGATAAGAGACGTTTCCTTCAAATCTCTTACACCTTCTTTCACAGAGTATGTGGGAGAAGGAAAGATTCTCACAAAATTTTCCATGCCTTTTATTTCCCCCTCTGCCTACCAGAACCTGCCTCCTGACCCCTGTTCTATGATCCTACATGCCTTTCAAGAGGTCTGCCTGGATTGCTGTGTAATACAGGATTAGGTTCAGCTGCATAGATCGTACTTTACACAAATCATGGGTTTCTTACACACACTCTATGAGTTATATGAGTGTGCCCATTATTTACATGAACACCCTATTGGTGAGAAATACGGTAACTGATAAACCAAAATAACAGAGGCTTAGCAAGATAGAAGCAGCCCTGATGACGCAGTCAACTGCTAACCAAAAGGTTAACAGTTCAAATCCACTGGCCTCTCTGCACGAGAAAGATGTGGTAGTCTGCTTTCATAAAGACTACAGCGTAGGAAATCCTGTGGGCCAGTTCTACTCTGTCCTGTAGGGTCACTATGAGTCAGAATTGACTTGACAACAGTGGGTTTCATTTCTTGTAAAAAGATTGAAGTTTATTTCTGCTTTCACATGAAAGAACCCTGGAGGCAGATGGTGCGGGGCTGGCCACACAGAAGCCCCATTATCATTCTGTCGTTAGGTGCCGTGAAGTTGGTTCTGTCTCATAGCAGCCCTGGCAGCTCTGGTGGCATAGTGCCTAAGGTGTTTGGCTGCTAACCAGAAGGCTCATGGTTCAAAGCCACCAGTCACTCCTCGGAAGGAAGAGTGGCCAATCTACTTCCATAGAGATACTGCCTCGGAAACCCGAGGAGGGTTGCTGTGAGTCGGATTCGACTCAGTGGCAATGGGTTCGTAGCAGCCCTAGGTAGAATAGAACAAAGCACCGCCCAGTCCTGTCCGGTCCTCAGTTGTTGCTATGCTTGAACCCTGTGTGGCAGCCACCATGTCACTCCATCTCATTGAGGGGCTCCTCTTTTTCACTGACCTTGTCCTTTTCTGAACGTAATGTCCTCCTCCAGGGACTTGTCCCTCCTGACAACATGTCCAAAGTACTCGAGACAAAGTCTTACCATCCTTGCTTCTAAGCAGCATTCTGGCTGTACTTCTTCCAAGACAAATTTCTTTCTTCTTCTGGCAGTCCATGGTATATTCAATATTCTTCGCCAGCACCATTATTCAAAGACATCAATTCTTCTTCGGTGTTCCTTACTCATTGTCCAACTTTTGCATGCACATGAGGCAATTGAAAATACCATGGCTTGAGTCAGGTGCACCTTAGTCCTCAGAGTGATATCTTTGCTTTGTAACACTTTAAAGAGGTCTTTTGTAGTAGGTCTACTCAATGCAATACGTTGTTTGACTTCTTGACCCATAATCATTAGAATTCTAGGATTCGTCTGTCTTCCTGTATCTACATGTTAGTACATGGCTTCTATCCTCAAGGTCAAATCCAAGATGGCAGTCAGTGCTCTAGCTGTCATGTCTGCAAGGAAGATAACATAAATGGTTAAACAACGACAACAACAACCTCACATAATTCAATTTCCTTTAAGATACCTTCTTAGAATTCCTACACAATACTTCTGCTTAATCTCATTGGCCAGAATTTAGTCACATGGTATCAGCTCACTTCATTGTTGCCATGTGCTGTCAAGTCAATTCCAACTTATCACAACCCTATAGGACAGAGTGGAACTGCCCCATTGGGTTTTCTAGGCTGTAATTCTTACAGGAGCAGATCTCCAGGCCTTTTCTCCCATGGAGCCACTGGGGGTTTGAACTACCAAACTTTTGGTTAGCAGCTGAGTACTTCACTATTACACCAGCAGGGCTACTTCACTCCACTGTAAGATTTGGGAAATGCTGTATTTTAGGCAAGCACACTGCAACCTCAAAGAAATGATTGGCAATATTAGAATCCCGACCATACCCAGATGTGGGAGAGGACATGGGCCAGTAGATCTTCTACACTGAGGTAAGAATACATTCGCACAGCTTTGGAAAATAGTTTGATCACCTTATAAAGTGGAATATTTACATATATTATGACTGCAATTCTACTTCTGGTTACATTGTTGTTGTTAGGTGCCATCCAGTCAGTTCCAACTCATAGCGACCCTCATAGCAACAGAATGAAACACTGTCTGGTCCTGTGCCATCCTTGCAATCAATGCCGCGCCCATTGTCACAGCCACAGTGTCAGTCCATCTCATTGAGGGTCATCCCCCTTTACACTGACCCTCTACTTTACCAAGCGTGGTGTCCTCCTCAAGATCTGGTTCCTCCTGACAGCATGACCAAAGTGTGAGAGACGGAGTCTGTCATTCTCGCTTCTAAGGAGAATTCTGGCTGTACTTCGTTCAAGAAAGATTTGTTCATTCTTCTAGCAGTCCATGGTACAACCAATATTCTTCACCAACACCACAATTCAAATGCATCATTTCTTCTATGGTCTTCCTTATTCATTACCCAGCTGTTACATACATATGAGGTTATTGAAAATACCATGGCCTGGGTCAGGTGCACCTTAGCCTTCAAAGTGACATCTTTGCTCTTTAGCACTTTAAAGAAGTCATTGTAGAGGATTTGCCAATCGAATACGTCATTTGATTTCTTGACTGCTGCTTCCATGGGTGTTGATTGTGGAGCCGAGTAAAATGAAGTCCTTGACAACCTCAATCTTTTCTCCATTTATCATGATGTTGTTTATCGGTCCAGTTGTGAAGATTTTTGTTTTCTTTATGTTGAGGTGTGATCCTTACTGCTGTAGTATTTGATCTTCATCAGTAAGTGCTTCATCTCCTCTTCACTTTCAGCAAGCAGTGTGTCATCTGCGTATTGCAAGTTGTTGATAAGTCTTCCTCCAATCCTGATGGTGCATTCTTCTTCATACAGTCCAGCTTCTCAGATTATTTGCTCAGCACACATATTTAATAACTATGGTGAAAGGATACAACCCTGACACACACCTTTCCTGATTATAAACTATGCAGTATCTCCTTTTTCTGTTAGAATGACTTCCTTTTGGTCTATGTACAGGTTCCTTCTGAGCACAACTAAGTGTTCTGGAATTCCCTTTCTTTGTAATGTTGTCCATAATTTGTTATGATCCACAGTCAAATACCTTTATGCAGTCAGTAAAACACAGGTAAACATCTTCCTAGTATTGTTTGTGTCCAGCCAAAGTTCATCTGACATCAACAATGTTATCCCTCATTCAACACCCTCTTCGGAACCCAGCTTCAATTTCTAGCATTTCCCTGTCAGCATTTTATTGTTGTAACCATTTTTTAATTATCTTCAGCAAAATTTTACTTGTGTGTGATATTAATGATGTTGCTTGATAATTGACACATCTTTTGACCCATCTTTCTTTGGAATGGGCACAGATGAAGGTTATAAGCAAGATAAATTTCAGTGCATATTACAAACGTGAACAAGAAAATTCACAACACTGTTCATTATTGCAAACAATTGAGAATAATCTATATGCCCATCATTCCAAGAATAGATCAATGATGAAATAATGATATCACAGTGGGAAAAACTGAACTATAGCCATATATATGTACACACACACACACACACTCACACAGCAACACTGATGTTTCCTAGAAACATAAAATAGAATAGAAAAAAGAAGCAAATTGTTTTAGGACACTGTTTTATGATACTGTCATGGTGGACACATGACATGTGTTTATCAAAACCCGTAGAACTATGCAACACAGTGCAGGAACCATAAGTAGACTATGAACTATAGCTATAATATATACAAAAAAACAAAACAAACTCACTGCTGTCGAGTTGGAGCCGACTCATAGCAACCCCTCCTTGGGTTTCCTAGGCAGTTTCCCTACAGAAGTAGATTGCCCAATCTTCTTTCCAAGGAGTGACTGGTGGGGCTTGAACCGCCAGCCTTCTGGTTAGCAGTCAGATGCCTTAGGCACTACACCATATAATACATAGGTTATAATATATAATAAATATAGTTAATAATACTGTATTGATATTGATGCATGCACTGTAACAAATATATCATGTGACTGCAAGAGTTAATAACAGGAGAAACTGTGTAGTGGGAGGAGGAGGGATGGAGGCTGCCGTCTGATACTGCACGAGTTCTCTGTCAACTTAAAAATATGCTAAAATAAAATTTATTAAAGGTCAACAACCCTCTCAAAAAAAAATGAAGGCGGCAATTTCTTCATCCTCCCTTTCTTAGATCAAAATCACGCAAAAACCAAATGATTCCACTTTCCGCTTACACATCATTTCCACAGAGTCCATTTATCTTAGGGCAGATTGTTAAATTCTAAATTTTATTACTATTCTGCCATAAAATTATTGCTTTCTCAACATGTCCGCCTTTTGAAAGCTGGGATGATAAAGAAGTCTCCTTTTTATTTTACTTATCAGTGTGTTTCACCTGCGAATGTTCACAGGTGGCCGTGGAGACCAGGGCAGTCATCGCGTGGATGGAAAAGATTCCCTTTGTGTTGGGCGGAAACCTGCAGGGCGGGGAGCTGGTGGTGGCATACCCCTACGACATGGTGCGGTCGCTGTGGAAGACCCAGGAGCACACCCCCACCCCCGATGACCACGTGTTCCGCTGGCTAGCCTACTCGTATGCCTCCACTCACCGCCTCATGACAGACGCGCGTAGGAGGGTCTGCCACACGGAAGACTTCCAGAAGGAAGACGGGACGGTCAACGGGGCTTCTTGGCACACGGTCGCTGGAAGTAAGTTTCCTTTAGTCCTGCTTCTCACTCTGGGCTGGCTGATGGTGCACTACTGGACCAGAGGAACCAAGCCCTCTGTCTTAGTGTCCTGGGGCTGCCCTAACAAAGCACCACAAAGGGGGTGCCATGCCCTGTCTGAAGGCTCTTCTAGCTTCGGGAGGTTGCTAGCAGTCCTTGGTTTAAGGTAGCTTCACCTCACTCTCTGCCCCAGGGCCATCTTCCTTGTGTGTCTCTATATTTCCAAATCTCCTTCCTCTAATGAAGACATCAGTCATTGGACTTAGGGCCCAGCCTAATCCATATGAAGGAGCTCTGGTAGCATAGTGGTTAAAACATTCAGTTGTTAACTCAAAGATCAGCAGTTTGAACCCACCAGTCACTCCGTGTATAGGAAACCTGCCCTGTCTTCTTGGTTATACACCAACATGAGATATTTTATAGCCCCATGAAGGTTTTGCTCTGTACACGATAAAAAAAGAAATGCAAAATCTAATGAGAGAATTTCCTAATGCTGAACGGCCTGATTTTTCCATTTTAGGCCTCACATCTACAAAAATCAGTAAGTGAAATATCTCCATTTACTTTTTAAGGATCTGTGACTAAATCGGCAAGCTCACAGCTGGATCCATCAGTGTCTAGTCAATAAGAGCATTTTAAAAATCAATAATAGCATTTTTAAAAGTCGATGGCCACATGATCACACAGACAGTGTTGGATTTTTTTTAATTTTTTCCCGTATTTTCCATTCTGTCAGGGACTAGGTGGCTGAACCATGTGGCAGCTCGAGTCTCTTTAATCATCCTCTTCCTGGTGGCGTAATGAAGTCTGCGGATTCGTTTCTTTGTAGATTAATGAATTGCGATTTCTCATTTCCTTCTCTCCCTCTCTGCTTCCTCCCCACTTTTTGTGGGTGACTTTCTCACTCATTAGCAGTGTGCTGACAGGCACTGGCTGATGGAGAACAGTGTGGATTACAGCAAGGCTCGATAAATCCCAAAGAGCGCGTTGTGGTCGTGGGTGCATTTTAACTCCAGCTTGGACGTGAGACCCTCTTTGTCCCCTGGCTGCCATCCACCACAAAGAAGCGCGTCCTGTGACAGCATTGGACACGTGGAGCTGTGAGGCACGCGTGTCTGCACTCAGTGCTGAAGTCTGTGACAAGGGAGACTCCAGCTGAAGCAGGAACACAAGGAACATGCCACCATCCCCAGCCATGACTCTCTGGGTCATGCCACAGCTCAGGAAACATTCTTACGCAGTGTCCTCAGCAACACGGCGTGCACAGGAAGCACCGGAAATCACAGCAGGGAGAACATGGTCCAAGCCATCCCACCATTCTTCTGGTTTCAAGCCATTTTACTAAGTCTTAGTATTAGCCTCACAGTGAAAATGGCAGGCCCAATTTGTAGATAAAAGAGCCCTGATGGCACGGTGGTTAAAGTGCTTGGCTGCTAACCAAATGTCAACATTTGTAACCCATCAGCCAGTCCACAGGAGAAAGATGTGGTAGTCTGCTTCCATAAAGATTGCAGCCTTCGAAGCCTGTGGGGCTGTTCTGCTCTGTCCCATAGGGTTGCTGTGAGTCAGAATCGACGTGACAGCCACAGGATTTGTAAAGAAGAGTCTGTACTTGCAGTGCAGACCTGGGCTGTTATCCCAACTTTGGCCCTTTCCAGATATGTGATCCCAGAGACATATCTTACTGTTCTCAGCCTCAGCGGTCTTACTTCTAAAATTATGATAGGCTACCTACATAAGTTGGCTTTGTGGTGGAGATTAAATGACCCAGTGGATACGTAGTGCTGACAGGCCCCAGCTTATGTTTGGCACTAATCAATATCCTTGTCATCGTCAGCTGCTGTCAAGTCCCCCTGACTCCCGGTGACCCCACACTCAACAGAACAAAACACCGCCTGGCCTGCACCATCACCACCAACACCTGTGGATCAGACAGCCTTCTATTATGGATAGCCATTTTTTTTTTTTTT
>NW_006921625.1:9302346-9302864 GCF_000298275.1 Orycteropus afer afer
TTATGGTTTCTTGAAGTAGCTTTTTATAGTTTTCTTTGTAGAGGTCTTTTGTGTCTTGGATAGCCATTTTTATGAATTGTAATAGAAGCATTTTATAGAGTTGCAGCTCAGATCAGTATAACTACAGGGGAAGACTGACTTAAACATTTAAAGTCTGTCATGTTAATTGATATTTTATTCTAAAAATGGTGTGTTGAACTGAGTGTAATTAGCTATATAGAAATTGCTTCTCTGAGGAGCACCTAGCTCAGTAAGCTGGATGGACAAGGTGGCCTGTATGTGTCTGTCTGCCCCATAGCCTGTCCAGTGGGGTGGCTTGGCTCGCTCTCAATCCTGCCCCGTGTGTTTGCTCTAACATTACTAGCACAGGACGCACTTGGTAGCCCTTTGTTCAAAGGACATCTCCGAGTCACGTTCCGGCCATTCTTGCCCCCTCCAGTGCCGCCTGGAGTATCGTTGAAGCTGTTGTCCTGTTGGCTTGGCAGGTCTCAATGATTTCAAGCTGTTGTCCTGTTGGC
>NW_006921625.1:9303134-9312628 GCF_000298275.1 Orycteropus afer afer
TGGCAGGTCTCAATGATTTCAAGCTGTTGTCCTGTTGGCTTGGCAGGTCTCAATGATTTCAGCTACCTTCACACAAATTGCTTTGAGCTGTCCATCTACGTGGGCTGTGACAAGTACCCGCACGAGAGCGAGCTGCCCGAGGAGTGGGAGAACAACCGCGAATCCCTGATCGTGTTCATGGAGCAGGTAGGCTTGGGAGGAGGGTGGCTAATGGGGCATTGGAGGGGCTGGGAGCATATGATTTAGGACGCACTTCAGCCCTGGGGCAGCAGCCTGGGCCAACCACAGACATTGCTGAAAGGACCGTTGTTTGTCTCCACAACAACCAGACCCCCGGGAAGGGAGTTCTCAGGAAACGACACTCCCACCCACTGGTGGCAGATGAAACTAGCTCAGGGGTTCTGGGGTGCTACCCTGCAGAGTGGAGGGATGGCTGCCCCACTCAGTACTTGTTGGGAAAAGACCCGACCTGCCCAGGCCCCTGCAGGTCCCCTGAGTCACAACTGTTGAGGTGAGCTACTTGGGAACAATTTTAACAAGTGCCCGTGAGATGCTCCTGTGTGTGTGTGGGGGGTACAGGGACCGTTTGGTTTTTCCTCAGAACCTCTTAGGGCCCCCCTCCCCATCATTCAAGACACGTCCATCCTGAGGCAACCAGGATTAAATAGGCTCTAGGTTAGCACTAAGGAGCTTTGGTGGTGCAGTGGTTAAAGCATTCAGCTGTTAACCAAAAGGTCAGCAGTTCAAACCCATCGGCTCTGGCAACTCTATGGGGGCAGTTCTACTCTGTCCTATAGGATTGCTATGAGTTGGAATCAACTCAATGACAGTGAGTTTGTTTTTTGTTTGGTTTAGGTTAGTGCGAAAACTAAACCAATAAAATCCACGTCCCAGTAAAGAGCAGACTAACTGGACATCAGAGGAACAAAGAAAAATTAACATTGACCCCTAGTGTTCCTGACATCTCTCAGTATTAGTTACGTGTCTGTTCTTTAATTCCCAGCAGTCACAGGAAGGTAAGACCCTAAGGCTGGACACAGGTGACTCCTTCTCCCCCAGGTAGTTGTGGATGAATTGCAAGGACCGTTTGGCAGGGGGCTCAGGCTGCCAGCCTCCTGGTACTTACAGCTGCACCTTGCACAGGCGGCCAAGGCTGGCATGGGCCCTGCATCCCCCTGTGAAGTAGATCCCTCGATAAAGGTCACAGGGGCTCAGTGTGGCTGCTGCGGCCTCCCTGGCACAGAAAGGATGGAACTCATTCTTCTCTCTTGGGAGGCTGTGAACACTCTCCCTTCCCATAAGCTGGATCCTGCTTTGTGGGAGAAGATTCTTCTTCATTTACAGAGATGATAAGAGAAGGCCTTGGCTAGACCAGCCTAACTCTTCTTAAGATTTAGCCCAAGCCTCTCCTATGGATCAAATGCCCGGGCACAGTGATATGTTTAAAGAAGGTAACCAGGAATAAGACTGTGCCACTGGGATGGTCACATCAGTTATAAATGGGGAAGCGGAGGCAGGAGGTTCAGGGAAGACGGGTCATGAGCCACAGCTCGTCTGTGGAGGGGCTCTGGACACTGAGCTGTCAGGTCTTTGAACCTGTTGTTCCTTCTCTGATTCTCACTGGTCTGTATCCTCTAGGAAATTCAAAATAAATGTGCCTGTACAGTCTTAGGGAACCCTGGTGGTGCAGTGGTTAGTGCTTGTCTGCTAATTGAAAGATTGGCAGTTCAAACCCACCAGCCACTCTGCGGGAGAAAGATGTGGCCATCTGCTTCCATAAAGATGACAGCTTTGGAAACACTATGGGGCATAGTGTCCCGTAGGGTTGCTGTGAGTTGGAATTGACCCTACAGCAACGGGTTTGGTTTGGTTTGGTATCTCTTACTCTTACTGCTGCTGAGTCAAATCTGACTCACAGTGACCCCTGCCTCATAGCAACCCCTCCTTGGGTTTCCGAGGTGGTATCTCTACAGAAGTCGATTGCCCAGACTTCCTACCAAGGAGTGGCTGGTGGATTTGAACCGCCAGCCTTCTGGTTAATAGTCAGATGCCTTAGGCACTACACCACTAGCATCTTTAAAAACTTAAATTCCATTTTGAGCAGATGGATTCTTATGAACTGTGTCAGATGCTCATTTCTTTGAACCTCTGGGATATTTGGTTTAACACCAGTGTAAGGGCTCAAAGGAAAGAAGTGAGGCCCAAATCTGCTGGAGCCCAGTGGGCCTTTTGAGCCAAACATGGCGTTGTGAGGTTTAAGGCCAACTTTGTGGTGCTGGCTGTCTCCTGGGCTGGTTGCTGACCTCACCCTGTTTCTCCTCACACTCACTGAGCAGGTTCATCGTGGCATCAAAGGCATAGTGAGAGATCCACACGGGAAAGGAATTCCAAATGCCATCATCTCCGTAGAAGGTGTTAACCACGATATCCGAACAGGTAACTGCCAATGAATATGAACTGCCACTCAGTAAGAAATGTGCACTTTCTTGAAGTGTTTGTTTTACTTGGCTCAAAATCACAGCTTGCGTATCAGCAACATCCTAGGTAGAGCTGGGCCAGTTATGTCTTTTCCTCTAATTTCCTCAGAGACCATGGGCTGAGCATGGAACAGCTGGCCAGTGTCTGGGTGCAGTCGGAGTTTCCAGGAGCTGTACAGGCAGCTTTATCTCTAGGGTGGTGTTTGAGGCAGGCAGCTTAGCTCCCCAGGTGGGGCAGGATATGGCCAGGGAGTGCCTGGAGAGAGGACAGAGGCAGCCTTCCCCAGAGAGGGAGAAACTGTAGGCCAGGATGGTGCAGGGTGGCTCGTGGAGGAGGGCAGGGGGCTTCAGCGGAAGGGGGCAGCTGGAGGGGTGGGTTAGGAACAAAGCATGAAGGTCCTTGAGTGGCAGTCCAAGAAGGGTGCAGGCCACCATCGAATGTGGTGTTTTAGGAAGACCCCGTTGTCTACAGTGTGTCGAGTTGGATACTAACAGTAAGATCTAACACTGTTTTTGGTGCGTCCTACAGGCCAGACACGCTTTTACTACCTTTATGTATATAAACTCAGTTCTTCCTCACAGCAGGTCTATTTCTTGCTGCTCTTTTTACACCCGGAATTCCTGGGTGGTCCAAATGGTTACCATGTTGGCTGCTAACCAAAAGTTTGGCAATTTGAGGCCACCCAGAGGTGCCTCAGAAGAAAGGGCTCGTGATCTGCTCCCCAAAATCAGCCCTTGAAACCCTGTGCAGCACAGTTCTGCTCTGACAACGTGAAGTCACCAGGAGTTGGAATTGACTTGATGGTAATTGGTGTCGTTACCCAGACTTGAAAGATGAAGAACAAGGCCCACTGAGAAGTGAACCAGGGAGACCCACCTCGCACCTCTGTACAGGTTCCCGGCTGGTGGTATTGACGTCAAACCCAGGGCTCCTTCCTTCATTCCCAGTTCTTTCTCATCGGGAGGGAGAAGGGGCCTTTCCTCTGCTAAGTGTTCACACGTGTTAGCAGCTCCGGTCTCCTCAATAGACGGTCCCGGAGGCTTTGCAGGAATTATTAGCCCATTGACTGTGAGGAAAGGGGGACTTTGGCCGCTTAGACGGAACAGGATCACCTCCCACGTGCCTGGTCCGGAAGGCCCATCGTGATTAAAATGGGTGAAACGAAGCCGAATGCTGCGGCACTGGGCTGCTATGTATGCCTGGAAGCCCGCTCTTCCCACTCAGTGGTCCATTTCCTAACACAATGATATTCTTCAACGTCCCTACCACTTGTCCTTGACGACCTCATAGCCTGGGACTACGAGACATCACACTGTGTACCGTGGCATTGTATGCATCATGGCCCCTCACAGGCATCCATCCACCCATTCATTAACTTGCTCTCGTTTCCTCATTCATGAATTCAGCAAATGCAGATTGCAAAGCTGTCCGATCTGTTCTACACAGGGCTGGCATTGTCAACACTGCTCATAAGCTGCTTTAAAGTAAAATAATTCATGAAGGAGCCCAGAACGTTCCTTGGACTGTTTCTTGCCTTATTTGCAATGTGAGAAAAGACAGCTTTTTAAACTGAATGGGAGATAAAATAAGGCCCTGGGGCCCGATAAGGAGAGATGAGAATACTTTGCCTAATGGGCCCTGCATTTCAAGCCCCTGGAATCAAGGAGACAGTTTTGATGAGTTAATGGCAAATGCATTTCTCTCCCTATTTTTTCCCTATAAATAATTTCCCAGTGTATTCTCCTGACAAATGGATTCCATACTTTATGCGTGGCTCTTTATTTTATATGTTCCAGCATTTTCCAAAGCTCAACATAAGCTCAGAATTTGTCTTGAGTTCTGTCTGAAGCTCATATGATGTGACAAGTTTTATTTCAGAAAGAGCTTTGCATAAAACAAGCAGGGATATGAAGTGGAATTCCACAGGGAGGAAGCTGGGGAGCGTGCTTTGTAAATACACTGGTCCAGCACCAGCCTCGGGACTCCCGCGTCTGCTCTTTGTTTGGCGAATATTAATCTGACCTGCTTAGGGGCTGCGTTGTCCCTTCTGTCCACAGATGCCCAGAGATGCCTACTGTGTGTTGGCCTCCAGCCACGGTCCAGGGAGCACAAGGCCTGCCTGTCTGTGGCTCAGCTGGCCAGTACCCCAACACGCACCCGAGTTTCATGGTGTAGATGGAGTCCAGGCTTTCCCAGGGCCTGGGCAGACATGAGATAAGAACGTTGGGATAAGACAAGAGTGTCTGGAGGGAGGGCACCCTGCCAGCAGACGAGAGACTTGGCGCCTAGAGACGGAAACTTCTAGATTGCAGAGCGAGTCCCTGGGTAGAGCTAACAGTTAAGCACTCAACTATTAAGTGAAAGGTTGGTGGTTCAAACCTGCCCACTGGTCTCAGAAGACAGGCTTGGTGATCTGTTTCTGAAAGGCCCCAGCCTTGAAGACCCCATGGAGCTGGTCTCCTGCGCACACACGGGCACCGTGAGTTGGAAGGGAACAGGATTGCAGAGTTTCTGCCTCATATTCTGATTGGGTGAACTAAGCATTACTCATCCACTCTTTCAATACATGTTATGGAGCACCTTCTGGGTCCTTGATGGCATGATGGGTGTGCCCTCTGACTTCTAAGAGTGCATGTGTGGAAGAGACCTGCAAGCCACTCTGAAGAAAGTGAAAACGTGAATTGCAGACTGATCCATGCCGAGAAAGGCGGAAGCTGATGACGTACTAGAGACAGGTGGGGGAGGGGTACGCTACATTGGGCAGCCAAGGAAGGTTCCTCAAGGAGGGGCTGTCTTTGGTGTTGAGCATAAGATGGCCTTTAGAAGAGTAGAGAACAGCATTTCAGTTGGAGGGAACAGTAATTACACAAAGAAAACCCACAAGGCTGAAGTACAGCAACCAAAGGGAGAGTGGTGGCATGCAGTCATGTGGTAGGGTCAACAGCACTCATCACCAGGGGTCATGGGCACTGTCATGAGTTTGGGGTGACTCCTCAGGCAGCCAGGACACCTCCTCTCT
This sequence comes from Orycteropus afer afer, assembly GCF_000298275.1. Lineage (NCBI taxonomy): Eukaryota > Metazoa > Chordata > Mammalia > Tubulidentata > Orycteropodidae > Orycteropus > Orycteropus afer. Next base: position 9,308,632 of record NW_006921625.1, read on the forward strand.
TCACCTGCTCATCTGTTTCTTCTCATAAGTGAGTCATTTGTATCTGGCTTTTCTCCCAAAACTTATCCGGCAGAGGCCTGGGAACCGCACAGGAGGCTTTTCATTACAGAAGGCAGGTTTTGGTGTTAAACAAACAAGCAAGCAAACAGAAACAAACTATAGGCATTTAAATAAGGTCTTACTATCAGTTTTCAAAGGGGAATTGACCCACCACAGGAGGTGGGGAACAGCAGTGCAACCAGCTTATGCAAAGGCCCAGAATCTGCGAATGTATGTGGTCCATTTAGGCGGTCACTTCAGGATGTTTGTGTTGGCTGGTTGGTATACAGAGATGTGGACTGTGGCCAGGGAGGGCAGGAACCGAGGCTAGTCCAACTGGCAGGTTTGGATTTTATTGTCCAAGGGCAAGTTTGAGGAGTAGGCACCATGGCTGGTATAAGAAGGAGGCCAGCAGGGGATGGTAGGTCGGGGAGGATGACACAGATATAGGGAGCAGGGAGGGAAGATGTCTTAGTTTCCTCTGGCTGCTGTAATGGAAATGCCACAAGCGGGGAGTTATAATGAACAGAAATTTGTTTTCTCACAGTTCAGGAGGATGGAAGTCTGAATTCAGGCCACCAGCTCTGGGGGAAAGCTCACTGTGTCGTCTCGGGAGAGAAATCCTTGTCTCAGCTTCTGTAGCCCCGGCATTCCTCAGCTCCCTACCCATCTCCATGTGGCATGTGTCTTTCCCCCATTTATGCTTCCTTCTCTGTGTCTCCACCACTCATCTGCCAGCCTGTACTGTGGTGGCTGCATGCCACTGTGAGGCTGGAAGCTATTCCACCAGTATTTCAAATACCAGTGGGGTCACCCATGGTGGACAGGTTTCAGCAGAGCTTTGAGACTAAGACAGGCTCGGAAGAAGACCATGGAGATGTACTCGTGAAACAACTGGGCACTGAAAACCTGGATGCGTAGCAGTGAAACACTGTCTGATGTATTACTGGAAAACTTTAGGATGGCACATGACCAGGCAGTGTTTCCTTCTGTTGTATGAAGGGTTGCTGTGAGTCAGAGTGGACTCGATGGCACCTAACGACAACATAGCAGAGAAAATCCTATTCCCTGATGGAGTTACATCTGCAGGTATAGGGGTTAGGATTCCAGTACAAACTTTAGGGGGGGATACAATTCAGTCTGTAACAGCGGGCTTTCTGGATTTGAGGAAAAAGGGAGTCTTGAAGGCTTCTTCTGACTCATTTTGGATTGATGTGCTGAGTGTTCATTGATTGAGGATTTCTTTCACTCTTCCTTGGCTCACAGAGTTTCTCCCTCAGGGGGAGCTTGGGCTGCTCCTTCCCTGGTCTTGGTGAGCCCTGAGGCAGAAGCTCCCACTGAGGCTGTCTTCTCCAGAGGCCCCCATTGGTCAGAGCAGCTTTTAGCAGACTATGGACCCTTTGGCCTTGACTGGCTTGGCTCTGATGTTTAGGGCAGAAGGCAGCCATATTAGCTGAGACTTAGTGTGTTCTGATTCTCATGCCAGTAAGATGTTTGGTTTCATATTCATCTCTATTTAACCAACATTCATTGAGAATCTACTCTGTGAGACACGCTGTTCAATACTGAAGATTAAGACGCAGGCTCTTATGGAACCTGCAGCTCAACACGGGCTAAAGGAGGAGAAATGGAGGCCGTGGAGGTTCAGTGGCAGACGTCTCACCTTCCGTGCGAGAGACCTGGTTCGATTCCCAGCCAGTACACCCCACACGCAGCCACCTCTCTCTCCATGGAGGCTGGCGAGTCGTTGTGATGCTGAGCAGGTTTCAGTGGAGTTTCCAGACTAACACGATCTGGGAAGAAACCCTGCTGATCTGCCTCCAGAGAATCAGCCGGCAAAAACCCTGTTGATCACAGCAGTGCTATCTGTAACCCTTTGTGGAGATGGCACAGGACTGGGCAGCCTTTTGTTTCGTTGTGGGTCACGGTGAGTCAGGGTCAACTCAAGCGCTGCTAACAACATCAGTAGTTGCAGGAGCAGGGGCTCAGCCTCAGCTGTCCCGTAGGCGTTTGCCAGGTGAGCCCCAGGCCCCGCTCTGTCTTGCAGAACCAGGCCTACGTCTTCCTGCAGCTCCACATGCCTCCCAGAATCTGGGCCATGGAATGAGGTACAGGGGGACCAGGGGCTCCTCCCAGATGCATTAGGCTCTCGTCCAACTCCTTTTCTTCAGAAAGGAAGAGCCCTGCTCTTTGAAAAAACCATTTTTCTGTATTTATAGCTGTGAAGGGAAGCCAGTAAGCCCCACAGCAATGACTTTTCAAGATGGCATTTGTGGTCAGGGCCTAACATTTGCAAGTGCAGGTTTCAGAATGAATGGCGTGTATTGTCACCAAGGAAGGAGTTAGTGATCATTTCCCCATCTCTGCTCATGTGCATTTGCAATGTGGGGAGCCTGCACCCCAGTCTTCCTTCCTGTTAAATCAATTAAGGTAGCTTCCAGAGAGGAAACCATTTTGGTTTCTCACGTGTCCCAAGGATTGGCATCCGCAGGAGCTCAGGTTCCACCCTGCCCTCCGCCCCGGAGTCTTGCTGGCTGGCAGGCTGGTCTTGGAATGGGGCTGCTGGTGTCTGTGTTAGGAGACAAAGGTTCTCAACCCCCATCCTGTGTTCTCTTCACAGCCAGCGATGGGGATTACTGGCGCCTTCTGAACCCGGGAGAGTATGTGGTCACTGCGAGGGCGGAAGGCTTCACTGCGTCCACCAAGAACTGTATGGTGGGCTATGACATGGGGGCCACTCGCTGTGACTTCATACTCAGCAAAACCAACCTGGCCAGAATTCGGGAGATCATGGAGAAGTTTGGCAAGCAGCCCGTCAGCCTGCCAGCCAGACGGCTGAAGCTACGAGGGCGCAAGAGGCGACAGTGGGGGTGAGCCGGTCGACACTCGAGACAGCCCGGCTGTGCAACTCCAAACCAGCCGCCGCCGTAGTTCCACGCTGACTCCATAGCTCACTCTTGTTTTCTCTGTAATCCAAGAAATGCCCAGGAGAAGGTGTACGTTGCAAGACTGCTCCCTAAGGGTCAGGCTGAAGGCTGGAGATGTTTTCTTTGCCCTTTATCCAAATAATTTGGGCAGAGCAGCAGAGAGGCCGGAAGGAGTGAGAGAATTCAGAAGCCCACCCCCACCCCCAGGAATAGGAGAAAGCCATGTGCTGGCTCATTTGGGGCCCCCTGCCTGCACACTGAGGGAAACTGGGGTGGCTCCTCTGTGTGTGCCAGCCAGAGCTTCATGTGCACATGAAATGTGCTTGGTGAACCTCACACCGTGCCCGGGCCCTGCTGTCCCAGATGTTGCTGAGATGCTCACAGACAATTGAAGAGAATCTACCCTCTCTGACCCTGGGCCCTGCCCTGCTGTGCAGAGATCCTGCACACTGTTGACAGTGGAGACATCAGCAAGGGGGCACCAGGGTGTCCCTTGAGCCAGCGTAGTTTTCCTTTTCAACAAAGGGTGGTGCTCGTGTAGAGGGGGGAGAAGCTGGGCTGTGCAGCAGGCACTGTGGAACGGCAGGCGTGCCTTGAGCTTGGCGCATGAGTGCTCGGTCCACAGGAGGACCCCCACCCTCCTGGCTGTCCAGTCAGCCCAGGCTCCCAGGGCCAGGACAACCAGAGGTGCCGACCTTCCTAGGTGACCCGATCATGCAGCCTGGTCCCCCCACTTGGCCTGCTAGGGCTTCAGACAGAACCATAAGGAGGCTGAGCCACCCTCCCCTGTCTGTTCAAGACCTCGCTCCTTTCTTGGGAGCCAGTGCTCACATGTTGGCCTCCCACCAGTTATGAGAGTTATTTGGGTGTGTGGAATGCCAGACCTTCCAGGTTCAGCTAAATTTGATGGAAAACTCAGGACTATCTATGGAGCATCAGTTCGGGCGGGGTTTTTGAATTCCCACGCAAGAAACCAGTTAGTTGTGTCTCACTTTATGTTGATGTTGCTGCCTGATCAGCCCGGGAAGAAT
>NW_006921625.1:9318523-9322204 GCF_000298275.1 Orycteropus afer afer
CTTGTTGATTTTTTCTATAGCCCTTCTATTTTCTGTTTCATTGATTTCTGCTCAAATCTTGATTATTTCCTTTCTTCTGGTGACTGTAGGCTTTTCTTGTCTGTTCTTTCTCTAATTGTTGGAGATGTTGGTTTAAAGTGTTGATTTTGGCTCTTTCTTTTTTGATGTGTGCATTTATTGCTATAAGTTGGCCTCTGATCACTGCTTTTGCTGTGTCCCAAAGATTTTGGTATGTAGGGCACATGGTCTCTTGCAACCACTAAGCCCTGTCATTGCAGCACCAATACAGAGTAACTCCAAACAAACCAGTTGCAGTTGCTTCAACTCGGACTGACGGTGACTCACATGTGTAGCTGTGCTCCACAGGGTCTTCAGGGCAGAGTTGTTTGAAAGCAGGTCATCAGGCATTTCTTTCAAGGCACCTGCGGTGGACTTGAGCTTCCCACTTTTTGGTTAACAGTAGAGCATTAACTACTTGCATCTCCAGGGACTCCAAAAGCAAAACATAGAGAATATTCAAATGGATTGGCATATGGCTGTGTTCCCGTGAGACTGACTTACAGTAGAAGGTGGTGGGTGGATTTGGCCTGCAGCCTGGGACAACTGGTAGAGCCCTGCTCTAAACCAGCACCATCCAACAGCGCTTTCTAAATGATGGAAATATTCTGCTCTGTGCTGCCAGTACAATAGCCACTAGTCACGTGTGGTCATGAGTACATGAAGTGTGCTTAGTGCAACTCAACAACAGAATTTCTGTTTTTATGCAATTTTAAATGAAGCTTGCTTTTTAGTAGTCACATGAGGGTGGAGGCCACCTATTAGACCATACAGCTCTCAGTTAAGCCCAGCATTGGATAAGAGTCTTATCTTTACAGCGCTAGCTGTGCTAACCAGCATTGGATATGGTAGCCAGCTGCCCTCAAGTCATTTCCAACTCCTGGTGACACCACGTATGTCAGAGTAGGGTTGTGTCCCACAGGGTTTTCAATGGCTGAGTTTTCAGGAGTAGATTGCCAGATCTTTCTTCTGAGGCATGTGTGCATGGACTCAAATTTCCAGTCTTTGGGTTAGCACCCCAGCAATTTAACTATTCACACCTCCCATGGGCTCCAGACTCTATAAAAAATACTCACTGCCGTCAAGTTGGAGCCGACTCATAGTGACCCCTCCTTGGGTTTCCGAGGCAGTATCTCTATGGAAGTAGATTGCCCAACCTTCCTTCTGAGGAGTGGCTGGTGGGTTTGAACTGCCAGCCTTCTGGTGAGCAGTCAAATGCCTTAGGCACTATGCCACCAGACTCTATATCATATAAAAATAAGAAACAAAAGTTTATAAATGCAAACTTATTCTTCATAACCTATGTTTCAGTATTCATCTTACTTCAAAATGATCTAGGTATCCAATGATTATTTATTACTTAATACAATTTAGAATCTGTCCAAGGGTTTAGATTACCTAAAGATCTTGGAAATTATCATGAAGCTGACATAGTACAAAACATAATTACTGTTGAAATATAGAGCTGATCAGAAATGATTCAACATAGTTGCATGCAATTTTCATTTTTCATAACCTTACACATTAAATAGTCATAATATCAGGTTATTTGATCAGCAAACCTGAACAAGTATAGGGAAAATACAGCTAATAGGAAAAAATGTAGCTCAAACTCTACATAAACCGAAACAAATCAAACCCATTGCCATCGAGTGTATTCCAACTCAGTGACCCTGTAGGACAAGTAGAACTGCCCCGTTGGTTACCTGAGACTGTAAGTCTTTATGGAAGCAGACTCCCACGTTTTTCCTGTGGAGCAGCTGGTGGGTTTGAACCACTGACTTTTCAGTTAGCAGCCATACACTTAACTGCTATGCCACCAGGGTTCCTTAACCTGTACATAAACCCAAGCGAAACCACTGCCATCGAGTCAACTCCGACTCATAGTACCCCTAGAGGATAGAATAGAACTGGCATACATGGGTTCCAAGTCTGTAAATCCTTATGAAAACAGACTGCCTCATCTGGGTTTGAAAAGCTGAATGCCTTAACCACTGCACCACTAAACGTCCTAAACTATACAGAGAACCCATAAATCAGAAAAGACATAGCTGTTTTAAATAAATCAGAATTATTAAGCTAGTCTTTTGCCGAAGATTTACCTTAATTACATGAATTCTTAAAATGTTTTTAAGTTTTGGTCAAAAAAATACCTTATATATACTTATGTACACATATAATATGAATTCTAGCACCTTTTAAATAATAGAAGTTCAATTTCCTTATTTTGTGATCATTTTAGGAAGGTTTAATTTCTATAAGCACTTACTTATCTCTGGAAGCCAATCACACAGCACAGCTTCTTAAGTTCAGGAGGCTTTGTAATTGGACTTACTCAGACTGTGCAGGGATCAGAAGCCGTCACACATTGAGATGATGAGAGGGACATATGTCTGATTTACACACAGAGGTGACATCTGTCTGTGGAGATCTAGGAACTCATAGGCTTCCTTTCAGCTTCACAAACTCGGGGCCAAACATCAAAGAGCTGTTGTTCCCTGGTAGGCACAAAATTCTTACTTGATTTGAGTCAGAACAGGCAAGTGGACAACGAAAGACTGTTTTCCAGGTCTGTTTCTCACTCCCAACACCCGGCACTGGCCTCACTGGCTGGAGGGCGGCCTCCGGGCTCATGTGCCTTGGCTTGGAGAGCCAGGGTGCCTGGGGATGTGCGTTTCTCCTGGAGTGTCCCCTAAGCCAGAAGTGATGGCTGAGAGCATGAAAATGCTCCACCCCCCTTGCCCCCTGACCAAGACATTCCCCAGCTGTTCCCTACACTATCCCAGAATTGCCTGTGGGTTGGGCCACTGTTACCCTTGGTTGGACTTTGTTTAGCATCGTGTCCTTGCGTGACTTCCCTCCTTTCCTGATCCAAGGCCTCAGTGCTCCCACCAGGTCTTCTTGGACATACTTCCCAATAAATCCGTTCCACACAAATCCTCATCCCGGGTGCTGCTTCTGGGGACCTAACCCAAAGTTCTACCCAATCTCCCCATCATCTTTAATAACAGAGCCCTGGGTGTACGCAGGAAGCGATACAACCTGTGCAGGATAGGGCTGCGTTTTCAAACTGCCGTCATGGCTAGGGGTGGTGCCATGTCTCTATAGGTTCTGGATGATGAGTGTAAGTGAGAATCCCAGGAGGGGTGTCCTGTTATTCCTTCTCTGTCTCTCTGTCAGCCTGGAGCAGAGACACAAAGCCTGGAGCTCCTCCAGCCATCTTACACCCTGACCGTGAAGGTGGAAGCCACTCATTGAAGACGGGAGAGGCTAGGGCTTGAAGACTCCAGAGGGCCACCCTATAGGTCCTGAGCTGGGGCCCTCTGGGTGTTCCCAATCTCTGTCTCATTTCCATCTTGGTTATGGGGGCTCTATGCTATGTGCAGTGGAATTTTAGCCAACCGATACATCCACTGCCATTGAGTTGATTATGACTCATAGTGACCCCCATAGGATTTCCAAGGCCATAAATATTTATGGAAGCAGACTGCCTTGTCTTTCTCCTGTGTAGCAGCTGGTGGGTTTGAACTGTCGACCTTTTCGTTAGCAGCCCAATGCCTTAACGCAGTGCCATCAGAGCTCCTTTCCTAACTGATTGTTGTTGTTGTTGTTTGCCGTCGAGTC
>NW_006921625.1:9325604-9335552 GCF_000298275.1 Orycteropus afer afer
CATCAATTCCCGGAGCCTTGTTCTTCGCCAGTTCTTTCATTGCAGCTTTGACTTCTTCCTTCATTACCATTGGTTCTAGATCATATGCCACTCCTGAAATGGATGCAGATCGATCAGTTCTTTTTGGTACAGTGACTCTGTGTATTCCTGCCATCTTCTCTTGATGTTCTGGCCTCCCTTGCTAATTTGCCTTGTGAGAGGATAGCATTTAGTAAAAGGACAGATCATTGAACAGTTGGCAAGATGGGGATTTGGAGCAGAATAATGTCCACAGTGGGAGCTTTTTCCTACCCAGGTGCTTTGGTTTGGGTTCCCTGACAAGAAAGTTTGATACAGGAACTTGGGGGGAGGGGGTTTATTTGGGAAGTGGGAGAGAGGGGCAGGGAGCGTGGGATGGGGATGAGAGCCCAGATGAGGTCCCTGTGGTGGGCAATGGCAGTTCCTTGAGGAAGATGGAGGAGGCCTCCACTAGTGCCCGCAGGAAGGATTGAGGCTGGCACTCTCACCCACCTCATCCTGTTGTTAACGATTGTCCCCTGGGTGGTAGCTCCCTGTACTTTTAGGCTACACCTGTGTGAGGCCCCAGTGGACTCCTGGGTGCCAGAGAAGGGTCTGAGTCTGAAAAGCAAGCCATGCAGAGATAGAACATGGCCAGCATGGGATAAATATGACACCAAACCCAGATGTGGACCTGGTTACCTTTAGGGCACTGGTGCTGGTCACCAAAGGCACCTGTAACACCAAGCAAGGCAAATTAGCAAGGAAGGCCAGGAACACCATCCATGCACAAGACCCCTGAGTAGAGAAGGCTCTGAATTCAATTACACTGGATCCATGCAGACCCTGGAATTCTCCCTCTCCTTGCCTCCTGGGCACAGTATTGGTTACAAGGAATCCAAACAGCTGGTAACTATAAGACAGGATCTGGAAGTTGGCCTGAACATTTACATTCATTTGTTTAGCAAATGTTTATTGAACATCTGCTGTTAACCAGGCACTGTGCTAGGCTCAGAGATACATCAGAGAATGAGACAGGAAATGTCTCTGTCTTCATGGAAATGCATTTTCAAGGCATTCCTAGCAGTTCCCTTGATGTCTCAGGCCCAGTGGGCTGGCTATCACTGTGCAGCAGAAAGGACCATGGAATGACATATGTAGGTAGTCATGTGAGACAATTTCTTCTCCAATGTAGTGTGTGCTTGGCTCCTCTGCAGGTAAAAGTCATCCAGGAAGAATACATGGAGAAAGGTCTGTAGGAGGAAAACTCCTCCAACTGGTAAAGTGGATTTCTAGAGGGAAGTATGAGACCAGGGTAATCTTCAAGCCTTCTTGGGGAGGGTAAGGAGGAGCTTATCAGATGAGGTCCTCTAACTGCAGGAGAATGAGATGTCATAGGAAAACAATACAGTCCACCTCTTAACATGGTCTGGCTAAGTTAGTGGGACCAGTTGTTCCTGCATTCGCACACAACACCTAGTTAAATTCACTTCTACAAACACCTGTATACAGTTGAGCAACACTGAAGAATGCTATAGAACTAGGGAAGGGTATCTTTCTTTGATGCATTTGATCTGTATTTTAGAAAGAACACTTTGACAGCAACACAAAGGATAGAGTTGGCAGGGGAAAGGACTAAGGAAAAAAGCAGCCAGCTGGAAGCTCCTACAGCAGTCCAGATGAGAGGCAGTCATGGTCTAGAGCTGGCAGTGGGCACAGGAGAGACTGGCAGAACATGGCAGACCTTCCTGCACTTGCTCAAAAGGATGCCATGCTTCAGGTCCCAGCAGAAATGTCAGGTGTCACGTCCAACACTACTGACTCACCCAGTTACTACTTAGGAACTGTTGAGGAAGGATGGAACCTCTAGGGCTTCCAAGCTGATTTTTGCCTCTCCCATCATCAGATAGGGCTGAAGCTAAGGCCATGTCTTTTGACAGAAAAAAAAAAAAAATCACCCAGGCTGGCATGGATCTTTCCCTCTCCATCCAAGTTTTTTTTTGAGGTCTTATTTCTTTAAGCTGAGCTGTTGAAATCCATTGGCTTTAGCCAAAAACAACGAGGGCAGTGTAACCCTAGTCTACAGGCTGCCTCCAGACCGGATCCTCTTCCACTCTTGAAAGTCTTCAGCAAAGAACACGATACCGCCTCTGTGCACCAATGGAAAAGAAAGCATAAGTCATTGTTTGCTCAGCAGTACAGCATATGCTGCATTTTATTAATTGGTTATACTTTTTGGAGACAAGCATAGTGCTTTCTGCATATTAGAAATGGATTTGAAGGCATGCCAGTTTTCTCAACTGATGTCTGTAGGTACCAGCAGTGTAGTGGGCTTGTCTCCTGGGGTATAACCAACCAGGGAAGATAATCAGTTGAGTGTTGCAGTCCTTGCTTACTCAAGTGTGTTTATATCCTATGTGTCATGGAATGTTTCTTACACAAAAGAACAATATCCTTCTGCAAATGAAGTGTGCCTTCTGTGTGAAGGAGTGTGCTATTGGTGGTAACCGTGTCCTGCAAAGAAACTGTGCACACTCCTGGGAATGTGCCAATCTACTGGGAAATTAACAGTATCGGTTGACGCACTCAGTTACTGCGATCGATCATCCCACTCAGCGTAAATGCCAGAAATGATTCATACTCTTGTTCCTGACATGGACTCTGTATCTAACATTTATCAGGCATAGAAAAATAATTATAGTAGGGAAAGTGGGGAGGCTCTTTCTACTGGCACCCCAGTCTCCATACCATGAGGACTTTGTCTCCTAAAGCCCAAAACCCCTGGAGGACCAGACACTGGTCGGAGGCCAGTCAGAGAAAATTTTTTCTATAAATCCCTATGCACTCCCTGAAAGGCAAATGGCAAGTGTGATCTGAGTTCACCGGCCGGCTTCCCAGGCCAGGAGGTGGCTTTGAGGGGAGGCGCCATCTTGCTTTCATTCTAGCTGAGACTTGAGGATGGGCACCAAAAGGGGGGTGTGAGGCCAGGAGCAGGGTGAACAGCATGCCCCCAACCCAGCCCTGGCCAGAATTACTGAGCACCTTGTTGCAACACAGCCCAGCATTACATGATCTTCCAGCTTCTCAGGGAAAGCCGAAATCAGGATGTATGTGTCATTTATATATTGACCGCCAATAAAAATAAAGGTAGTGTCTGGGGCCAGATTTGACTGTGGGCATGAGTTTGTGACTTCTGATTAGAGACAACTCTGTTAATTGTTCCTTTTCTCTTCCCCAAGGAGCTCTGGTGGTGCAGTGGTTAAAGCACTGTGGTGCTGACCAAAAGGTCAGTGGTTTGAACCCACCAGCTGCTCTGTGGGAGAAAGATGAGGCAATCTGCTTCCGTAAAGATTTACAGCCTTGGAAATGGCATGGGTCAGTTCTCTGTCCTATGGGGTCTCTATGAGTCAAGATCGGCTCAATGGCAGTGGATTTTTTCACTTCCCCACTTTCCCCATCCCCAGATGAACAAATACATAGAAACCAAGCCTCTACAATCATCAATAACTCTGGAAAATAAAAGGAATCTTTATTAGAACTTCCAGGGTCTGATTCAATCTTTCCAAAGCATTTTAACTCAATTACAGCTTAAGTGGCTAGGAGCTCTGAGAAGGGTCAGGTTACCAAGGTTCCCTTTGGAGTGCATTGTATGAACCTTTGGGGAAACCAGTCATGTGTATCTAGTAGCAAGTTGACATAAAGGCTCTTTTGTGCTCAGGCTTGGTTGTAACTCCAACCATCCACCTTTCCTCAGTAGGGAAAGCAGTGTTTTTTATCTCTTGGGGGTTTTGCCTCTAGAAAAGCTTGACAGGAGCCTTGCGATTGCTCTGTCTGGTTCTCCTCTCCTGGCAGGGAGACCTGGGGGGTTCCCTGGTGCCGTGGAAGAAAGTAGGAGACAGGCCCTTCCTCCTCAGAGCTGTGAACCCAGAGCCCAAAACACTTCCCAGGAAAGGGATATAGATGGAGAAGGCCACCAGAAATGAGGTGGCAAAGCAAAGGGATCTTGGGATCTTGGGAGTTGAGGTGAAAGAGAGAAAATAGTGTGGGTTACATGGAGGTGAGCGGTGGGCACAAGCAGCTTGGGATGATTGGAGCGTAAGTGGAAAACGAGTACAGGTTACAGTGGAGGGAAGGATTTTGACTTTCCCTTGACTCTGCTTATCAATGATGGCTCCTTTTGAAGGCAGTACGTAAGGGTTGTGGCCCTTACAGAAGTTAGAGTTCTTTGAAATGCAAGCTATAGAAAAACAACTGAAACTGGCTTGAGACACAAGGAATTCATCGGCTAATGTGACTGAAAGCATCTTCGAGAGGTAGGTGGGCATCAGGCAAGGCTCGATCTGGGTGTAGCTGATGTCATTAAACCTAGACTCTTTCCATATTTACTCTCTAGTTTCCTTTGAATTTGCTTCATAATAGGGTGAGGGCCAGTTCTCAACATGTGCAGCATCAGAGATAACTTTTAGCAACACCAGACTTCCATCTTACCAGCTAAATGATGCCAGGAAAAGAAGGTACTTCTTCCCCAATAATTCCACAAAAGCCTTTGAACTGATTGGGTCACATACCCACGTTGGAGGACTCACAGGGGATGCAGTTCTTTGATCGGCCTGGCCTGGGTTGTGTGCCCACCTTCAGGGTTGGGGGTGGGAGTCATGCCCATGTAAGCAGGGGATCACACCCATCCTATGAACATGGCTGGAGAATTGGGAGCAGTGATTGGTTCTACAAAGGAAACCCAAGTGTTGTACCAGAGAAAGAGGAGTGCTGGCCCAGAACCACCATATAAGCTCTGTGAAGGCAGGGGCTCTTGTTTGTTGGCTGCTGCATCCCTGACACCACATTGTGGAGTAAAGGCCCACTCCACTGACAGTGCACTTGACTGGGAGCCAGGAGCACCGTAGGTGTAAGTGATCTTGATAAAATCGTCTTACATGAATGTCAGACACTAAGATTGTCTATGAGTCTGGTTAATAACACCAATCCTACAAGCCTGGCAGGAGAATTTGTTTCCCTCCCTGATAGGCATGCCCCTTGCCTGTACCCCATGTATGTGTGTATAGGGGGTATCTGTAGTCTACCCCAAAGTTAACTACTCTCTATAAAACAAAACCACCCCATGTTGGGTTTAGAGCAGCACGCCCCTCTCCCCAACTCTGCTCTCTGCTAGCCCCACTTGTGGTCTGGATAAAGTCCTTTGCTCTTTGATGTTGAAATGGCCCTGAAGGAAATGCTATTGGATGGGGAGGGGGAGGGCTGCAGGGACTTGACTGTTGACTGTGAGGGAACAAGCTCAAGTTTTGCCACCATTGCAACTTCAACTGACAGATACAACTTTTGCTTGACAATTTCCAAGTCACATCAATTAGTTCATGAGCCTTTGCCATGCTGGTTAAGTCTTCTTCCTGACTTTGCATTGAAGACAAAGAGAGGAAGAGACCAAACTCTTAAATTTGTAATATGGTACATTTCTGACATTAAAACTCAGGCTGCGGGTTTTCTTTTTTATTAAGAATTTCTGTGTCAAAGTTTAGGCTCTCTGGTGGTGAAGTGCCTAAGGCATTTGATTGCTAGCCAGAAGGCTGGCAGTTCAAACCCAGCAGCTGTTCCTTGGAAGGAAGTCTGGGCAATCTACTTCCTTAGAGATACCTCCTCAGAAACCCAAGGAGGGGTCACTATGAGTTGGAACCAACTCACCAGCAGTGAGTTTTTTTTTTGTTTTTTAGTGTCAAAGTGTGCTTTGCAAGGTCCAGATGACTCTAACTCTGGGGCAGAGTACAAGAGGACCAGAACAAGGACTTTATTTGAAGACCTAGTGAAGGTTAAAAACACAACCATAAATAGTAACATAGGTCATTCAGTCCTCTTCCAGCCACCTGCTGATTCTGTTCTTACCTCCTGACCCCAAACCTGACCAAGGGCAGATTCAGGTTTAGGAACTGCGGCACACAATTTTTGTGATCCCCATGGAGATGACTTGGCAGTGTTAAGAACTGCCTGGCATTAGATATTCCAGGGCAGGAGACCTGGTATTACCTCTGCTTTGAAGCCAGCTGATTCTCAGGTGAGCCTGGTACTCAGGTGGTTTCTGGTCACTGTGACACAGTTTGGCCACCATAGTTGTTTCTGATGACAAGCCAAGGTCCAGAAAGACACCTACCAGAATGACTCAAATTAGAAAAGACTTATCATACCAAGTGCTGGTGAGGATGAGGAAGAGTCAGAATTATATAACACTAGTAGGAAGTTAGGAGCTGTGGTGGTGTAGTGCCTAAGGCATTTGACTGCTAACCAGAAGCTTGGCGGTTCAAACCCACTAGTCACTTCTCAGAAGGAAGGTTGGGCAATCTACTTCCGTAGTGATACCGCCTCAGAAACCCAAGGAGGGGCCGCTATAAGTCGGGTCGAACTCCGTGGCAGTGAGGTTTTTTTTTTGGTTAGTAGGAGTTAAAATGGTACAATCACTTCAGAAAACGGTTTGTTAGTTGCTTTTTTTAAGTTAAACGCAGACCAATGAAACAATCCAGCCATTCCAGGCCACTTAATTAACCAAGAGAAATGAAAGCATGTATCCATACAAGTACTTATACATGGATGTTCATAGCAGCTATTTTTGCAATAGCCCCAAACTGGAAACAACCCAAATGTCCATCAACAAGTGAATGGATAAAGCAAAACAAAACAAACTGTGTTACAGTCATATCATGGAATAATACTCGGTGATAAAAGAATAGAACTACTGATACACACAACAACCTGGATGGAACTCAAGGTCATTATGTGAGTGAAAATAAAGCCATTCTCAGAAAGTCACACACTGTATTTCATTTACATGACACTCTTGAAGTGACAGGCAGGAGCTTGATAAATGCTTGCACAGTGGCGCTTGCCTTGGGTTCTGAGAGCCCCATCATCACACTGTGGAGCCCAAGCCACATAGAGAGACCATGTAGAGGACAGAGACCCTCCAGTAAACAGGCTGAGGCCTCAGCCTCATGAATGAGCCATCATGGATGTGTCAGCCCAGAAGAGCGCCCTGATGACCACAGGCCAACCATCACCACATGGGGTAGAAGAACCTCTGAGCTGATCTCGGTCAAGCCACAAAATCATGAGACATGACCGCACTCATTTATTGCTTCAAGCTTCTAAGCTTTAGGGTAGCTCATGGTGGAGCAGTAGATGATCCCAACAAGGTCTAGCAGTTCCAAGCCTACATCCTACTGGCTCAGTAGTTCTGTTGTGAAAACAGGGCCCATTAATAAGTACTTCCTGCAAATACCCTGGGGCTGCCCCTCACATCCTTGACTTGGGCCAAGTGTCTGTCTGTGAACTATATTACAAGGTCTAGGAAGGTGCTGGTCAGCCAAAACTGGGTCACAACCTTGGAGCTGGCATGGGAGTCCCTAAATAATATTACCAAGACAGAGACTAGGGAAGGATCTTTCCAAGCAGAAGACCAAAGTGCAGTTACAGAAGAGCAAATGGATACAGGGCTGACCAAGGCCACAGCCACAGCTAGACCTTGGGGGACTCAGCAGAGGGAAGACGTGAGCAGGTTTGGGAATCCAAGGGTGTGTATGTAGCTGTGGAAAGATAATCATCTGTGCAGGTTCAGCAAATAATTTGGGGTAAAGCAGTTCATCCAGTGCTTGGCACACAGTAAGTGCTCAATTACTGATGGCTATAATAAGGAGCTCTGGTGGCTTAGTGCCTAGGGCATTTGACTGCTAATTAGAAGGCTGGTGGTTCAAACCTACCCGCCACTCTGGAAAGAAGACTGGGCAATCTACTTCCATAAAGATTTACCACCTTGGAAACCCAAAGGGGATTGCTATGAGTCGGAATTGACTCGATGGCAGTGAGTTTGACATTTCTGTTTCATTTTCATTATTATTACTAAATAATGGCTGTATAATATTAATAAGTACTCCTACCACTGCAGACATTGGATCGCATTTGGTTCCTGAACTGGCTGTATTTGTACAGTTGGCCATAACTGTAAGAACTCTCCCAGCCTACATGGCCCCAGTATTTGAAGGTAGAGAGTGGTGTGAATGTCTATTTGGAAAGTTGTTATCTTATTAACTCTTAGCCCCAGGACTGCACTCTGTTGAAGCTCCTTATTTAGGAGACAGGTAACTCAGCCTGGCTTAGTCCTGTCTGGTTCCAGGGTTTCCATGGAGACTAGGACAGAGACAGACGTAACTTCTAAAGCCTTGACTCCTTCCCTTGACAGTTGGGGACAGGCTGTCCCAGAGGGCTCTCCTATGAGATCAGAGAGGGGTGTGGGCATGTGTAAGTGTGTGTGTGTGTGTGTGTTAGAAATTTTAAATGCCATGTCCACACATGCAAAGTTCTCTTAGGAGAGACCATTAAAACAAACAAAAACACAAACCCGTTGCGACTGACAGTTCTGACACATAGTGACCCTATAGGGCAATGTAGAACTGCCTGTAGAGTTTCCAAGGCTGCACTCCTTATGGGAGCAGACTGCCTCATCTTTCTCCCACAGAGCTGCTGGTGGGTTCAAACCCCTGACCTTTCACGTACCCATTGTGCCACCAGGGCTCCTTTCTAACGTACACTGGCACAGTAGAAGGAAGAATTGTGGCATGGTGTGGGTGCACTATTAGACAATGCACTTGGAGTGCAAAGCCACCATGTCTGCCCTGTAAGATGTAGGTGATGTCTCCAGATGGCCCACACTCTGCCAGGCTGGCTGGCCACAAACCCTCCTCCTGAGAGGCCCTGGCCACTGGAGCCCAGCTAGGGCTGCTTGGTGGCTGGTATTTGCTAAACTACAAGCTCAGAGGCTAGACTGCATCACGGCTTTAGTGATTTGAACCTGGATGGCTTGGGTGTAGGCACTTGACCCGTGAGCTGTGAGCTATGAGCTTGGTCTCTTGGAGCCTGGACTTGCTGCTCCAGTGATCGAGGGACGCCCCTCTGGATGTCGGAATCCCTTTAACATGTGGTTTGGGAGAGAAAGAGATGACCAGGAGTTGGTGTGGGTCTGCATACATACATACATGTGCGTGTGTCTGCTGATGCATGTATTTCAGTTGTTTCTTTGTGCACCTTTTCCTGAGCCCCTGTTCAGGTCAGGTGTTGCTCAAGATCCTGCTGAGATGCAGTCTTTCCGGAAGATGCTCACAGCTTCCATGGGAAGTGGAAGCAGACGGGGAGCTGGGACTCATCTAAGCACACACAGATGACTCAAAGTGCCACAGAGCTCGGAGAAGAGAGCCACCACCGTGCCTGATGGGCTTGGGAAAGTCTCACTCTGTTCGGAGACACATTTTAGCCCCCTTTCTGCTGAGGTCTGCTCCTCTAACAAGGAAGATCCATCTTTCACAAGGAAGATCCATCTTTCACAGGCCCTGCCCTCTGGGCAGGTCCATTGCCATGTGATCCTCTGCCTGGACCAGCACCACCCCTTCCTACCTGTGGTTTGGCTAATAGAGCCCACAACTGCCCCTGCTCTTTCCTAACCTGGACTGAGCTTGTTTTCTGATACTTACTGATGTGGTGGTTCAGGGCCGTCCAGGTGACTCCGTCGCAGCCTCATGGTGACCCCATGTGTGCCAGGGCAGAACTGTGTTCCATGAGCTTCTCAGGGCTGTGACCTGGAAGCAGATCCCCAGCAGTCTTCTGAGGCACCTCTGGATGGGTTTGAATCTTCAGCCTTCCCTTGACAGCACTCAACCATTTGTGCCACCCAGGGACTCCGTTTGTGATACTTACATGCATTGCTTACCCATGGCCATCAAGTCAATTCTGACCCATAGCAACCTTAAAGGACATAGTAGAACTGTCCCATAGGGTTTCCAAAGTTGTAATTTTTACTGAAGCAGACTGCCACATCTTTCTCTCACAGAGAGGCTGGTGGGTTCAAACCACTGACCTTGTAATTAGCAGCCAAGCGCTTAACCACTGTGCCACCAGGGC
>NW_006921625.1:9336162-9337091 GCF_000298275.1 Orycteropus afer afer
CCCCCAAAAAATAAATGTATAATATGTGGGCTTAAAAGAAAAAGATGGAGCTAGAAGACCAAATAACAATAGGATCTAAGCTAGGAGGGGAATGACTGACATTAATACCATCAAAATTCTTGTATTGCTCCAGAAGGCCATGGGTGAAGTCTGCGTGCATGTTGAAATGTCTCTAGTTATCAGTGAACACTCACCTGTTGTTGGACATCTCTTGTAGCTCTTGGTACCATCTACCTTGCATTCCGGCTTGTGACAAGTTGGTCAGCCACAGAGAGTTGAGACAGAGGAGCTGCTTTTGAAGGTGACTGTGGGTGACTCAGGAACATCTCATTGTCTTGCTGGGCAGTGGTAATAATGACATGTGGCCATCAAGGAATCGCTGTTCAAGTTGCCAACAGTTTGACATTAGATGAGGAAGGGGAAAAACTTTCAAGAGCTCTGGCACAATTTAGTCTTGTTAACTATATCGCAAGAATGGAGTGGGAGAGGGAGCATTTAGCAGCTCCTCACTGTCACTGAAGAAACACTGCTTGCTAACACATTGTGGAGAGTCACTAGGAGATGGCAACTGTTGGGTAAATGATGTTTCCTTGTATCTTACAGGCCATGTGGGGGCATTTCTGGAGGAGCTGAGATCCCATCTGAGAAAGTGGAGTTGTGGGAGTTTGTGCCATTTTTTTGTGACTTATTGAATGGGCTGTAGGAGGACCCCAAGTCATTCTTGTTCCTTTAACAAGCTTCTATTAAAGGGCCATGATACTGGTTCTAGCAAGAGGCTAGCTGTTTGGATGATTAAGGATGCATGCCATTTTTGTTTATTTGTTTTAAATCATTTTAAGGCAATATTCTTAGAATAAAATGACTTAAACACTGCATCTGTGCACTTGCACACACACACTTATATACCCACACCCAAACATATACACCCC
>NW_006921625.1:9338066-9356681 GCF_000298275.1 Orycteropus afer afer
CTGAGTGGTTGGCATTGGTAACCAGGCACCATCTAGTTCTTCTGGTCTCTAGGTCCATCATGTCCTAGGGCTGATTGCTTCCAAATGCCCTTGGTTTTTTGCACTCTTCTTTGCTTCTGACAATAGGAGACCACTAGCTGCACTTTAGATGGCTGCTTTTGAAAGTAGATTGACGGGGCTTTCTTCTGAGGCACTTTTGAGTGAATTCAAGCCATCAGTCTTTCAGTTAGGAGCTGAGAGCTTAAGTGTTCACAACCCAGGTACTCATCCAGGTGGTTTCAACCACCTTTTAAGTCTTGATCTTTGTCTAAACCAAATCTCTGTCTCCATCCTAGAACTCTTATCCTTCTTCAAAATCATGTAACCAACTGTCCATAGTATTCCCAGCTGGAACCCCCCTTAGCACCTGAGACTCAGTCTATCCCCAAGTGAGCCTGTCACTGCCCTCCTCTCCCCCATGTTCTCTCTGTCAGTGGATTAAATTGCTGCCCACTGACTGCCAGAGCTAGTCACCCTAATGACAACTCAGTCACTTTTCCATGCCTGGTCTCCTCAAGAGCTAATGCAAAGTGTGTTTTCTTTGCTCAGGTGAGTGGAATTGGGTCACTCTGGTGCATAATCATTACTCCAGAGATATGACAGCTGTAATGGGGTAATTGGCTGCCTCTGGGCCTCACTAACACCTGAATCAGTAATATAGGCACCTGTGTTTTTATTCAAAGTGAAAAAATAATAACCAGGGAAAGTCAAGAGGCACAGCAACTGAGTTACTGGTGCTTCTGGCAAACTTGAAGCATTTGGAAGTGTTCTTTGAGTGAATGAGAGGCACAAGAAGCTGAGAAGGCTGATGGACAACAGAGCTTGCAGAGGTTTGAAGGCCTTGATGAGGGGTTGGGCTTTGGCCTAAGGGCAATGGGGAAGCTTTGGAAGTTTCTAGAGGGCACTGTGAGGTGATCAGGTTGATGTTTTAGAAAGCTCACTGACCTCTGTGTGTGGCAGGATTAGATGGAACAGAAGCACAGGTGCCATAGGCCAATTCCCTTGGTCTGGGGGGAGAGGCCGGGCACCAGTGGTATTTAAAAGTCTCTCAGGTGATTCTAATCAGCAGCCAGGTGACATTTTTTGCACTAGGTCCTCAAAGCATGAGACCCCTGTGGCCTCCCAGTGAGGGTCATCCAGTCTCTGCTTCAATAGCCCAGCTAGTGGGCTTGTATCTAATCATTTTAATTTGCTGTTGTTGTTAGGTGTCGTGGAGTCATCTCCAACTCTTAGCAACCCTATGCACAGCAGAACCAAACACTGCCTGGTCCTGGGCCAGCTCCGTGATCCCTATTATCCCTGAGCCCATCCTTGTGGCCACTGTGTCAACCCATGTGGTTGGGGGCCTTCCCTTTTTTCACTGGCCCTCCACTTTACCCAGCATGATACCCTTCTCCAGGGAATGGTCCCTTCTGACAACATGACCAAAGCAGGTGAGATGAAATCTGTCCATTCTCGCTTCCAAGGAGCATTCTGGCTGCACTTCCTCCAGGACAGATTTGTTAGTTCTTCTAGCAGTCCTTGGTACTTTCAGCATTCTTCACCAACACCACAACTCAGAAGCACCCAACTCTTCTTTGGTCTTCCTTATTTATTGTCCAGCTCTCACATGCATACGAGGCGATTGGAAACATCATGGCTTGTGTCAGGCCCATCTTAGTCCTCAAGGAGACATGTTTGCTCCTCAGCACTTTTGCCCAGTGCTATATGTCATCTGATATCTTGATTACTGCTTCCATTGGTGTTGATTGTAAAACCAAATAATATGAAATCTTCAACAACTTCAATCTTTTCTCCATTTATTGTGATACTGCCTATAGTTCCAGTTGTGAGAATTTTAGTTTTCTTTATATTGAGATGTAATCCATACTGAAGACTGTATTCTTCAATCTTCATCAGTATGTGCCTCAAGCCATCCTCACTTTCAGCAAGCAAAGTTGCAAAGTTGTGTCATCAGCATATCACAGGTTGTTAATGAGCCATCCTCCAATCCTGATGCCATGTTCTTCTTCATATAGTCCAACTTCTCGGATTATTTGCTCAGCATATAGATTGAACAAGTATGGTGAAAGGATACAACCCTGATGCACTCCATTCCTCATTTTAAACCATGCAGTGTCCCCTTGTTCTGTTCAAACGACAGCATCCGGGTCTATGTACAGGTTCCTCATTAAGTACAATTAAGTGTTCTGGAAATCCCGTTCTTCTCAAAGTTATCCATAATTTGTTATGATCCACACAATCGAATGCTTTTGCATAGTCAATAAAACATAAGTAAACATCTTTCTGATATTCTTTGCTTTCAGCCAAGATCCGTCTGACATCAGCAATGACATCCCTCTTTCCGTGTCCTCTTCTGAATCCAGCTTACATTTCTGGAAGCTCTCTGTTAATATACTGCTGCAACTGTTTTTGAGTTATTTTCAGTAAGATTTTACGTGTGTGCAATATTGATATTGTTTGATAATTCCCACATTCTGTGGGATCACCTTTCTTTGGAATGGGTACAAATATGGATCTCTTTCAGTCATTTGGCCAGGTAGTTGTCTTCCAGATCTCTTGGCATAGCCTAGTGAGTGCCTCCAGAGCGGTATCCATTTGTTGAAACATCTCAATGGGTATACCGTTAATGCCTAGAGACTGTTTTTCACCAATTCCTTCAGTGCAGCTTCAACTTCTTCCTTCATTACCATTGGTTCTTGCTCATATGCCACCTCCTGAAATGGATGAACATCAACCAATTCTTTTTGGTACAATGACTGTGTCTTCCTTACATCTTTTGATGCTTCCTGCATCATTCATATTTTGCCCATAGAATCTTTCAATACTGGCAACTTGAGGCTTACATTTTTTTCTTCAGTTCTTTCAACTTGAGAAATGCCAAGCATGTTCTTCCCTTTTGGTCTTCTAACTCCAGGTCTTTGCACGTTTCATTATAATAACTGACTTTATCTTCTCAAGGTGCCCTTTGAAATCTTCTGTCAGCTCTTTCATCTTGTCATTTCTTCCATTTGCTTTAACTGCTCTCCATTCAAGGGCAAGTTTCAGAGTCTCTTCTGACATCCATTTTGGTCTTTTCTTCCTTTTCTGTCTTTTAATGACCTTTTGCTTTCTTCTTTCATTATAATAAATGGTAATTATTAATTTTGTTAATTGTTATCATTAGGATATGCCAGGGAAATGCAGCATATTCTGATGCATTCCAGAGAGAATATAGGGGGTTTCACAGGGACCAGCAACCTGTGGCTCAGGGGTCCAATTAGAGCAGCTAGTTCTTCAGGCAGCTCACATGGTTAGAGAAGTTTCCTTATTTCAAGTCCAAACCTTCTCCACTGGTGCCAGCCTTGCCCTCTGCTCAGAGTAAACATCCCCAGTTTCCTTCCTGGCCCCTCGGAGCTTGTTCCCAGGGCCCTGAGTTTCCTCCCTTTTCATCTTTCTTTTCTTTAACTCGTGATTCAGGCGCATGGTAGGAGAAAGTACAAAGGGTTGTAAGGTGAAAAGCAAGTCAGATCTCATTTGGCAAAACCCCAGACCCTCAACCTCCCTCTCAGAGGCAGCCATGTTAGCACTTTCTATGACTCCTTTGAAAGGAATTCTATATATATCTTTTTTTAAGAGAAAAATATTATAGATACTACTATTTTAGTTTCTTGGCACAGCTGTAACAGAAATGCCACAACTGGGGGACTTCAACAAACAGAAATATATTTTCTCACAGATTAGGAGGCTAGGAGTCCGAGTTCAGGACACCAGCCCTAGGGGAAGGCTCTATCTTTGTCCCCTCTGAGGAGAAACAACCGTCTCAGCTTCTGTAGTTCCAGCATTCATCTGTTCCTTGGCCATCTCCCCTTGGCATCTCTCTGTCCCTGTTTGTGCTTGCTCTCTCTGTGTCTAATCTGCCCTTTTCATATCTCAAAGGTCATTAGGGTTAGGACACACCCTACACTGATAATGGCCTCATTAACATAACAAAGAAACCCCTATTCTCCACAGGAATGTTGTTGTTGTTATGTGCCGTAGAGTCGGCCCCCCACTCATAGCGACCCCTCCTTGGGTTTCCGAGGCAGTATCACTACGGAAGTAGGATTGCCCAACCTTCCTTCCGAGGAGTGGCTGGTGGGTTTGAACCGCCAGCCATCTGGTTAGCAGGCAAGTGTCTTAGCCACTAGGGGTTAGGATTTCACACATACATGGGGGAGCGTGGGAACACAATTCAATCTACAAAAACTCTTCTGTGCTTTGCTTTTTAAAAACCTAATAATAAATGTTGGAGATATGCCGCATCAGTGCCCTAGTCTCACCTCCTTCTTTAGAAAGCTGCATGCCTTCCAGTAGTTCTTGCAGCACGTTTATGCCACGATGCTTACTAGTGGTCATTTCCACCATCTGAAGGTAGCTTCCAATTGTTTGTGATGATAAACAAGGCTGTTATCAGTATCTTATACAATGTATACACCTGTTCTTCAGGTTGTCCGGGTGATAAATCCAGAGCAGTGTGATTGCTAAATTGGGGAGAATTGCATTTAAATTTTTAATTTATTGACAAATTACCTTCCCAAACAGTGATACTAGTTCGTACTTCCACCCATAAGGTTGGAGAGCCACTGTTCTCCCTTCCCTCCTAGGACGTGTGCCAGTTCAGATTGCCCTCCTGGAATTGTCTTGCCCAGAACTGAATCCAATGTTTTGTGAGACCCAGCTGGGCCATCACAGTGAAGGTGGCCACGCACTCTCCTATTCCAGCTACTGTCCCTTTAGGAGAAACTCACACTGCATGTGCCATATTGGCCTCGGCCACACCATGCACAGGTGGTCCACTAAACTCTGTTCTGAAGTGCCACTGTTAAACCATTTTGTACCTGGGCTGCTGGATAGCAAAGAATGCCTGGTGATGCAGTGGTTAAGGGCTTGGCTGCTAACCGAAAGACCAGCAGTTCAAACCACCAGCTGCTCCACAGGAGAAAGATGTGGTATTCTGCTTCTTTAAAGATTACAGCTTTAGAAACCCTATATGGGGCAATACTATTCTATCTGACAGGGTCACTATGCATTGGAGTTGACTCAATGGCAATGAGTTTGATTTTTTGGTGAGGGCTGTAGAAGAGACAGTGTGGTTCAGTGACAGGACCCCCTCAGCTTTGAGTTCTTGGGTGGGTAGATCTGTGCACATATGCTGTGACCTTGGCTATGGCCCCATTCTCTCTGGGCCACATCTCTCTGGGCCATCAGGGATACACAGACATTGTCCCAGGCCAGCCCTGCTTAACTGATAGGCTGTCAGGAGTTCTGAGTGGTGAAGGCATGGGAACAACTCCATAAATTGCTAAAAGGGAACACTTAGTCTAGCCCAAATTAGTAGTTTATGGCAGAAAGGCAGCTTCAAAAGCCTGCAGGGAAAACACATCTTCATGGACATTTATTGGAAGTTTCCTGCTGGCTGGTAGTACTGTCATGCCATTGGTGTGACGGAAGGAATGAGGGCTTTGGAGCTGGAATAACTGGGCCTGGCACTGACCCACTGTGTGACCTCAAGCGGTGCTCGAAACCCCTTGAGCCTTAGTTTCCTCATGTCACACACACACACACACACACACACACACCCCGCTGTCATCAGATCAGTTCTGCCTCATAGCGACCCCATGTGGCCCAGAGTGGAACAGAGCCCCATAGGGTTTTCCTGGCTGTTATAGCTACACAAGCAGGTCATTAGCCCTCTCTTCTGTGGCCACACTGGGTGAGTTCAAACTGCCAGCCTTTGGATTAGTAGCCATGTGATCAGGTGGGACCAGTCCCTGGAGAAAGACATCATGCTTGGTAAAGTAGAGGGTCAGTGAAAAAGAGGAAGACCCTCAATGAGATGGATGGACATGGTAGCCTTGACAAGGGGCTCAAACATGTCAATGACTAAGGATGGTGTACAGTTAGACAGCATTTAGCTCTGCTGTATGTAGGGGCACTGTAAGCTGGAACTGACCCAACAACACCTACCAATCACCACTGGTAGTAACCGTGCTACCAGTACCAGGGACCATCAGATGGATTCTGACTCATGGTGATCACACGCGTGTCAGGGCAGAACTGTGTTCCACAGGGGTTCAGTGGCTCTGACCTTTCAGAAGTAGATTGTCAAAGCATCCCTGGGTGGATTGGAGCTGCCAACCTTTAGCTTAGTAGCCAAGCACCTGAACCATTTGCACCACCAAGAGACAATGTTGTCAGTTGCTGTGGCAACAGTTCCAATGCACGGCAAGCCCCTGTGAGCAGAGCAGAACTACCCCACAGTATTTCCAACGCTGTGATCTTCTGGAAGCAGATTGCCGGGCCTGTCTTCTGAAGCACCTGGGGGTGGTGGGTGTTCAAATCAACACTTGGCTACTAGTCAAGCACTTAACCATTGCATCAGCCAGGGATTCCACCGCACGTCCTGGTAAGGTTTGCAGCTGGTTGGATTATACTGAGTGCACCTGGAGGGAGAGGCATGGAAGAGAGACTGTGGAGATACTGTCCTCACCCTGGCTGATGTCTAGTGACCCAAAGTTCTAGAAGCAGTGCTGGGACCCCCACCACCCAGCAAGAAGAGAGGGAGGTTCAGCTGAGGGTTACGGTGGGGGGACAACAGAGCCAGTTACTAGGTAAAGTCCCCCACGAATTATAAGCAAGCGGTTTCTCCAGAATGTTCATGTGGTTTCTTCTGATTACCATTTGTCTGAGCTGAGCTTCATTTCAGTTTTTCCTTCATTTAGACCCCATCTGCTGCTCTGTTTGCTTAAGCCCACCGCCAGAGACACAGACAGGCAATTATCCAACTCCTCCGCACTTCCCTTGTTCTCTTTCTCCTCGGGTTTAATTTCCAGAGAGGCTCTGCCTTGAGCTTGCTTAGAAACCCACAATTATGGGCAGGCACCTAATGAGAGCCGGAGCAAACTTGGACACCATGCAGCTACATGTTTTAATGGGATAAACAGGGGAAAATGTCCAACAGAGTGAGCCCTGTGTTGCCCTGATGCCTGAGCCCAGCTTTGCACATAAACAGGCTGCAGTTGGCACTCATCTGGCCCCTTGTCATTCCTTGGTTCTGGGGCTTCATGGCCTTGCTAGATACGTGGGACTGGACGTCACCTGGCCGGTCACCCACTGGCCATCGATTCCAGTCTGAGAGTCCCTCCTGGTCGTGGTCAACAGAGAGTTGCCTGGGAAAGGCCACTGAGTATGGAGGTAGCCCTCTGCCTCAGCCACGGTGGCCCTTCCAAGAGAGATTTGCTTTCTTCCCAAGACAATATGGTGTAATCACTGGGGTTGTGGAAATTACAAGCGGTGTGTGTCATCATGAATATTTTGACTTGGAATACAGCATTCTCAGCAACTCCCAATGTCTGCGGAAACACAAGGTTGACAGAAAAATCTCTCATGACAGTCACATCCACACAGCACATCTATTGATGGGAATTCAATGAGAGGAGCATTTACTTAGCTATATACTGGCCCCGTCCTTAGAAAGCAGAGCTTCACCCATGAGGGACGTCTGAAGACTTGGTCTAGGTAGGAATCCAGTATGACAAGGAGGGCTGGGAGGTATTCCAGCATTCATAAAATACCTGTCCAGGGTCCGTGGAAATAGGGGAGCCATGGGTGAAGGGTGTCATCAGCTTTGAGAGAAGGACCAGTGAGTCTGGAGGACGACAGTCACGGTCAGTATCAACGGCCTGGATTCAGTCCTGGCTCGTCCACTTGTATACTGGGTAATCTCCAGGAAGCTCTCTCACCTCCCTGAGTCTCAGCTTTCTGATTGTTACAGTGGGGTAGAGGTTAGGATACACACAGAACCTGCTGTCCAAACTGGGGCATTTTTCGAGAGTGAAAAAGGAAGCTGTCAATGATTTATTGAATTATTTATAACGCTGTGACAGCAGGCACAAATGGGACCCCATCACCCTCCTCATGCAGGTATGCCAAGTGCTTGGCATGCAGTGACTTCCCAGCCATGTTGCTGCACTGCCCTGACTAATGACTGTTAGCCTATGAAGCACCAAAACCAAAGCGATGAGATTAGTCCTGGAAACGAAGCAAAGGGAAAGGAGCAGCCTCCACCAACCCAATTACGATGCCTGGAGACTCCTTCCAAGAAGCCACTGAAACCCAGGGAGCGCAGTTGTAGCCTGACACTCACGGGGTGCCATGAGGTGCAGTCGATGCCACAGCAACGGCTGTTGTTTTGTCCAGGGGGTCGCTGGGGGTCGCTGGGGGTTGACAGCCATGGGTTGGGGTGGGTTTGATGTTTCAGTGTAACTGGTTTCCTCTGAAATCCCATATATTTTACTTTATCTGCTTAAACACATCGTTCTGGGAAGGAGCCTGGAGGTTTCATGTGGCTGCCAAAGAATCTAAAGGCAAGCTTGCCAGCAGAGCTTGGCCTCTTATTGGAGAACTTCAGATAGGAAAGGGAAGAGTTTCTCGAGGGTGGAGAAGGTGATTTTGAGTGTTCATCAAGATCTCCAGGTGCTTTAGAGAAACATACATGCATGCTGCTGATTTGTTTTTAAGTCAACTTCATTCAGCTTAATTTAGACATACTCATTGAGAGAGTGCAGTTCCATGAGTTCCGGTGAATGCATACACGTGTGTAGCTGCCAGTGCGATCAGGTAACGAGACATTTCCATCATCCCACAACATCCTCCGTGCTGCTCTGCAGATAGTCTCCACCACCCCAACTCTGAGTAGCCACGGACCTACCTCCTGCCCTGCCAATCAGTTTTGCCTTTTTTAGTGTCACAAGTGAATGAGAACAAGCAGTCCATTCTTCTTTTGTGTCTGTTTTCTGCTTTGTTTTGTTTGCTCAGCATGTTTTTGTTATTCAGCCATATTTTTACATGCAACAGTAGTTTGTCACTTTTTATTGCAAGGTAATATTCCTTAGTACCAATATATCACAACCGTTTCTCTAGTTGACGGACATTTGGGTTCTTGCCAGTTTTTAGCTATTACAAATAAAGAACATTTACACACAAGTCTTTTGTGGGAAAATACCCAGAAGTGGAGTTGCTGGGTCATGTGATAAGTGTATGTTTACATTTATAAGAAACCATCAAACTGCTCTCCAGATGGTTGTGTCATTTTGCATTCCCACCAACAGTCTATGAGAATTGTGGTTATTCCCCATTCTGTCCAACACTTGGTATTGTCAGTCTTTAATTTTAGCCATTCCAACAGGTGTGTCATGATATCTTATGGTTTTAATTTGCTCTCTCCCCATAACTACTGATATTGGACATCTTTTCATAAACTTTTTGGCCATTTATGTGTCTGCCTTTGGTCACATCTGCTTAAATCTCTGGCCCATTTTTGTTGGACAGTTTGTTTTGTTATGCATTCTGAATGCAAATCTTTTGCCAGACACATGGACTGCAAATATTGTTCCCATTCTGTAGCTTGCCTTTTCATTTTACCAATGCTGTTTTCAAGAGTGGAGTTTTTAACACTGATGAAGTCCAGGTCATTGATTTTTTTCTTTTATGACCATGTTATTTTTGTGTTCTATAAATGGCATCTTTGCATACTCTAACATTGCAAAGACTTTCTCCTCAGTTTCCTTCTGGAAGTTTTGTATTTTCAGCTTTTACCTTTGTGTCAAGGATCCATTTCAAGTTAATTTTAGTGCATAGGGTGAGATATGGGCTGAGGTTTATTGTTTGCCTATGAATATCTAGTGATTCCAGCACCAATAAAGAAAAGTCTGTCGTTCTGCCGTTACATTGCCCCAGCACTTTGATTGGAAACCAGTTGGCCATGGATGTGTGAGTCTATTTCTGAACTCTCTTCTGGTCCATCAATTTATATGTCTAACCTAATGCCAATGTTTAAGTTTTGAAAATAGGAAAGCTGGTGCTGAGAGAGGAAAATCTTGGTGCAAGGTCAAACAAAATAGGTTGGAAGCTAGGACAGTCGATGACCCTAGTGAACAGCCATCTCAAACCCTTGTTGTAAGTCAGCAAAGATGGAGAGAATGCTGGTGGATATTGATGGTAGGGACAAGGCTTCTCTGGAGACCGGGGCCTGGCTGTGGGGGTCTCGGCAGAGGTGAGAACCTAGGAGGGAGTCAGAGAGATGGCACCAGCTGTTCACATAGGAGCCGGGCTGACGACTGTATGTGCAAAGCTGGTTTAATCCTCACAAGCCTGGGAGGAACAAAGCAGACTTATTCCCACTTGGAGAGGAGGAAATGGTGCCACAGAGAGTTAGCTTGGGCCCCTTACACAGCTAGAAAGTGGCACACCCAGTATTTGAATCAGAAATAGTAGGAATGCTTGAAAGAAGGAAGGAAGTGACTTGCCCAAGATCACAGGAGACTTGAGTTCTAATGACTGGTGCTGGGAAGTCACTTCCTTCTCTAGGCTTCAATTTTTCCAACTGTAAAAGGAAGGGCTTCTCCTGGATCCTGTCAAATTTTGCCGGTATCTTCATGGATTATGTGAAAACAGAAGGAATTTAATCTCAGACACATCTAGGCAGCACATGCTTGGTATGTGACCCTGAGCAAGTCACTTACCCTCTCTGAGCTCTATCTCTGTGTCTGTTAAATGAGAGAGCCCCACCTCAAGAAGCCTTCAATGAGATACTGTAGCTGTGGCCCCTAGCACAGCGCTGAGCTCTCAGTAGGCAGTCAACAAATACAAGACCCCTACCCTTCCTGGATTCCTCCTGCTCTCTTTCTAAGATCCAAACAGCTAATTAGTCATCTGGCAAGGCCTAAGGAACTAGGCTGAAAGTGGCAAAAGTCACATGGTCTTTGGGAAGGGTAGGGACGTGCCCCAGAGACAGGTAGTCCCTGGCAGGTATGCTTGGGAGACAGGGCTGGACACTGGGTTTTGTATGTATTCCACTCAGGAGCATCTGGGGCAGTGGAATTGGGCGTACAATACAGGTAGGGAGGAGAGAACAGAAAGACCAACGTCAGTCCCACCATGAAGTCCTGAAAAACCAGTGTTTCTGACCATTAACCTGAACCACACAAGAATGTGTTCACACCAGGTCATCAGAGCATGGCTGACATTTTGTAACAGGCGGCTTTATTGGACAGAATCACAATATAGACTTTCCCCTGTATTAACCACCAATTCTATCGTAAAAATATAGTACAACATTTGCTATGTACTCACGAAACACAAGCCATTGTAAACAGAGCCGGCAGCATCGGCCTTGGATTGAGAGAGCTCGAGTCCCGTGTCAACAGGGAGCAGCTGTTGGCGAGTATAGTGCATGAAAGGTGATATTGCCATATTCTGATGATAGTTTTAAATATGTGGAGCCATACTTCTGTTTAATAAATGAGGAGAAGTTCAACTTCAAGCTACAACATTAACAACATTTGAGCATGTGCACATTTTGCTTCATTTGTTTTATACTCATGTGCAACTGTTTCTATTTGTGAGCACACAGCCATATGCATGTACTCTTGACACATAGAGTCATGGGCATACATGCATATGGGTGCATTTGCTCCAACACACGGATGTCCCTCCCATTTTCCTATGGGTCTAACACTGAGGGATCCCAACATTATCCAGAAGCCAATCATTTGCAGATCACTTTGTCTCTAGGAATGAAATATCTTTTATTTTTCTAAATGCCTGCTTTCAAAAGTATTCTTGAAGTGTCCAGATATAAAGTGCCTTTCCATGTGGAATGCTAATGTAGTTGGTGCATACCTGACTCAGGTTTCCGTAACATGGGTTCCTTACTCATCTCCTGGCTCAGCTCTCTGGATGTCCTGTGCTGGGGTGGTGTAAGTCTCTCTGCCCTACTTGGCACCCCCCCCAAAAAAAATAAGGATATCTGAAAGGTCAAGGAATGCAAAGACTTGGACTTAAACGTCTTCATTGCTTGAGAGGCTCCAGGGGTCCTAAGGGTACCGTTGAACCAATACCCCTCTCACTTAAGAAAAGTGATGTTTCCCCCATGGACCCTGGGTGGGGTGACAGGCATGTTCTGTTAGGAAGGTTGGATGGGGTGGCTGAGCATGTTGCTGCTGTCCATTCCATATGACACCATGACAGAGATGGCAAAGATATGGATTCCCTTCCCACACAAGCCTCAGCAAGTAAAGATGGTTCTGGTTCAAGGTGTAGGAACACTCTCCATGAGGTGAGGAGGAGCAGGCAAGGCACCATTCTGATTCTTCACTGGGCTCCCAAGGCTGTGCACGATGTGGAGTCAGCCAGGTCTCCCCTGGGGAAACTCAGGCAAGCTTGGTGAGACATCAGGCTTTGCTAATGCCACTACTCTAGAAGAGGTGGTATTTACACGCACTAGCTGTGAAACAGGATTGTTGAGGTTTGGAATGACTTCACTTCAGTTAGTGAGGGAATTGGCACTCAAAGGTTTTTGGAGCATGGAATTTGATTACTATTAATAATTGAAGCAAAGATTTGGTGTTAACTGATTAAATGCAAAGGCAATGACAGACTGAGCCTGTGGGGCTGGGTGTTTATTTGGTATGTTTGCCAGGCAGGAGACTAAGTTTGATCTGATCATCAGGAAACTGACCAGCTCGGATCAACGAACAGATTGGGTGGGCACGGTGAAGGCATCTGATGCCCCTAAACACATGTTCAGTGGATGGTCTGGGAGTCTCTGAGGCCTGGCCTAAAGTGACATCTGATCCTTACAATTCAAAGGGGTCTTCCTGTCTCCAAATACAAAGTTCAAGCTCTCTGAAATGTCAGAATGTAGATTTTGGGTTATTGTGAACCTATCCAGCAACTCTCTCAACCAGGTCATGAGTAAGAGAGTGACCACACAGTCAGTGGGCATGCATGGTAGAGGACACAGAGACACTACCAGTCAGTGTTCCCAGGGGCCTTTGAGTCAACAATCCAAATTATCCTTAAGGTCCCAAATACGAGCATATGTGATAAGCTACAGCACTGTAAGGACTAATTAGATCCGCGGTACTTTAAAGGGTGAGAGTTCTGGTGGCGTAGTGCCTAAGGCACTTGACTGCTAACCAGAAGGCTGGCGGTTCAAACCCACCAGCCACTCCTCAGAAGGAAGATGGGGCAATCTATTTCCGTAGTGATACCACCTCGGAAACCCAAGGAGGGGTCGCTGTGAGTTGGGGCCAGCTCGACAGCACATAACAACAACAACACCTTAAAGGCTGGGTACATAGTTACACAGCACACTGTAATGCCGATTGTGCAGTGCCTGGAGAGGGACACAGGTGTGCCGGAAGGGCGGCTGACTGCTAAACAGGATGGGGATAGAATCACAAGCACAGCTGTTTCGGCTGGGTGAGTTTTTCCATATGCCCCCAGGGATACGTGGCGGTGTCCATGAGGACCTCGTATTTATATTAAATGTGCAACACTTCCCCTTGCAAGAGACATACCTTTGTCCCCACTCAGGTGTATTATCAGGGAAGTGCCCCTTATCAAATGGGGTTGGCGTCTTAAGAATGAATCATCCCCTCCCCACTTGGTGGAAGGTAGAAACCCCTCAAAATAAATGCAGTAAATCTTGATCTTTCCTTCTTCTTCTTCTCCTTTTCTCAATGACTTCTTCCCTTCCTTGATTATTTCCTCCCTTTCTTGATTGTTTCCTCTCTTCCTTGATTGTTTCCTTTCTTGATTCCTTCCTTCTTTTTCTTTCTCTTGTCTGGTGTGAGCAAAATACATATGGATTCACCCTATGTTTTCTGTTTCCGAAAGGTATCATTTTGATACTCCCCATCTTCAAAACATCCGTCATCTCCCATCAGTCACAGGAGTGCATTCAGCCTGCCCCTTTCCAGGCTCTTCTGACACTCTGGCTGGACACCAGCTGAGCTCTAGTCTGCCCAACTCTCACCACGCCTGTTCTCATCTCCTGTGTTTTGCCTGTTGCTCTTCCTTTTTTGGAATCTTACTGCTACTGCAAGTTCTGGCCCAACTGTCACCACCTCTGTGAAGCCTTCCAGAACTCTCCTTCCCCACCAGTGAGCTCTTCAGCTCCCCCCTCTGCATCCCACCACGCTGAGTACACGGGCTGGTGGCAGCTCTGCTCACCACGCTGTGGACTAGGTACTGGCCTCCTCCACAAACCTGACCCCACAGATGACTCGCACACACAGGGTGCTTGCTAAATGTTTGAGGAGTGACACGTGAACATTCTTAGAGTCGGCCTTCCTAGACTCCCTGGCACCACGGCTTCTGTGCAATGATGTCTGAGTCTGAGTCTGAGCGAAGCCACATGCCCCAGGCTCTTCCCTCTCCAGATGTAGATTCCCTCGGACCTAAGACTCTCCCCCCTCGACGGGATACATTTAGACCTTTCAGAAGGGTGCTGGGAGCCCCAAACACACCCAGGCCCCTCTCTCTTTCTGGTAATGCTCGTGGTCCAAAGTTGGGAGCTGATCCAAGGAATTTCTGACACCTGGTAACATATGCTTACCAAGATCCTAGGCAAGTCCGTTTATCCTCACACAAGTTGATTTCTTAAAGCACACAGCCCTCAGCTCCCGCTTAGAGTCCTGTCGCAGCACATGAGGGACCATCAGCCTGCAGCCAGGTAGGTAAAAGGGCGACCATCAGGAAATGAACTTGAATCCATCTCCTCTCACAGGAAAAGGCACCAAGAGAAAGAAGACTAATTCCACAAATGCAAGGAGAGAGGGTTATTGCTCGTGGTGACAGAAGACTGAGCGGAATCTTACAAGGAAGGAGCCGTTAGTGTGAGGTGACTCAACATTCCCTCCTGCCCAGGGGCGTCGCTAGGGGATGAGGGGGCTGCAGACCACACTGGCTGACACTACCACAGGGTGACACTAAAATGACTGTCTATAAAATTTGTATGCAGTGTTTCAGTGGAAATTTATTATTTTGTATAAAAATATCCCCATAGTTGTAACAACAAAACCATTTTTTTTTTCTTGTACCAGCTTACATATACCAATGTACCTACAAGGCTAAAACTCTGTGCTAATTTACTTTTGAACCTGCTAAATGCGGAAGCTCTGGTGGCATAGTGCCTAAGGCATTTGACTGCTAACCAGAAGGCTGGTGGTTCACACCTACCAGCCACTCCTCAGAAGGAAGATTGGGCAATCTACTCAGAAACCCATAGTGACCCAAGGAGGGGTCACTATGAGTCGAATCAATTCCACATCAGTGAGTTTGCTTCAGTCAGGGCTGCCATTATTATCTAATTACAACGACACTTCGAATCCCGTGGCTGCGTCTGATTGTGCTGCAAACACGCACTGTTGTTTTCATTGCTATCAGTGTTTTTAATAGTTGCTGATTTTGTCAAATTATCTGGTGTTTTAGCTACAGTATTGTGGTAATTTGTGAACCTATATCAATAACGTTTCTGAGAATGAAGTAAATAATTAAAGGAAAAGGAGAAAAATCAAAAAAGGGCTTCCACTCAGTTACTAATAACGTAACTAATAATGTGATTCAAGGTAGACAGATTTTCCCAGTTTTGTTGCTACTATTCCTATAATCTAGGATATATCACATTTAAGCAATTCACCACTAGGACACACATTGTTCCACGATTCAAATGGATCATGAACATGACTCTGCTATGACAGAAGGTCCTTGTAAGTGACACCAGCCCTAGTGACACCACTGCTCCTCCCTCACTCGGAATCCAAGGAACGGGCAAGCTCTGAGCTTCACGTCTGTGGTGGGTCTGCTGACCCCAAGGCAAACCAACCCCAAATGCCATGAAATGCCATGACACTCACCCAAGTGAATGGGCCTTAGCGGGTTCAGGGCACTGAAATCTCTGCCTGCAAGAAAGGCCCAAGGACAAGCTCAAGTCTTTGCAGGGTGACTAAAAAAGGCATCATAGGCCAGAGTGAAATATACACATTTTGACCATGTAGGGTTAAAAATTGAGCCTGATATCTGGGTATAGGGACTAAATAGGCTCTTCTTTCCAGGTTTTACTTATAAGCTATTGAAAATATTTTTACCCAGTCCAGATGACCACCAGAGTTTGGGCATTAACTATCAAGCCTTATACTGGATTCACATTAAGTAAGTAAACCAAGTCCCTTCGACAAGACGTACCAAACTTCATGCTTCTACATGCTATTCCTGAGAAAACCATGTGACGTTTGATGAATTAAATTACCAACATGAGGTAGATAATTCACTTGGAAATAATGAAGTCAGGGGCCCAATTTTATAGACTGTATACAGATGAATATAAGTATTTCTCTCCATGTAATTACAGCAAACTTGGTGGATGCTGACTGCTCAGGCAATAATTTTCTTCTGACATCCCCTTGGGTTTTAACGCTTGTGTCGAAATAATAATGAAAACTCTGATCATTTGACTTCTCTGGGGTTTTTGTCTAAGTGATGTCAATACAACTGATTTTATAGGCTTTTTAGCAGTCCTGGAGGTGTAGTGAAAATGACAAAATGCATTTTTTCAAGACA
Organism: Orycteropus afer afer; assembly: GCF_000298275.1. NCBI lineage: Eukaryota > Metazoa > Chordata > Mammalia > Tubulidentata > Orycteropodidae > Orycteropus > Orycteropus afer. The sequence continues at coordinate 9,354,534 of NW_006921625.1, forward strand.
TGCACATTGTGGGTGAAGGATCTTGTGTCTCAGCTAAAGAAGGGACAAGAGAAATCTAGAGCCAGCAGATAGAGGATCTGACACTGTTATTCCTCCAAACTGATCATGATGAAAGCGTATTTTGTTGTGCGACCTTGATTGTCTTCTGACCTCCTCCACTGGTTTGCCCAACTTTGGGTGAACTTGTGTGAAGTCATGGATATTTGCTTGGCTTAGTGCTTGCTTTCAACCCCAGTGGTAATTTTGGTGTGGGTACAATGGATGGTGGACAGTTTCATGTCATGAAGAAAGTTCTACAAAAATGAATGTGTGTTATGATTCAAACTTGAGTGAGCAAATGGGCTTGAGCCAGAGGAAGTTCATGTCAGTAACACGCAAAGTCAAACCTAGGCAGTCGTGTGCTGATAAATGTTTAACAAAAAGCTCTCTGTTGAGAAAAAGGACTGAGGCATAGCATTTGCCAATTTTCATGGTGTAAATATTCCTGCCAAAGTTTATTTCCAGCTACCAACATGGCCTCACTGAACATGGAATTGAGAAAGGATGAGCCTGCTAGCTCTTCCAAGCAGGTGTAAGTACACCTCTAACTGCCATGGGAAGGTGTCAAGGCCTTGGAAGCTCTATCTGTCTCCATCCTAGTCTCCTTTGAAACCCTAGAATCAGACAGGACTAGGCCAGGCTGAGTTATCTGTCTCCTGAGTGAGGAGCTACATACAACAAAGTCCAGTCCTGGGACTAAGTTAATGAAAAATTTTCAAGTAGACATGCACACTAATCCTCCGTCTTTAAACACTGGGGCTACTTGGCAATAAAAACTGAAGGCTCTTCCAGACTGTTCCTTGTTGGACTCTTCCCTCACCTGTGGAGCTAGAAGGAAGGAACCATCCGAGTATTTCTCCAAACTCTTTCCACCCTGAAGGAATCACTTAGAAAAGAGGATTCGAAAATGACTGCTCAGCATGAACAAGTCAATTTGAAAAGGTGAACAAATCTGGGGTGGGCAGAAAGCATGGCCCACTCTGCTAGGCTTTTATTAAATCAAGATGGAGACTGCAAATGGATTGGAATATATACTAGAGTTACAGTTGTCAATAAAAATGTCACTCTCTCCCATCAACATTCTTTAGGGATATGGAAAAAACAAATCACTAACTTTATATGGAAAGGAAAGAGACCTCGGATAAGCAAAGCACTATTGAAGAAGAACAGAATAGGAGATCTCACACTGCTGGATCTCAAAACTTACTATACAGCCACAGTAGTCAAAACTACCTGGTATTGGTTTAATGACAGATACATAGACCAATGGAATAGAATTGAGAACCAGACATAGATCCATCGACCTATGGTCAGCTGATCTTTGACAAAGGGCCAAAATCCATTAAATGGGGAAGAGAATGTTTAATGTTTAATAAATGGTGCTGGCAAAACTGGATATCCATTTGCAGAAAAATGAAACAAGATTTGTACCTCATACCATACACAAAAACGAACCACAGATAGATCAAAGACTTAAATGTGAAACCCAAAACTATAGAGTTCCTCAAGGAAAACCTAAGGGCAAATTTAGGGGCCCCACATAACAATAACAATATATAGCATAAATAGACTATCAAGCCTAACTCAAAATGCACAAATAGCAGAAGAGAAACCAGATGATTAGGACCTTTTAAAAATTAAATTTTTATGTGCTTCCAAAGAGTTCTCCAAAAGGGTCAAAAGAGAACATACAGATTGGGAAAAAAATATTTGGTAATGACATATCTGACAAGGGACTTATCTCTAAAATTTAAAGAAAATTCCAACACCTCAATAACAAAAAGACAAACAATCCAATTAAAAAATGGGCAGAAGACATGAATAGACACTTCACCAAGGACGATATTCAAGAGGCCAACAAACATATGAAGAAATGCTCATGATCATTAGCTATTAGAGAGATGCACAACCATGAGGTACAATCTTGCTCCAGCACTAGTAGCAAAGTTCAACGAGACAGAAAGTAACAAATGCTGGCAAGGATGTGGAGAGATTGGGACTCTCATACACTGCTGGTGGACTGTAAAATGGTACAACCATTGTGGAAAGCAGTATGGCGATTCCTTCAAAAGTTGGAACTAGAAATACCATTTGACCCAGCTATTCCAT
>NW_006921625.1:9357891-9393964 GCF_000298275.1 Orycteropus afer afer
AGGCATATGAGTTGAACATTTATCTGAGGTAGATACACTCCTTGGAGAGAACAATCATGGGAAAGAGAAGGGCTGCTTATGCACAGGGAGACAGCTCAGAGGGCAGAAGTGCATGGAGAGATGGACACAGGAAAGAGGTAACTATTGGGAGGAAGCAGGAGGGGAGCTGTTGCATTATGTTAAATTGTAGTCAATGTCATGAGACAAAGTGTATGTGAACTGCTGTATGGAAAGTGTATTTGCTCTGTAAATTTTCACCCAAATCTCAATAAAAAAATTTTTGTTAATTAAAAAAAAAGGTCACTCTCCCATCATTTCAGAAGGAAGGTTGGGCAATCTACTTCCATAGTGATACTGCCCCAGAAACCCAAGGAAGGGTGGCTATGAGTCGGATACGACTCAACGGCAGTGAGTTTGGTTTTATTGGTTTGCTCCCATCATTGGCCCAGGGAACTTTCTTGACAATCTTGGAAAGCTGTTACTTTCCAATAGACTTGCAGAAACTAGGATATTAGACAATGGGCTCCAGTGCCTAAAAATCAAGGCAAAAACCCTGCTTAGGTCAGTTCTTGCCCATCCATCTCACAGAACATGCCAGATGAGATGAGTAAGACAATGTGAAATGCTTCCTGGAAACTCAGGTCACAAATTGGGGGAACACCAGCCAGCCACCTTCCACCTGACTTCACTTGGCTCCGACAGTCATGACATGTAAATCAGAAGAAGGTGACTTTGTGTTAGACTTCAGAGAAGTTAATAAATGCATTACCTGCCTATGTAAACCATTTTCATGCTAAGATTGTCTACACACACAAACATTAGCTGTTCGGGGGGCTGGGGTGGCAAAAGTTGAATTCAATTCAACAATTTCTGAGCCAACTGGTTGGCAACAGTGGGGTCACCACTAGTTGTTAAACCTTTTCCTTTGGGTGCAGAGTCCTAGAGTCGCAGCTGAATACTACCTCGTTAGTACCGGCCGAGCATTTGGGTTGAAGCAGCCACCACTGTCATGTGGGAGTCTGGAGAAGGGTCGCTCTGGGACCACGTGGTCACTGCTAACCTTAGGATCGGCATGACTGAAATGTCTCATGGTGGCCACCACTCTTCTTGAGCGTGGAGCAGTGAGCAAGCAGATGGACGCCATGCTGCCCACTGGGCTGAGTGTCATTCCCGGGGAACCTCTGTGAGCCTGGACGCCCTACGGAGCGTCTCAGAAAGAAAGGCCAGAGCAGGGCCCACGGTCATCCTTTGGTGATGCATGGCGACAGGTCAACATCTGCCCATGAGGAACGGGGGGCAGGCTTCAGAGCCCCTGTGAGGCAGGGAACTGGGGCCACTGGTCCGCCAGGTGGGAGGCAGCTGGTCCTGCCTGCCCCGGAGCCCCAGCCTGCCCTCCCTTCTTCCCACCAGCCATCTCCGACCTCATTCTCCACTCTCTGCAGGAGAGCCCTCCTTCACTCTAGATGGGCAGGATGTTCTGACCGTGGGAGTCACCTGTGAGGCCCAAGGACCGGATGGCGCGTCTGCTGAGGATCTTGTTCAGAATGTCCTTGCAGCTTTTGCGGTATTGGTGACGCAGCAATGAGTACACGAAAGGGTCGGAGGCAGCCTTGCTGTAGGCCAAGCACTTGGACAGCACTCCCCAGTGGGGGCCGATGGTCACCGTGGAGGAGAGCTCCACCAGCCTGTGGAGAGAGGGGAGCCATTACCGAGAGCTTGGCTGACGTGGACTGGGCAGCCTGGGGCCAGAGCTCCAGTCTGCGCCCCCGGCCCCAAGCCCCTGGCCAATCCTCAGTCTCCTGAGTCTGCCCCCTTTAGTAACAATGCCAAAAATGATGGTGGACACTCATCCCAGACCCACTGCCATGAGGTCTGCTCTAGTGCATAGCGACCCTAGAGGGCAGAGTAGAACTGCCCCCGAAAGTTCCCAACACTGTAATCTTCATGTTTCTCCTGTGGAGCAGCTGGGAAGTTCAAACTGCTGGCCTTTTGGTTGGTGGCTGAGCACTTTAACCACTGTGCCACAGGGCTCCTGAACACTCACCAGCTCTCACTTTTCTCTAGGCACTGCACCAAGCACATCATTACACATATGCTTTTGTTAAACCCTGAGAGATAATGCTTGATTATCTCCATTAAAAAAACCAAAAGTTGCCGTCCAGTCAATTCTGACCCACGGCGGCCCTGTGTGTTACCGAGTGACACCACTGCGCTGGGTTTCTTGGCTGTGATCTTTGCAGAAGCAGATCAGCTGGCCTGTTTGCTGCAGTGCTCCTGGGTGGGTTTGGACCTCCAGCTTTTAGGTTGGTAACCTGCTGTCACCAAGTCGATTCTAACTCACAGTGACCCTATGGGACAGAGTAAGGCTGCCCCATAGGGTTTCCAAAGCTGTCATCTTTATGGAAGAAGACTGCCTCATCTTTCTCCTGTGGAGCAGCTGGTGGGTTTGAACCATTGCCCTTTTGCTTAGCAGCCAAATACCTTAACCACTGCACCAAAGTCAAGTGCAAACCATCTGCTCCAGCCAGGAAGGATCTCTTTCCATGTTACATATGAGGAAATAGATGTCTCAGGAGGTTAAATAGTATTACCATTAAAAAAAAAAAAAACATGATTTGAACAGGCATGATTTGAACCCAGGTCTGTCTGACTCTAGAACCCATGCTTATCTGAGAAATGAGCTTCTACCAGTAGTGTCCTGGCTGTTGGTCCCATCTCTGCTGCTGACCTGCTCTGTTGCCCTGAGCAAGTCTTTTTGCTTCCCTGGACGTGTGTGTCGCCATATGAAAGGCGAGGCGGTTGACTAAGGGCAGCGCCAGGTAATTTCAGCTGTAAGGGTCTGATTCTTTGCTTCATGTTTGGGCTCTGTAACCCGAGGAGGAAGAGCTGAGACTGTTTTTGCAAACATCCTGCAAAGCCCCACATGTGTCCTGGCCCAGGAAAGTCTGTGCAATGTGAAAGGATGTGCTGTGGGGAAGGGTCTTCCCAGGTCTGGCGTTCTGGTGGTCTTTGGCAATAGCAGCGGTCTGAGTGACCTGAGTGACTCTTACTCTTTGAGGGGAGACTGAAGGGTAGATACAGTTCCTCTGTCAAAGGCCATGGTTCTGTGAATCTTCTTGTACCCATCCAACAGCTCTAGTCAGTGGTGCTCCCGCCAGACTAGGGGCTTAATAAAAGTTGTGTAAATGAAATCCCCTGGGAAGAGCACCAAAACGTGCCCCCACATCAAGCCATTTGTTCTCCTCTCTGAAATCTGTCCAGCCCCATCGGCCACATGCAAACCTCACCCAGCTTTAATGGAAGGTAGAAAAGACCCACAGAGCGAGGAGGGCTTAGTGATCATAAACCACCCATCGTCGGAAGAGGAAATCGAGGCACAGACACGGGACAGGATTGCCCATGTCCCACAGCAAGTCAGCGGCCGAGGTAGGTCAGGCACCTGTACCCTACCTGGGAGCCTGGCACCTGAACCCAGGGGAGGGGGGTCCAGCATCTGTACTCTCTCCCTTGGGGTCTGCAGCGGCTCTTAGCTCGGTGAGCTGTGCAGGTGACGACACAGGGGCAGAAGGAACTGCCTTCGGCTTTAACTCTGCGGTCTCTTTACTGCTTCTCCTGAATTCTTGGGGCTGGGGTCGTGAGGGCAGCTGCAGAGCCCGCTCAAGGGAAGGCGGAGGGAGCTGGTGGTGGAAGAGGAGGTGTGAGGCTCGCCACTGAAATGCCCCTTTTCTCGGACAGATCCTTAGTGAGTCCACCCTGGTGTCCCATGTCAGCCCTGGAGTCTGGCCTGCCCTCTGAGCCTGTGGGGGAGATGTGGCCGCGTGCCCTCTTGCAAAGCAAAGGGAAAATTGAGTCGTGAACATTTGGGACTGCTGTACTTTTAAGATCTCTATTTTGAGGAGTGATGAATTTAACTAAAGAAAAAACCCAAAAAACCCTGAGTTTATAGTTCACACCTAAAACAATAGCAACGAAATAGCTGAATGCTGACACTTTGCTGCTATGAATTGCCTCATTCTTTTCCAAATGCCTAGTCTTCTGTACATTGCTAAATTCAGTCCTAGCATTTTAGCTCTCAAAAGAGAATTTATTAAAAGAACAAAACAGCATACAAAACCTTCCAGCAGAATCATTATGTGCAGGTTCTAGAGATTTCAGAAACTAAGATCATTCAGGACAGTTTCAAAATTCCTCACGTAGATAACTAAGAGGTCAAATCTATCGCATGTGCTTTTCAGAGATCTGGGGTAAAGTCTGCGTTCTCCACCTGGCTCGGTCTGCTGGTTGCCAGGCGAGCGTCCCCTTCAGGCCAGGACTGAGGTGCCAATCTCTGACCTCAGTTATCCTGCTGGAGAGGTGTGAGTGTGACTGTTCCCACTACGTTGCTGGTGCTGCTGTCCAGTCAGCCCGGCTCACAGTGCGATCAGGCCGTTGTGACCCAGAGGTTTTCAGCATCTCATTTCTCAGGAGTGGATTGCCAGCCCTTTCTCCCCAGTCTGTCTTTGGCTGGGCTGAAACCTGTTTAGTGTGATGGTAACACACAAGAATCCAGGGACAGATGGGTGGTTGGCTGCACACGAGGTAGATGGCCGGAAATCGAACCCGGGTCATACCAGTGATGAAACCAAGGCTCAGAGAGGTTGAGCAACAAGCCAGGATCTCCCACCTGGGAAATGCTGCTTCCCTCAAATCAGCAAGGCAGGCTGGAGTCCTTCCAGACCCGAGGACCCTGTCCCATGAGGTCGCTGTGTGCTACCCAGGCCTCTTCTCGCCTACCCTTGCCTGCAGTGCATACATCAAGGTCTGCTTTGAGAAGCCAGTCTCTGGCCTTCACCATGGTTTCCAGGCCAGAGGGTGCTTCGGGGGCTCAGGCCTGAACACTGGTCCTGTGTGGCTGCCAGGCCAGGCCAGAGCGGGGGGCCCCCTTCCGTGCTCAGACACAGCTAGCCGCCTTGTTCTTTGCTTTCCCCGCGTACAGGACCCTGGTTCTGTGGGCTGTGGGCTGTGCTCCAGCCCAGCTCTGACAGTGCCAGGGGCCGTCTGCTCCTGGGCTCTGAGAAGGGGCAGGGATCCCCACATTGCCCCAGTGGCCCTTTCCTCACTCCAGATCTGCAGGGTGTTTGGATGCCTGACTGCAGGGGCCCCCCAGATGATCCTTCCAGAGAGGCCCATCTTCTCACGCAAGGCCAAGGTCTACTCACCCCCACCCCAGGGGAAAGGCTTGCCAATGTCCCTCAGTCACCCGCACTGCTGGCAGGACCACCCTCTGCTCCTCTCCACTCATCACAGGTGGGCTCTAGAGGGGCTAACTCCCCCGCCCGCCCCTCTCCCCAGCAGTCAAGGTTAAGTAAGATGCAAGCCTCCCAACAGCCTAAGGCATTTGATTGCTAACCAGAAGGCTGGCGGTTCAAACCCACCAGCCACTCCTCGAAAGGAAGATTAGGCAATCTACTTCCATAGAGATACTGCCTCGGAAACCCAAGGAGGGTTGCTATGGGTTGGATCCGACTCGATGGCAATGAGTTTGGTTTTGTTTGGGGCTCAGGTGTAAATAAAGAGGGGTTTTGTTTCCTCTTGTGTTGTCCCCTTAGGGGCCTCAAGGGGGTGCAGGGGTAGTTGTCAGGCAGGAGTGGGCTGGCCCAGGGTCCCTGGCCCTAACAGCATCAGAATAGCATCAAGTCCCCACCCCATTCCTAGGGGCCTACGTGCACATTCTCCCTGGGGGTGCTCCAAGCATTAGCAGGTGGAAGAGCAAGGCATTGCCCCTCCCACGCCCAGGAAGCAAGGCTGCTTCCCACAAGCCCTTCCAGCCCCTTCTCTCAGCACCAGGTGACTGCATCTTCTCCCTGGGTCCAACCAGGAGCCATGGCCCGTCAGTAGGCTGCATCTAAGGGGCCACGGTTCAGCTCTGTGCTCAGATGGACACCGCCCAAAGGAGCAGCCCAAGCCCAGCTCCCCTGCGACCCTGGGGAAAAGAGTCCACACCCTGCCTGGGCCTGAGACTCCCCCGGCCCCTGCCTCACCCACAGCCTCCAATCAGTTGGGGGTGGGTGGGTGGCAGGAGGGCATTTCAGACACCCTGAGCCCCTGGGGGAGTCCGAGCAGATCCTGGGCTAAGGTGGGGTGTCTGAAATGCTCAGGAGACGGCACCCTGCTCATGAATTGGAACCTGGGAGAGTAGGTGTGCGTTTCTCTGACTGTCACACCAGCGAGTTGATTTTCCCATCCCCACTGCTCCTGTGGAGTCCCTGGGTAGAGTCCCTGGCTGCTAACCAGGAGGTTGGAAGATCGGGTCCGTCCAGAGGCCTGGTGATCTACTTCCGAAAAATCAGCCATTGGAAACCCTATGGATCACGGTTGCTCTCCAGCGCAAGTGGTCACCGTGAGTCTGAACTGGCTGGGTGGCAACAAGTTTGCTCTTCCTACAGGCCTGCCCCCACCTCTGTGCCCCTTGTCTCTAAGGCAGGAGGCATCGCCATGGAGCCCCTTCTCTCTGCAGGGAGCCCCAGTGATCCGGGGCTCTCCAAGCTGGCGATCACAGCTAGGGGGTTGCATGGAGACAGAGCCTCCCCTCAGTGCCCGCCCCCGCAAGACCCTCTCATCCCACTACAGCCTGAGCAGTCCTGGCCCCTGTGGGGAGGATGGGCACGTTTGCCAGAACACTGGCACACTGCCTGAGCCCTGGCCACCAGCATGAGACCTGCTCAACCAGGGACTCCCCAGGAAGCGGAGCCAGAGTGGACAACGGGACTGGTGGTAAGAGCAGCCCTCTGCCAGGGGAGCAGGGTGGGCGACTGAGAGGTGGCAGGGACGGGGTCCTAGCCAACAGCACCTCAAGCCCCTGGTACTGCTTTCCTGCTGTCCGGAGGGTGGCACCGAGGCAAAGGGACTTGCCTGAAGCTGCAAGGATCAGGATTGAAAGCCTGGACTACGAGTTCCAGGGAACAAACACCTCCCCCGTGCTGGGCTGCCCTCCAGCCTCTTGGACTGGGACCTTCGGGGTAGCCTGGGATCTTTATTTTTTTTAGTTTAAAGCAGTGAATTGTTGCTGCATGTTCTCAAGTTGATTTCAAGTCAGCAAGCCTAGAGGACAGAGTAGAACTGCCCCCTAAGGTTTCCTAGGCTGTAATCTTCATGGGAGTAGGTCACTAGGTCTTTTCTCCAGTGCAGCAGATGGTAGGTTTGAACTGCTGACCTTTTGGTTAGCAGCCAAGCACTGAACTGTTGCTTGACCAGGGCCCCTTTCTCACTCCCTCCTTCCCTCCCAGTCCCCCTGCGTGCCCTCTCTCTCCCGGCCTCTCTCACTTTCCTCCTTCTGTTGCTGTAGCTCTCTGCCTCTCTCCCCCATTTCCCCCCTTCATCTTTTTTTCTGTCTCCCTCTCTCTCTTCTTTTGCTTTCTCACCCTCACTCTCACTCTCTCTGTGTCTGTCACACACACACACAAACACACACACACACAGCATCAAATGCAGCACTGGTCATAGGGCTTTTCTTACAAAGCCAACCCCTTCTCTTCCCAAGACCTTGGATAACTTGGTCTCCATATTTGAAGTCATGATGGCTGTGGGTGTGGTTTGGGGTAAGTAATAAGCTAAGGAGCTCTGGTGGTCAGTGGTTCGGGCATTTGGCTCTTAACCAGAATGTCGATAACCCACCAGCTGCTCCACAGGAGAAAGAGGAGGCAGTCTGCTTCCTTCTGTAAGGATTTCCAGGGTTGGAAAACCTATGGGGGTTACTGTGGGTTGAAGTCAACTTGATGGCAGTGAGTTTGATTTTTTGGAAGTAATAAACTAATACTTTAAATTTTCACAAAAGATGAGAAAGGAAAAGGTGGGTTATTAGTGGCACATTAGCATTCGTAGAGCCACCTGCCCAGGAAGCCCCTTGCCCATGCACATGTTCTCATTCCTCTGAGCAGCCACAATCACAGAGCAGTCGGATCTGCACCGATGGCTTGGGACAATCGTAATTGTTTGTGTACATGGCTGCAAAGGTAATAGCCTTACAAGTGCTTTTTTAGATGCATGAATTTTAATTCAGGAAATATTTCATTAGAGCTTTTGTGTGAGAATCTGCTGAGTTTTTGCAGATCCACACATCACCTGGATTGAGTCTGGGGTCCTGGCGACAGGTGGGAGCTAACAGTGAAGGTCTCCCAATATGTTCCCCCCTCATGCACACGCCGAGCATGCATGAGGGGAGGGGCTCTTTAGCTGGTGTGGGTGCTCAAACTGTCTCCCTGAGAGGAACGGGCCACACGATCTGCCAGTGGCCGTCAGCCACGTTACAGCCGCAATCAGCAACAGAAACACCTGACCGGCTGACAGCCGGGCGGGAGAGTGAGGGTGAGTCCATAGAGAGACAGCTCACGAGGAGGAGCCTGGTACTGGACCTGGGCACACTTCAAGGTGCCTACAAGGTGCTTGAGTGTCGGAAGCCAGATTGAAACCCCCCCTGGGGAGCAATCTGAATTTCTAGGGCCTGACGTCCCCTATCTTTGGAGGCGGAGCGTGACCCAAAGACCAAGTGGCAGCCAATTGACACCAAGCTGGCTTTCCATCTTGGCTTGCCACTCACTACTTGGGCAGCTCACTCCCCTCTCTGAGCCTTGTCTATAAAACTAGGGTAAGAATACTTGCCTCGCAGGGTATCTGTATTAGATACCCCCAGGCCATGAAAAGTTCCTAAGTCGTGCAAATGGTTCTCAGCCACTAACAAACTGAAAGGTCAGAGGTTCGAGTCAGCCTGAGGCTGCTTCAGAAGACAGGCTTGATCCTGTTCTTCAGAAACGTCAGCCACGGAGAACTCTACGGCGCCCAGGTCTATCTGACACACAGGGGTTGCAGTGAGTCACAGGTGTTCGGTCAATGTCAGATGGGGTGACAAGCACCATGTCCCACAGCAGGAGATGCTTGAGAACCTATCTGAAGACTTCCACGGCTCCTCTTAAACCCAGGAGCCAAGAATGACGTGTCCCTGAGAAAGTCATCAGCAGATGTAGATGAGAGTGGGCACAAAGAGAAGGCTGCCGTCCCAGCCGGCCAGGCCTTCTTCAGCCCTACAGCAGTCACACAGATGTCCAGCCCCCAGCAACCACAGTCTTGCTCCTGTCCCCATCTGTGAGGCACCGGAGGAGTGGTAGGAGCAGGGTGGGCCGCCTGGATACAGATGCCATCACCGCAGAGTCTCTGCTGACAGCTCAGTGAGGGGTTTCGGTGACTTGCAAACAGCTTGGTAGCAATCATCCTGGAAACGGCAGCTCTCTGCTTCGAGTGGGTCGAGGTACATACACGCATCTCTCTCAAAGGCAGCCAGAACCTTTGTTCCCCTAGAGGAATGGAAGCAGCAAGTGGGGCTGTGTGAGAGGCTGTGCAGGGGTGAGGGGGTGAGCGGGAGGGTGTAGTCCAGGCTGGGCCGCAGTCTGAGTCCTCCTGAGCCATTTACTGGGTTGTGAGAAACTGACAAGGCCGGACCCTGCGCTTCATTTTCCTCATTTGAAAAACAGGGAGACTAGGCAGGTACAGAGGATGGTGTGGCTGCAGGCCCAGAGCAGGGCTTCACCTGACACCCGGAGGGAGCTCTGGTGGTACAGCAGTGAAGGCACTGCACCAAGTCCTCAGTTAAGTCAAGGGCAGAGCCTGTTCGTACGTTCTGAATCCCACAGGACTGAGCTCTTGCTGCCTCACTGGCTGGTGGTTGTTGCTTGACCCTGACTCTCGGCAACCCCGTGTGTCACAGACGAGACCTGCACCATAGGGTTTTCTCGGCTGTGACGTTACGGAAGCAGGCGGCCAGGACTTCCTTCCCTGGTACTGTTAGGTGGGTTTGAACTGCCAACTTCTAGGTTAGTAGTCAAGTTCAAAGCATTTGCACCCCCAGGGACCTTTCATTGTTTTATGGACTGGCACGCATTTCTTGAGCGCCTCCTCTCTACTTACAAGAAAGCGCAGCGGGGGTGGGGTCAGGCATTCGTGGAGGGGCTTTATAATATCCATTTGTATTTAATGAAATTTCATGGTAAATTGCTGCTCATCCCGTTGAAGGATGAACAGTTTTGTGAATGTTTATCAAAACTCAGAAGCATCAGATCCGTTTGGAATGGAACACATCGAGCTGTGAATCTTCCACCCAACTCACTGAAACGTTTTCTGGGCACTATAAGGAGCTCTGGTGACCAAGTGGTTATGCACTTGGTTGCTAACTGAAAGGTCGGTGGTTCAAACCCAACAGCGGCTCCAAGGGAGAAAGAGTGACAGTTTGCTTCTGTAAAAAGACTCATGGGGCAGTTCTCCTCTGTCCTACAGGGTTGCTATGAGTCAGAACTGATTCCACGGCAGTGGGTTTGGTTTGGGGTTTGCTTCTGTAAAGATTGACGGCCTTGGGACCCTCTGGGGCAGTTCTCTACCCTACAGGATTTCTGAGTCAGAATCGACTTCACAGCAGTGGGTTTGGTTTTTGGATTTAATAGAATGAACCATGCTGTAGTCAGAAGAAAAATAAAAGGAATTTTTTTGGGGAAATGAGAAAATGTAGTCAGAAGAAAAATAAAAGGAATTTTTTTGGGGAAATGAGCCAGAGAAAAATCCAGTAGTCTGAAGCTGGAACCATATTACCTATCCTCTGTGGAGTTGAATTCACCCCATTAGCCCAAATTGCCCTTTATTGTAGGCACGTAGAGTAGGGGCCTCCCTGTCCCATGCACCTTCCCATTGTTGGACTTGATTTCCTTCTGTTCATGTACCAGCCAGGCCCTAGAATCGGTGCTGAGAGTGTCAGAGGGAGGTGGGCGTTAGCCACAGACATCATCCCTGAAGTGCCTGGGAGCCAGGCTCCCGGTCCTCCCCCCTCACGGCACCTAAGACGCAGCTCTGTCACCACTTCTGTCCTACATTCAAGAGGGCTGTGGCTCAGAGAGTGAACTTATTGGCACAGGTCACATGGGTAGGAAGAGGTGGAGCTGAGATTTGAACCCAGGAGGGTATCGGTGGCTCAGTGGGACAGATCTTGCCTTTCGTGAAGGAGATGCAGGTTTGATTCCCAGCCAGTGCACCTGGTGCACAGCCAGCACTCGTCTGTCCGTGGAGGCATGTGCGTTACTATGGTGATGAGCAGGTGTCAGGGAAGCTGCTGGATGAAGATGCACTAGGGAGAAAGGCCTGGCAATTTACTTGTGAGTATCAGTCAGTGAGACCCTGTGCACCACACCGGTCTGATCTGACAGTCACAGGAAGGGCACAGGCCTGGGCAGCCTTCATTCCATGCCTCACAGGTGGGCACGAGTCGGGTGCCGACTCCACAGCAGCTGACCCCAGCAGGCTCGAGCCCACGCCGCTAGCATGCTGCCCCTCCTCGTCGTCACCTGGTACAGGCTTTGGGTCCCATGGACAAGTGCTGGTTTCTGCCAGCTGTCTCTTCCTAGCTGCAAGTAGCTGATCTGCACCAGTGTCCTCAGCAAGTGGTGACTCGGGTCCCCTGGGGATGTGTGGCAATGTCTGGTGACATTTTTTATTGTCACTGCTGAGAGGATTTCTCCTGCATCCAGTGGGAAGAGACCAGAGGTGCTGCTAATCAGCCTCCAGTACACAGAACAGCCTGCTGCACCCCCACGACGGCCTACCGCCCCCCACGACGGCCTACTGCCCCATGACAGCCTGCCGACCCCCCACGATGACCTACCACCCCCCACGATGGCCTGCCCCCTGCCCCTCCCCGACAGAATTCTTCCGCTCCAAATATCAATTGTTCAAGGTTCTAGAAGAAAGAGCTGCCCCGGTCAGACCCTTCCAGAGACCTGAAGGCAGTTCTAGGTCCTCTGTTTAAAAAGACATGTAGGCCCACTAGACCTTCCCTTGAAGAGCTGGCATGCCCGCAGAAGACAGTGGAAGAGCCAGGGCTATACTGTCTTGAGAAGGTGGGTGCTGGCCGTGGAGAGCCAGGTGCCCAGTGTGCAAATCCACAGGGGTGGCCGCCCAGAGTGTGGAGGTTCTGCTCCCTGAAAACACAGCATTGGGAGTAGTGGGTGGAGTTATAGGAAGCCAGGCTTCAGCTGGCATACGACACTGGTGGGGGGGTCCTCATTGTGGACAGAGAGGAGGAGGGCATGCAAGCAGACACTGAGAGACAGCGTCCTTCAGGTCGTCCCGGGGGAAGATGCTGGGGGGCTGCTGGGAGGGCGAGCTGGGTAGCTCTCTCCCCCACCCCCGACACACACACACAGAAAGCCCTGCCAGGTCCTAGCTCCCAGGCTTGACAAAGGCGCCCACATCCACCTGCGCGCAGAACATCAATGCTCCCTGCTTGGTCCCAATTTCCAAAGCAGTGACGCCACTTGGGACGCAAAGCTGTGGGGTTCCTCCTTCCCCTCGAGTCCTCAAAACTGAGGCAGTGTGTTCTTTTCCTTCTTTCTTTTCAGCTAAAACTTTCTGGGACATTCTATAGCCAAAGCTGCTTGCCTGGGAAGATCCATAGCCGTGGGGCTGGGTCCTGCACCCTTGGCTGGTCTGGCCCCAGGGCTGTGCATATACCCGTGACTCCCGGTGGCTGGACGGGGGACCTGCCTGTGGCACAGAGATGCCCCTGCTGCGGATCAGTGTCCAGGCTGGGGACGCAGGTGGTCTGAGCGCTTGGCGAGCAGTCGGTGCCCCTACACCCCAGGTGTTTCTCTGTTTTTCTCCACCTCTCTGTTCTTTAGGGCCTTAGGGGGGCTGGCTGGGGGCAGGAAGGGCAAGGGTTTAGAGCAATCTGATTCGGAAGGCTGACTGTGAAGGTTGGGCCATCTACTTCTGTAGTGATACAGCCTCGGAAACCCAAGGAGGGGTCACTATGAGTCGGATCCGACTCCATGGCAGTGAGTTGGTTAGTTGGTTGGTTGACTGTGAAAGAGCCTTACACAACCGTGTTGCATCTAATCCAGAAGAATTTGAGCCTGAAGAGGAAAAGCGTCCTCCCCACCCAGTGCAGAGCCAGCTCGCTCCCGCCCCAGCGCGCTATCAGGAGGACGGCGGGGCCCAGAGAGCGGTGCCTGCTCACTGTCCTGGGACTTGGGTGTGTTCTGCTAGGTGCCCACCTGCCTCCCCCAGCACCTGTGCCACCGGCAGGCCGGCTCACCTGGTGATCACATAGGGTGCGAAGCACAGGAGGAAGGTCCCAATGAAGGTGCTGATCTTCCGGGTAGCCCGCTGCCGCCGCCGCTTCTGCTCCTCCAGGCAGCGCTCCCGCACGCTGTGCATGAGAGACAGACGGGGAGCTCGTGACTCACGGGGCACGCCTGGGCCAGGCCAGCACGCACAGCGGTCGCCAGTATGGGAACGTGGCTACGTAGCCAGAGATCCAGGGCCAAGTCTTGCCTGTGGGGTGGGAGCCTGCTAGTGGTAAGTGGCCATCTGTGACAGGTGAACACCACCACGAGTGTTTGGAGAATTAAATGCAACAAGTATGTGAATTCGTGCAATGTATACAATCTGCCAGTGTATCAAGCACTTAGCACAACACCCCAGCAAATAAAGTGGGTCCAATAAACCTTAGTGTTTTTTTTTTTTACTGCTGGTCCATTTACTGATGACCTGCTTGCTAGGTGCCAGCTCTAGAGTGTCATGCTATCTACTTACCATCTTAGCTTTGCCATGACCCGGGCACATGGCTGTGTGAGATTTTTTTTAAGAACGTCAAATCTATCAGACAACAGTGGATACAGGCCATGCAAAACTTGAACTGGGCTGGCTCCTCTGTTCATGAACAGTGGAGGGGCTGAGCACCAGATACCAGAGTCACACTGCTGGGTTTCAATGCAGGCACCAGCCCTTCATTGCTGTGTGGTCTGAGGCAAGTACACAGGCTCTCTGTGTATCAGCTTTCTCATCTCATAAATGAAGTAATAAGGGTTCCTATCTTGTGAGGTTGTTTTGAGTTAACAAAGCATCTGAAACAGTGCCTGACTCACAGTAAGCCCTCTAGCAGCTAATCATTATAGACAATCCATCATGAACCCCCAAGCACCATCTGGAACCCCAAGACCACAGGGCTCCCACCCACTGCTGACGTTGTCTTCCTGCCCTACACATTGATGACAGAGGCAGCTGAGCCCCTCTGCAAAGGAGCAGCAGGGGCTGACGCAGTCAAGAGCCCGCGCTTCAGGTCGGGTGGGCTCTGTGGCTTCTCTGGGCCCTGAGCACCCAGCCGATGCTGCTTCCTGGTCTGTGACAGCATGTGGCGCACAGAAGGGGACAGGGTATGAGAGATGCTGTGCCTGGGGTCACGTCTCTGCTCTAGGACAGCTCTTAGACACTCAACATTCACTGCGTGAAAGGGCCATGTGAGCTGGACAATGAACAAGGAAGACCACAGAAGAACTGGTGCGTTTGAAGTAGGGTGGTGGTGAAGAATACTGAACGTACCACGGACTACCAAAAGAACAAAGAAATCTGTCTTGGAAGATGTATAGCCACAATGCTCCTTAGAAGCAAGAATGGTGATACTTTGTCTCACATACTTTGGACATGTTATCACAAGGGCCCAGTCCCTGGAAAAGGACATCATTCTTGGTCAAGAAGAGGGTAGAAAAGAGGAAGACTGTCGATGAGATTACCAGTGGCTGTGACAATGGGCTCACACGTAACAATGATTGTGAGATGGTGCAGGACCAGACAGCGTATTGTTGTGTTGTACTAAGGTCGCTGTGAGTGGGAACAGACTCAGTAGCACCTAACAACCACTCACTCATCCACCCGTGCTTACAGATGAGGAAACCAAGGCTCAGAGAATAGAAAGGCTTGCCCACCCAGGGAGAGGGGTGCAGGTAGGGCTAGGACCCATCTACCTGACTCCCAGCCCAGTGCTGCTAATTGGAGTCACATCACTCCTTCTTTGATCTCTGGGGATCTCCTGGATAGAGCCAGGGTGGGATGGTCAGGCCGGTGGGCAAGGAGCTTGGGGCCAGCTCAGCTCTCCCCATGTCCCCATGGACAAGGCTGAACTCCAGGGAGCAGGAGAAAAGGTAGCCTGAGCCCAGCCTTGTAGACTGTCCCGAAGAGCCATGTGTCAAGGCAGGAGAGGACATGTTCTACGCAGCAGTTTATCAGCCTGATTCAGAACTTTGACATATTTATGTTTGTGGTTTGTGGGTCTCTATGTGCACTGCTACCCTCGTCTGTAAATTTCAGGGGCAGACCTGGGTGTGAGTCTGGGCTTAAGCCACTTTCTAGAGCTGCTGAATTAGACAAGTTCCCCTCTCCCTGGGTCCCCCAGTCTCGTCTGTAAAATCAAGGGCATGGCAAGGCTCTCTCGATGGGTGCTCGAGCCTGCTCCACCACAGCCCTGACACCTCCGGGTCAGCAGGCAGCCACTGTGGACCCTGGGAGGACCTAGGTGCCCTCAGGCTCCTCAGGGGAAGACCCAGCGAGGCTCCTGCCGCTCGGACACCGAGACCGTGTCAGTGCCTCCCCTGCTCCTAAGCCATTACCCAGGCTGCACTGGGAGGAGTGGGAGCCCCTTGGAGCCCAGCCCCCCACCTCACCTCCCTGCCACAATGGTGAGTGAGATCGACTGGGCCTGGAGCTGCGGTCTGGGAGACTGAACACAGCGAACGGAGCAGGGGATGGACCAGTGGGACGAGTGAGAAATCCTTAGCTGTTGCAAGAACACAGCAGCTCAAGGAGCCAGCACCGACAGGCAGGAGCAGGGACTGCTCAGGGCCTGGGGCATGCCCTCTGAATCCCGGATTAGTTAGCGAAGGCGGTCCTTGATCTTCTGGTGGCTAGAGAGGAGTCTACCTGCTTCTCACCTGGGTGGGCACAGTGACTACTGGAGCTTCTTGACAAACCCCCCTGGGCCCCATGACACTCAAAATGGGTCCTTTTTTTTTTTTTAATGTCCCTGGAGGCCATCAGTGTGCTGGCTGGTGAGCTACAGGGGGCAGACTCCACTCTGCTGCCCTGTGTATGAGAGAAAAGAGTGAGCTTCTGTTTCCCGGGAACTGGCCACCTAGGGGCCCACAGGCTCGCAGCACCCTGGGGCCAGGAGCCCTGAGGCCTGGGGCCACTGGAACACTTCCCCAGAGCTAGCGCTGAGGCTTCTGGTCTGTCAGGAAGACACACGTGGATCCACCAAGATCGGAGCTTTGGACTGGATGCCAGGGAGCTGGTCCCTCCCATCTGTCCACCACCCACCTGTCAACCTCCCATTCCATGAGGACTGGCCCCACAAAGAAAGGCAGGTGTGCACCCCAAAGTGGCAGTGCCCACACCTCTGCCACTATCTGGTACCCACAGGGAGCCCTGCAATGGGGCCTGTCTGAGCTGGTGCAGGCTCCTTGCCCCAGCAGCCCTTCCTCTCTGCTGTGTGTGCACATGCTGCTCCCTGGCCCTGGATGCAGCCCAGGCAGAGAAGAGTTCGGGTTCCCTTCGGAGGGGGATGAGCAGAGCAGCTGCCCCTGCTCCTGAGCCCCAGAATTCTCCGCTGCGTCTGGCCTGGAGAGAGATCCACAGAAGCAGAGCATGCCCTACACCCTCACTGCCTGGGAGCTGGGTGAAGGCAGGGACGAGGTCTGCACTGGTCCTAATAAGAACCAACTCCTCTCTCAGCCTAGCCCCTCCTCTGCACACAGACTCATGGGGAGAGGACCCACAGTAGGAGTCCCTTAGGTTCCAGGACTGCAACGGCCTGCCCTCCATTCTCCATGAGCAACCCCCCGCCAAGTTCCAAGGATGCTGCTTCTAAAGTGAAGGGAGGGGCAGCAGCTGTGCATGTGGCTGCAGACTATTGTCTAAATGACACTGACCTGCAGAGACACACGCAATGGCAGTCAACCAGGGCTTGGTGGCAGTGTGTCTTGATGTGTCTCCCACCTGTGCAGTTTACATGTGAACACACAGGACACCTGGCATCACCGGCCCACAGCCCTGGTGCCCAGGTGCCGTCAGTCACTCATATGTGAGGTCCTGTACCGAGAAGCTTTGGTCTAGGAGGTCATCAGGGAGTGACCGTTCTGAGAAGCGTGAACACACGTGCGTGCCACTACATGCACAGACGCAGGGCTGCTCAGGGACTTTTCTTCCTACTGCTCTCAGACCCCAGGGTTCCCAAGTCCAGTCTGTGACCTCCATTAGGAGCCTGCTCCTCCCTGGAGGGGACACGCACACTCGGGATCACTCCTCCTCCCGCCACGCAGCTCCCCGGGCTTCCCCTCCCCCTACTCAGAACTCTCTGCCTGCCTCCTTCCGTGCCTTCCAGAAGCCAAGTACCCTGACCTGTGCTCTCAGGTGTGGCAGGGGGCCTGTCTCTCCCTGGTACAATGGGACAAGAGACAGTGCAGGGTCCACAGGGACACTGCCAGCCACTTCCCTCTTCACTTTCCTGTTCTCACCGGGAAACCCGAGGTGAGCTGAAGACACTCGGCTAAGTTCCCTCCTTCGTTCCCCAGATGGCCTTGGGCAAGACAGTGGCTCCCGGGCTGCCTGCACTGGGGCTGCCACCTTGACTGGCCGCCTGAGAAACAGAGGCCAGAGTGCAGGGATGGCAGTTGGGCAGTGAGAGTCCCAGGAGCTCCTTCTGTAGGGACTTTCCTGCTGCCAGCCTGGGAGACACTGGACAGCAGCCCGTGGGGCAGGCAGGGGACCGTCCCTCCCTACAGTCCACCAGACACTCCCGTGAAGACCACAGAGGAGGGCACAGACCACAGTGGAGCCCATCTGGGGGGACTCACACCCATGAATACACACAGAGAAAACGGGGACACACAGAGAGGAGCCCCAAAGTAGCACCATGTCAGTCTCTGGGAGCTAACTCAGCCTCTGGTCCACCCTGGCAGGGCCATGCTAAAACCTTCTCAAGGCCTCTAGCAGAGAAAAAAGACGACTGCCCTGCCACTGGCCATTGAAGGGGACGACTACCCAAACATAAGCACAAGGAAGTCCAGCAAAGTTCGGAGTCCCTGATTTTGACCTCTGGAAATCCAAGCACGCAGCCTCACCCACATCTTGCGTCCCTGCTTGGCTGATGCTCTGGGCACCCAGCTTAGGCCAGGCAGCACCTCCCCTCTGTCCTCCTTCAGGTTTGGGAGATGGACATGAGGTGTAGTGGGGCTAAGGGGCTTGTCCAAGACCACACACTGGAGCTGAGGGAACTTGGGTGCCCCCAGCTCTCACCCTCAGCCCTTCCCAAAGCCGCACCCCGCCCAGTCCCTCACCTGGGGTGGATGTCCACGAGCAGCACCAGCGTCTGCATGGTGATCACGTCGATGCGCTTGCAGTGGAAGCGGGCCACCTTGAGCACCTTGAGGTACGTGCAGCAGAGCACAATGAAGGAGAGCAGGAAGCTGAGCGCGTGGAAGGCGCCGGTGAAGACGGCGAAGCGCAGGCGCTCCTCCGGCCGCCGGCTGCACAGCGTGCAGGACGCGTAGAGCTGGTGGAAGCCCAGCCAGGACAGGGCGAGCGCGGCGGTCGGGAAGGCCAGAGCGTGCAGCCAGGTGTAGGCCACCATGAGCGCGGCGTCCCGGAGGCGCATCTTGGCGCGGTAGCTCAGCGGGAAGACCACGGCCACCCAGCGGTCGATGCTGAGCGCCGCCATGCTAAGCATGGAGTTGGTGGCCAGGAAGGTGTCGAGGAAGGCGGCCAGGCGGCACAGGCGGTCGCCGGCCGGCTGCCGCTGCGCCACCACGCCGGCCAGCGTGAGCGGCATGTTGACCACGGTGCACAGCAGGTTGCCGCACGTGAGGTTGAGAGTGAAGAGCGCCGGCGCCTGGCGGCGGATGCCGGCGCTGTGCAGCAGGCAGAGCAGCACCAGCGCGTTGGACAGCAGCGACACGGCCATCGTGCCCACCAGCAGCCCCGCCAGCCCCGCGTCCCACGAGTTCATGGTGCGCGCCCGCCGTCGCGCCCCCGCGGGCGTTCAGGGCCCGTCACCTGGCGACACCAGGGCGCGGCCCGCCGCCGGCTCAGCCTCGGGGCACCGCCGCCCCGCGCCCCCGGCCCTCGCCGCCATGGCTCCAGGATACCTCGCGGCCACCTCGAACCCGCGCCACCTCCCAAGAAGGCGCTTGGGCGCGCAGCCACCCCGAAGCCCCTCGCCACCTGCACAGAAGACGCCTGGGCTCGTGGCCACCCCGGAACCCGCGCACTTCTCGAGAAGACGTCTGGGCGTGTGGCCACCCCGGAGCTCCGCGCCACCTCCTGGGCGAGTGCCTGGCGCGTCGTTCCACTGGGCACCTGGACGCCCTGGGATCCTTTATGCAGCCGCCCCAGGGCGCGCGGCCTCGCGGCCGCCCCTCACCCCATCGCTCCGAGCTGTCTGCTCGCTCCTGCTCAGCCTTCTCTCTCCTGCCTCTCTGCTGGCTCGCTTGCCCTCCCGTTCTGCTGGCCCCTCCACCTCTCTCTCTCCTACACACTCTCTCTGCTCTCCGCCGTGCTTCCTTTCTCTCTCTCCCACTGCTGCGCTCTCCGTCTGTCTCTCTCCCACCCCCAATTTTCTCCTCCCCTCTCTTGTTCTTCCGTCTTCTCTTCACTCTCTGGAATCTGGCTGCTTTTATCACAGAAATCCTCACTGATAGGCATGTGTGTGAGTGTGTGTGTGCGTGTGCGCGCGTGCGTGTGTACAAACGCACACACACACACACAGAAGAAACCAGCCCAGGATGCGACAGGGCAGTGGTGATTGCCCCCACCCCATCTCTGTGTCAAAGACACGCTGAGTCAAGGGAGTCTCCCAGGAAAGGGGGTTGGAGGGATGTCAGCACCTTCAATCCCAGTCCCTCCTGCCCTAGCCCAAGAGCCAGCCTGGCCAGACCTCGACATAGGGAGTCCTGCTTCGTCTGGGATGGGCTTCCGGGGCTGATGTTCCTTCCCATGGGCTGACTGGGAGAACTAGTGGGGTGGGTTCCTTTTGCTGAGAGAGGAGGAAACCTAGACCACCCCAGCCTCTCCCCAGGGCAGCTGGTGCAGACAAGTGGTGCTCTCCCCAACCTTCTTCAGCTCAGCATCTCAAGCCTGTGGAGAGACACTGAGGTCCCTGTAACACCCCCTGTGTAGTCCCCCAGCCAGATGAGCTTTATCTGACCCCAGCTCTTCCAGCTGGGCAGCCCTGCCCAGCCACAGCCAGCCCTACAGCACCCTTGGCTGGGTTCAGCATCCCCAGCTCTGAGTCTCAGGGCTGGCAGGCTGCCTGCCTGCTATCAACCCCTAAGTTTGCCACCAACTGTCCTGGGGCTGGTGAGACAGCTAGTTCTCATTTACCAGGAACCTGGACGACACAGATGCTGAATTGTTCAGGAAATGGAGAAGACTGTGGCTAGTGTGGGTTGATCCTGGTCCCAGGGATCCTGGGCCTGGGGGTCGTGGCTTCCCCTTGGGTCTGTGTGCAGGGCCTGTGGCTCTTCTGCCCTTGGATGAAGATCCTTCCATTCTTGCATTAAGACCCTCTGTTCTTTGATGAAGACGCTTTGTCCTTGTGTGAAGACTCTGTCTTTGAATGAAGACCTTTTTGTCCTCTGATAGGACCCTCTGTCCTTTGATGAAAGCACCTGGGTGGTGCAGTGGTGAAACACTCGGCTGCTGACCAAAAGGTTGGTGGTTTGAACCCACCAGCCTTTCCAAGGGAGAAGGATGCAGCAGTCTGCTTCCATAAAGATTACATTGGAAACCCTGTGGAGCAGTTCTGCTCTGTCCTATAGGGTCACTATGAGTCAGAATCAACTCAACATCAAGGGCTTTTGTTTGGTTCTGGTTTGGGTCCTTTGATGAAGGCAGGAGCTCTCATGGCATAGTGCCTAAGGCATTGACTGCTAACCAGAAAGTTGGGGGTTCAAACCCACAAGCCACTCCACAGAAGGAGGACTGAGGACTAGGCAATCTACTTCCGTAGAGATACCACCTCAGAAACCCAAGGAAGGGTTGCTAGGAGTCAAATCTAACTCAACGACAGTGAGTTTGGTTTTTGGTTTGATGAAGACCATCTGCTCTTGGGTTAAGACCCACTGTTCTGTGCTGAAGACCCTTGGTCTTTTGATAAAGACCCTCCATTCTTTGGTGAAGACCCTCTGTCCTTTGGCTGAGAAGGTGTGTGGGTGGGCTGACGTGTCTTAACATTCAGAACCACAGTAGCCCCCTCACCTTCAGAAGGTACCTCCTCCCTTAGTGACCACCTGGGCTGTGTTAGCAATCTGGGGTCCCTGTACTGAGCATGGATAACCTCATCCTGGAGCTTCTTGGTACAGACCAGTGTTGACTGGACATTACTAGGCCTCAGACCATTAGGCCAAAGTAGTCAAAACAAGGACATTTTCCCCCAAGAAATCTGTTGGTTCTACCCCACTGATAGGAATTCCACTTTCTGTGCAATGTTTCTGTAAACCTAAAACTGCTGGAAAGGATAATAAGGACTACTACTCGACGGCATATAACAACAACAACAACAACAATTTTAAAGTATTGTGTTGGTGACCAGATGACTAGGGTCAGCAGTAATAAACTCAGAAACACCCCCTCCCTCAGAAGATCATCTGCTTCTGAAGACTGAAAGGCAACACGGGAAGATTAAAATGTTAGACGCTGCTCAGAATATTTGAGCTCTACTTCCTAAAGAACAGAGGCTTGCTTTCTTCTGGTTTTGAACAGCATTTTCAGCTCCTAGTGGGGCTGAAAAGGATCTCTGAGGGGGTACTGGTTAAGGAATTTGGCTGCTAACTGATTCAAACCTACTCTGCAGAAGAGAGATGGGGCAGTCTGCTTCCGTAAAGATTTACAGCCTTGGAAACCCAACGGGGGTCACTGTGAGTCGGAATCAACTCGATGGCAGTGAGTTTGGTTTGATTATCTGTGTGGGGCTGTGGCAGGGCTGATTCTCATAGTGACCAGGTCCCCAGCCCCCCTGGCCTCAGTGCAATAGAAGGGACCTTGCACCTGCCTAGACTAAGCATATACAATAAGGCCTCCAACCCCAGCAGTGCAATCAGTCACCAAGGAAGGGAAAGCATATCTTCTCTGTCCAAGCCTTGACAAAGGGTCCCCTCTGCCCCTCTGTGAAATGACTCAAGAATTGGCTGCCTTGATCAGGGAAGATGAGGTGGGGCTTGGAGTGCACCCATCAAGGGACCTCGCTGCGGCTAAATTTGCACGTCATGCTCCTTGGATCTGGAGAAGTCGGTAGTGATGGAATGTTCATGACAGCGTTAACATGAGTCACTAAATGCCGTAACTGGGCCCTGAGGGAGTCCTCAAAATCAGGGCTGAGTCGCCTACTGGTAGACGGTTTTAAATAGTCTACACAGGGGCAGGCGGAGGCCCATGTCATTGCAAGCCAACCAGAAGCTCCAGAGTAGCTGTCATTATTCTACCTGGATAGGTAAAGACACTGAGACCCAGCAAAGTCAAGCGTTTGCTCAAGGTCACTCTGGGAAGACATCGATAGATTGTATAGAATGAATGAATGAAGACAGCAGTCAGCATTGGAATCCATGTCTATTGTTGTTGTGAGTTGCTGTGGAGTCAGTTCCTATGCATAGAAGCTCCGTGTGTGTGAGCAAAACTTCTGCCCAGGGTCCTGAAGGCTACAGAGCTGTCTTCACCAGACCTGTCTTCCAAGGCAGCTCTGGGTGGGTTCAAACCAGCAACCTCTTGGCTAGTAGTTGAGTGCTTAACCATTTGTTCTCCCCAGGGGCTCAGTGGACATTAAGATCCAGGCTTTAACCACGGTTCTGCTCTCTGTCCATCATAATTGCCATCACATAGTCACACACAACACGCTCCTTCCCAGCGACACCTTGGAGACTGCAATGGTCCTTCCCATGCTTGTTGTTAGAAAGAAATGAACTATTTCTATAAACAGAAACCAGAATGTTACATCGCCCAGGAGAGGTCTCGCTCCAGTGTCATGGTTAGAGAGAGCACCTCCTCTGGGGAATTAGAGGATTCTGGATTTCTACAAGTGGAAGGGT
Organism: Orycteropus afer afer; assembly: GCF_000298275.1. NCBI lineage: Eukaryota > Metazoa > Chordata > Mammalia > Tubulidentata > Orycteropodidae > Orycteropus > Orycteropus afer. The sequence goes on from NW_006921625.1 coordinate 9,380,811, forward strand.
ACCTTGAAGCTGTTGTTCCAGGGGGAGGGAACTGCCTGAGCAAAGTCCCAGAGGCCAGAGCCCTCTGTGGCCCTGAGGAGAAGGTGGCCTACAGGAAGACAGGAACAAAAGGTAGCAAACCAGAAAGCTTAAGTTCCTGTTTATATAAATATTTCATCTCTTTCTAACAAGAAGCATGGAAAAGGCCATTTCTTATCTCCAAGCTCTCATTGGGAGTGAGTGTGTTGTGTGTGACAGTGTGAATGCAAGTGTGATGGGTAGAGAGTGGCACGGTGATGGCTTCCAAGGCCTGGGGCATCCAGTCAGCCTGGAGAACATCCCTGCCGCCCCTTCACCTGGCCCCACCTGCCAGCTTCTGCTTTCAAACAGGACACACCTGCTACTTCCCTTGGCCTCCTAGAACCCTGGAGTTACAGGAATGGCCCAGAGCTGTTCTTATTGCACAGAGAAACTCAGACTCCAGTGGGATTTTACTCGCCTGGGGCATGTGGCTGCTGAATGGCAGGCCAGGGCTCGGAGCCCAGAATCATGGCTCATTGTCTCGGGCGCTCCCTGCTGCAGCCCCACCCCAGACTAGTGGTCCGTCCCCAAGCCCTGTCTTCTAGTCGGGCAAACCAAGCCAACTGAATAGGAATCTTCCAACAGGACCAATGAACGGCTTCTGGCTCACTTGCCTACTCTCAGGGAGGAGAAGAACTGGCTCACTGGGCAAATCTTCTGCCACTCTGAGTCTCCAGGGCTGTGCCAGGACCTGTGGGCCAGACAGTGATGTGGAGGGCAGAGGAAACCTGCTTCCTGGCTGGCCGAGCTGTGGTCTCCTGGGAGAAGCATCACTGTCTGCTGCAACTCAGAATGCCAGGTGACCTTCATCGGGGCTTACCCCGATCCAGACACTCTGCCTCCTTTCTCTCAGTGAATCCTCACTGAAGCCCTATACCAGAGATGCTGTAGTCATCTCCATTGCACAGATGAGGAAACTGAGGTTCAGGAAGTTAAGCAGAATGCCTGGGGTGTCCGCAACAAAGGCTTCAGCTGAGCAGCCTGCCAAGGTCTCACAGATCTCAGGTTGAGATGTGGGCCTCTTGACACCAGGCTCTGTCTCTCGCACCACAGTTTACCCCCACGTCTGGACAAACAAAAGCCATCGCTGTCCGGCGAGTCTGTCTGGCCCAGCCATGGAGCCATTCCTCCACTGCACACTCGCTGTGCACTCAGCTTTAAATCTATTAAGCCCGGCCGGTGGCAGGGACAGCTTCTGTATCAGCAGCCTGAACCCCCTCCCCGAGGAGAGAAGTGTGATTGATCTTTCCAAATGTTAGGCTGCGAAGCATTCAACCAGTCCATGAACAATGGCTTCTGAGTCTGGACTGACTTCTAAGGATGTCTGGGCTGCGTGTTCATTTCCTGTCTCTGAGCCAGAGTGGGCAGTGGAGCTTGTCTTTTATCCTCAGGACGAGAACATTCAGGGAAAGCTGTTTCTCCTTGTTCCTGGCCCCACTTGCCTCACCACCCGCTCACAAGACCTGCTTGCAAGTTCACCAGGTGGCTGGAGTGCTGGGAGCCTTGAGGTCCTGCCCAGGCTGGAGTTAGGGGAGATCAGCACTGGGCCCGTGGACAGCTCCTCTCCTCCTAACCACTGGCCTCTGGTCACTTTCAGGAAACACTGGCCTTAGAGCCTGGGTCAGCTGCATTCTGAAGCAGAGACTTCGTGTGAGCTAGCCTCACATTTAACCAGTAGATACTGGCGTGACTCTTGTCCACACGTCGTCAGTGCCGTCACCTCCACCCCCACTTAACAGATGAAGGGACTGAGCTCACGGCCACACATTGAGGGTGAGGCAACTTGAGGGCTTGAAGGCTGATGCCTAAAGTCCACACTTTGACCACTAAACTAGACCTGCTTCCTCTTCTGTCCAGGGAGGGGTTGCTGTGAATCCAGACCTTCTGTTTCCTTTGTTGGCCCCTGCCTCTCTCGGCAACCCACACAGAACTGCACTCACACCAGGCTCCTGCTGCTGGGGCATGGTTTACCCCATGTCATCTGACTCTCCTGGGCTTCTTGATGGCTGCCCCGGGGTCTGCACCTCTGCAGGTATGTTCCCAGCAGTCTGGGGTGAGAGCCCCTTGACTAGGGATTTTGAAGTCTCCTGTTATGACCTGACCCCAGGACTGGGGCAGCAGTCACATCATCCCCTGAGAGGACGGGAGACCCCTGGCCTGGGTACTCCTTTCCAGCACTTTCTCTGGTGAGAAAGAGACCTCGGGCTGGCAGCATCTGCAGCAACAGCTCCCTGGCCTTGAAGCACTGACCCTAACCAGCCACATGCCTTGGGGCGATTCCTCCCTCTTGTGACTGGGATTCCTTGTCAGTGGAATTGGTGGGTAGAAGGGCCGACCTTTGACACATGGGTTTAGGCTGCCTGAGGGTGCCATACCAGGATGGTAGAAAAGGGGCGAGAGACAAGGGAAAGGGGCAGGCCTGGGCATCTGGGGCCTCCCTTCCCCTTCCAGATGGAATTCAACCCCTTGTGCTGCAGCAGCGGCTGTGGCCCGGCACCGTTCTGGCTCCCGTGGTCTGCGTGGGTGGCAGTGTGGGGGACGAGCCACTCTCTGACGGTGCACCGGTGGCAGCAATGACTGGGCTCGGCTCTCAGCCCTCACCTGGTGGCCTGTGCTCTGCAGGGCCTGCTGGCTCTATGTGTCCAGTGGGTCTGCTGAGGACAGAGGCAGTGTGAGTGTGTGTGTACATGTGTGTGTACATGTGTGTGTGTGTACGTGTGCCTGTGCCCGCTCAAGAGAGAGAGCAAAAAGGCAGACTGGCTGGAGATGTCAAAGTGACATTTCCATGTAGAGATTCATTTGGGAGCACAGAGAAACCGAGGCAGGCATACGTCATGAGACTCTTTTACTAAACAACTCTTTTTTGGGCACAGGAAGAATCATTTTTTAATTTGCATGAGTACTGGGGCACACTTCATGGAAAACCAAACTATTTGCTCATGGCAGGGAGGTGGGGGTGGTGGCTGTCACAGACAGGGGAGTGACAAGCCCATTTCTCTGCTGTGCTCAGATCCAGCCCTGGCCACACATGCTCACACACCCCTTCTCTGCATCAGAAACACTCTCCCAGCAGAGTCAGGTTTTCTGGATTTGGTCCTTGAAGATCCCACCAAGGAGTGCTGCACCAGCCTGGCCCCTGCAGATGGGAGAGGAAGATGCGGTCCTCCCACCACTCCAGACCTTCTGCTCTGGGCAGCTCTGCCAGGGCTGAGCACTTCCCAGGTCTTGGTTTACAAATGCCACTGCCCACTGAAAGGAACCAGGCTCCCTGGAGAAATGGATGATCCCATGGTTGGGAAAGAATGAGAAGAGTCAAGGCCATCCTGTGGAATCAGAGAAATATTCAAAGAATGAAGGGATATGTCAGAAGGAGCCAGACTGAAGGCCAAAGTTGGGACAATGCAAGATCAAACCAGGTAGCAACAGTAAGAAATGATATCCCAGTGGATAATATAGATCCAGGGGTTAAGAAGCAAACTCAAGAGCCTCCCAGGGTCTCCTCACTTCCTCCTTGCCTTCCTCCCTCCTCCTCCCCCATTACTCTTTAAGGATGAAATCTGAGGAGAACACAAAAAACTGTGGAGAAAATTATGTGAATGGTGGCGTACTGAGTAGTCAGAAGCGAGGCAAGAGGGCTTCATACAAAGGACAGGGGTGCCCTGGGAGTCAAACGCTCCCAGTCACAGCCTGGTTCTGCTACTCACAGCGCAAGCTGGGAGGTCTTTCCCCTGCCTGAGCCTCAGTTTTCTCACAGGTGAAATGGAGAGTAATGCTTACCTCTCAAGATGGCTGTGAAGACTGCGACATGACCTGCAGTAAGGCACAGGGTGACATATGAAGCTCCATGTGCAGGCCTCTGGCCTAATTCATCCAGTGAGACCAACAGCTAGACTGGTTCTGTCTTGGAAGAAAGAAGCACAACTGGAATGCTTCTTAGAAGTGAGAATGGTCAGACCTATCTCACCTACTTTGGTCATGGTGTCAGTCCCTGGAGAAGGACATCATGCCTGGTAAAGTGGAGGGTCAATGAAAAAGGGGAAGGCCCTCAATGAGATGGACTGGCACAATGGCTGCAACGATGGGCTCCAGCATGGCAAGAATTGTGAGGATAGCACATGACCAGTGTTTCATTCTGTGGTATACGGGGTCTCTATGAGTTGGAGCTGACTGGACATCACCTAAGACCACAACAGACTTTATTAAGCATTTTGCTACTAAGGGGCTTTGCATATACCACCTCATGAAGCCCTGCCATGCTCCATGAGGAGACACCTGGAAGGGCAGTGGACATGGGGAGGGGAGAAGTCAGGTTGGACTCCTTCATGGGAGGGGGATGAACCTGCTTTGCACTAAGCCCCTGTGAAAGCCAAGTCAAGAAAGTGTCTTCCCCCTTCTAGAGTCACAGGGAGGGGACACTGAGCTGGGTGGCTCACTGATACAGCCAGAGAGGAGCACGCGATGAAATAAAACCGAGAGTGAAGAAGAAGAGCTGGGGCCACCAAGCAGCCAGAGGCAGGTGTCCTTCAGGTTGGGCTGAGATAACGTGGACTTACTACCAAGAAACACTTGGACCCCAGGACCCAAGTAAGGCCACTCACTGGGTGACTAGCAGGTAGACCATGCATTCCCTCAGGAGACTTTCCAAATTCTGACCTTCTAGTCTCAGCATCCTTTAGAGAGATGAAATGTTGATCAGTATTAATAAGACTGCTGTAAGGATTGTTTTCATGCAGTTGCCTAGCAAACAAACACATTTTGATCTTACTATGCCCATTTTACAGATGAGGAAACTAAAAGTTAGAGAGGATGAATGACACAGGTAGCAAGTGGCAGAGTTGAGACCTGTATGTCAATCTGTGCCTTCCACCCCACTGTCACCACCTCCTGGGAGAGTTGGATCTGAGGCACTGGCCACACCAGGCTCTGATCCTTGGGAAAGCATGCCCACTGGCCAGGTTTGGGGAGAGAAGTGCAGTGAGCCTCCAGTGAATGCAGACTTCTGGTCCACCCCCCTTCAGGCTTTGAGGGAAGACTCCTGAGTCCTTGTCAACAGGCTTTTGGCCAAGTCAGCACAGAGCACTGACAGAAGATTCTATTTTGTCAACAAACCTTTTTGTTGTTTGTTTTTCAGCAGAACACTTTTGTTGGGATTTTATATGTAGTGAGAGCCTTCTGGTTACTGTTGGCAGCTCACTGGCTTTCCATGAGCGCCTGGTCTCTTCATTTCATGCCCAAATTGCTCAGGAGGCATGACTCTGGGAATATGTTCGATGTCTCTAGGCTCCCCAGCCCTCTGTCCTCTGGATCAGTCACAGTGGATCCCAAGTCATGGCTGTTGAAGGCTAACAGGGCCCTGAGTATAACTGACTGCACAGCACACACCTTACTGGTGGGAATCTGTGGCCCAGAGAGGGGAAGGCCCTGGTGAAGTCACAAAGCACTGAAACCTGGAATCCGGACATGCCAGCCCAACTCTCAGCCAGCGTCCGCCTCTCTTTATTTCCGTTTTACATAAAATGGATGACAGGTCTGTGAGGTTCATCAATTTCCCCTGGCCACATAGTCCCTGGGAGATCAAGGACAACAGCTGCATTTCCCCTGCAGAAAGGGTGGCTTCCCTACCCTACAAGGAAAGAGTATCCTTAGTGATGTAGAAACAGTGACAAGTGCATCCAAGTGCATGCCACCTGGGAGGATGTCCCAAAAGAGGGGACCCTCTTTTGAGCCTCTTGGTGATGGCTGAAGAGAGGGTGGTTAAGCAGTCAGGCCCAGGTTCCCTTGGAGCCCCTTCCCTCCTGGCTGCAGTGAGTGGGGTGGGGTCGCCTTGGGGGTCTTTGAGCACCAATGAAGACTGGCCCATATGCCTGCATTGTGGAGGCAGGTCACAAAGGGTGCTTCCCTCCTAGGATTTTGTCTCTTCCCCGTTAGAATGAAGACCATCTGTCGGGGCAAGTTTTGGAGATGAAGGCAACATGCCACGAGGCTGTGTCCTGCAGAGGAGCCCTGTTCCAGCCAGACACTGTCACCCTCATTGCTCTGCCATTCCTGGCTGGCCAGGGAAGTTTCCATCTTCATTCCTCACCGGTCTTCTTCCATGTGAAATAGAACTTGAAACATACAGAAGAGTTGCCAAGAAAGCTGGGTTTAGAGAACACCTGGCATCTGCTAGCACCTGAGAAATGAGGTCCTGCGTGGTTTAGCACATTGCTGTTTCTGAAGGTATTTGGTGATTTCTTAACATTCAGCTGGGGCCGACGAGATGCTGCCTTTGTGTTTAGTCACTCTCTCTCTCACACACACACACTCGCTCGCTCTCTCTCTTCTTTCTTGGTTTTCTTTCCTACAGGAACAAGAGCACATACCAAAACCCAGGCACCGGGCTGTACTGCTCCCATCCTCCTGTCTGTTTCGTAACTCTCACCACAGCTGGGATATTTGTCTGATTTCCTCCTTTCCCCAGGGGTCTGGGACAGCACCCCAAGTTTGTAGCTTATAGCCAGTTGTTTTAATAAGGGTACTTGTGTTTGAAATGGACAGTAACTCAACTGGAACTAGTTCAGGCAAAAGGAGGGCTTTATTGGAATGATCCTGGGGTATTTCACACTTTGGGCCAGGGGTGCACTTGGCCTTGCAGATATCTGGAAGCAGGAATTGGACCACTGTCATTCTCGTACACCCTGCACACCCCACTGTTCACCCCTGCTTCTCTCTCTGTGTCAGTTTTGCTCTCTTTATTCATTCGCCTGGTAGACAATGTGGCCACCACATGCTCATGAACCTCATGTGCCATCAATTTGCCTCCAAAACAGGCCCAACTTCTTCTGTTTGTTATACATTAACAAATCCCAGGGAAGGGCTCTGATTGGCTGAGCTGGGGTCAGGTGCCCATGTCAGCACCACTGGGGACCACCACTTTATATCAGAGAAGAAAGGTGAGTTGTAAGTCAGAAAGCTATCCCAATGTGTTGTCTTCTTTGTACTTTGTACATCTTCGTACATATCAAAAAGCCCAACTCACTGCCATCAAGTTGGATCCGACTCACAGCGACCCCTCCTTGGGTTTCTGAGGTGGTATCACTACGGAAGTAGATTGCCCAACCTTCCTTCTGAGGAGTGGCTTGTGGGTTTGAACTGCCAGCCTTCTGGTTAGCAGTCTAATGCCTTAGGCACTATGCCACCAGAGCTCCCCTGACATGAAGTAGCAGCATATTAAGATGTAAGGAGGATGCCTGAAATGCTGTGCCACAATCTGCTGTCGAGAACAGAGTAGCAAATGCAAGACAGAGGAGGACCCTTGTCACCATCACTGCCCCATCCCACCTCTGCATCCCACCTCTCCACATCTACTGATGGGAGCCTGAGCCATGCGGAGTACGAGGAGTAATCCAAGAAGAATATTTAATGGCAGTGAAACTTGAGGAAGGTCTGTGACTAGACTGTTTGTCCTGCATCTTTCAGTGTCCGCCTATGAGTGGGAAAAGTTCCAGAAGGCAACTTTATACTGTAGCTAACTAACAGTAATCAACACTTGCATGGCCTTACTGTATGTCGAAAGTTTTACATACACTAACTCATTGATGCTCAGACAATCATAGAAGGTAGGTGTGATTATTGCCCCCACCTGTGCTGGGTTGAATAGTGTCCCCCAAAATCCATGTCTATCAGAACCTCAGACTGTCACCTTTTTAGGAATAAAGGCTTTACAGATGTAATTATTGGGGTTAAAATGAGGTCATACGGGATTAGGGAGGACCCTAAATCCAATGACTGATGTCCTTATAGGAAGAAAGAATTTGGGCACAGAAGGAAGGCAGCCATGGGAGACAGAGGCAGAGACTGGAGTCATGCTGCCACAGCCAAGTGACTGCAAAGATTGACGGCAGCCAGCAGAAGCTGGAAAGGAAGGAAAGATTTTTCCCTGGAATCTTCAGAGAGATCAGGGCACTGTGGATACCTTGAATTTGAACTTCTATCCTCCAGAGCTGTAAGAGAATATATTTCTGCTGTTTTGAGCCACCAGTTTGTAGTAGTTTGCTATGGCAGCCCTGGGACTCTCAGAGTCCACCTTACAGAGGAGAAAACTGTAGTACAGAGAAGTCAGAACCCGAAGTCACACAACTAGGAAGTGGTAGAGGCTGGAGCCACCAGGGCTGCTAGATAAAGCAGGGCCTCCAGGTCTGGAGCAGACCAGAGGGGACTCAGTCTTGCAGTCCTGGCAGCCCCTGGCCACTGTCCCTGAAGCCCAGGTCTGCTGATCAGGGGACAGAGTATCCTTGGCACTACTCTGCCCAGAGTGGCTTTGTTTCTGGAAAGGGGCTGGCTGTAGCAGGATGTTACCTTTAGGGCCAGAGGCTGTTGTGCCAGAAGTCCCAACCTCCAGTCTAGGGTCTGCCTTCAGTTGGGTCTCCTTTCCCCTGTGTTGGTCGCTAGCTCACCCCTGGAGATGGAGACTTCAGGCTCCCAAGCATTATAACACTTGAAAGGCATGGTGGGGCTGCCAGGTATGTCCCTGGCTGGGTTGATTTTCCTGTACTCATAGCATTGTCCTCAAACCACCTCATGATCCATCTTTTGATTTATTAAAAGTTGTCTAGCTCAGTATGAAATAGGGACTCATCAATATTTGGGAATATAGATGCAGGGAATGGAGCCAACCACGGTCCCATCTCCTCAACACAAAGGCAGTAATATTTCTGTGCTTCTGTTATTGTCCTTTGTTCTATGCTTCCTTTTGCCTATTTGTTTCCTTCTGTTGGGATCATCTCTTAATTGTCCTTTTTTAACATGATTAGTCCCCACATCTCAGATTCCACATGACACCACTTTAACAGCTGGCTATTTTTGCAGCCACCAATTGTCTCTCACTGTGTTGCACTCTGGTGGCTTGTGTGTTGCTGTGATGCTGGAAGCTATGCTGCTGGTATTTCAAATACCAACAGGGTCACTCATGGTGGATAGGTTTCAGCAGAGCTTCCAGACTGGGAAGAAGGAAGGGCAGCCCACCTCTGAAAAAACTGGCTACTGAAAATGTTATGAGTAGCAGTGAAACATCATTGGCTATAGTGCCAGAGGATGAGGTCCCCTCATTGGAAGCCACTCAAAATACATCTGGGGAAGAGCTGCCTCCTCAAAGTAGAGTCGACTTAATGGTGTGAATGGAATACAACGTTTGGGACTTTCATCTGCTGTTGATAATGGCATGACTCAAAAGAGAGAAGAAACAGCTCCAAACACCCATTAATAATCAGAATGTGAAATGCACAAGTATGAATCTAGGAAAATTGGAAGTTATCAAAAATGAAATGGAATGTGTAAAGATCTATATCCTAGGCACTAGTGAACTGAAATGGACTGGTATTGGCCATTTTGAATCACACAATCATATGGTTTCCACTGAGAATGACAAATTGAAAAGGAATGGTGTCACATTCATTGTCAAAAAGAACATTTCAAGGTCTATCCTGAAGTATAATGCTGTCAAAACTAAAAAAAAAAAAACAACAAAAAAACCCAAACTCACTGCTGTTGAGTTGGATCTGACTCATAGCAATCCCTCTTTCCATATGCCTATGAGGAAGATCAGTTAATTCTACTATTATTTGAATTTATGCACCAACCATTAAAGCCAAAGATGAAGAAATTGAAGATTTTTGCCAACTTCTCCAGCCTGAAATTGACCAAACATGCAATCAGGATGCATTGATAATTGCTGGTGACTGGAATGTGAAAGCTGGAAACAAAGAAGAATCATTGTATTTGGAAAAATGGCCTTGTTGATAGAAATGACATTGGAGATATTGTGATAGAATTTTGCAAGACCAACAACTTATTCATTGCAAATACCTTTTTTCAACAACATCAACAGTGGCTATTCACATGGACCTCACCAGATGGAACACACAAGAATCAAATTGACTACATCTGTGGAAAGAGGCGGTGGAGAAGTTCAATATCCTCAGTCAAAACAAAGCCAGGAACTGACTGTGGAGCAGACCATCAATTGTTCATATGCAAGTTCGAGTCCATTTCAGGAGGTGACATATGTTCAAGAACCAATGGTACTGAAGGAAGAAGTCGAAGCAGCACTGAAGGAATTGGTGAAGAACAAGGCTTCAGGAATTGATTAATTACCCACTGAGATGTTTCAACAAATGGATGCCCACTGGATGCACTCACTTGGTTAGTTATGCCAAGAGATTTGGAATACACCTACCTGGCCAATTGACTGGAAGAGATCCAGATTTGTACCCATTCCAAAGAAAGCTGATCCCACAGAATGTGGAAATTATCGAACAATATCATCAATATTGCACTCAAGTAAAATCTTACTGAAGATAATTAAAAAATGGTCACAGCAGTATATTGACAGAGAACTTCCAGAGGTGCAAGCTGGATTCAGAAGAGGACATGGAACAAGGGATATCATTGCTGATGCCAGATGGCTCTTGGCTCAAAGTAAAGAATACCAGAAAGATGTTTACTTGTCTTTTATTGACTAACAAAAGCATTTTATTGCATGGATCATAACAAATTGTGGATAACATTGAGAAGAATGGGAATTCCAGAACACTTAATTGTACTCATGAGGACCTGTACTAGACCAGGAGATTGTCATTCAAACAGAACAAGAGGATACTGCATGGTTTAAATCAAGAAGGGAGTGCATCAGTGTTGTATCCTTTTTTCACCATACTTATTCAATCTATATGCTGAGCAAATAATCTGAGAAGTTGAACTATATGAAGAAGAACATGGCATCAAGATTGGAGGAAAAATCATTAACAACCTGTGATATGCTGATGACACAACTTTGCTTGCTGAAAGTGAAGATGACTCAAAGCACTTACTGATGAAGATTGAAGGATACAGTCTGCAGTATGGATTACATCTCAATATAAATAAAACAAAAATCCTCACAACTGGACCTATAAGCAGCATCACGATAAATGGAGAAAAGATTGAAATTGTCAGAGTTCACATTGCTTGGTTCTACAATAGATGCCAATGTAAGCAGCAGTCAGGACATCAGATGACGTACAGCACTGGGCAAGTTGGCTGCAAAGGACCTCTTTCAAGTGCTGAGGAGCAGAGATGTTTCCTTGAGGACTAAAGTGCACCTGACACAAGCCATGATATTTTGAATCACCTCATATACACGTGAGCCCTGGACAATGAATAAGGAAGACCGAAGAAGAATTGATGCTTTTGAGTTGTGGTGCTGGTGAGGAATGCTGAAAGTACCGTGGACTGCTAAAAGGACTAACAGATCTGTCCTAGAGGAAGTGCAGCCAGAATGCTCCTTGGAAGTGGGAATAGCCAGACTTCATCTCACCTACTTTGGCCATGTTATCAGAAGGGACCATTTCCTGGAGAAGGTTTTCATGCTTGGTAAGGTGGAGGGTCAACAAAAGACATGAAAACCCTCAATGAGATGGATTGACACAGTGGCTGTGGTGATGGGCCCAACTATAGTAAGTATTGTGGAGCTGGCAGTGGACCAGGTGGTGTTTCATTCTGCTGTGCATAGGGTTGCTATGAGTCAGAGATGACTCAACAGCACCTAACAACAACAAGTTCAAGCTGAAGCTGAGGAAAACTAAAACAAATTCACTGGAGCCAAAATGCGACCTTGATTATATTCTCCTCTGAATTTAGAGACAATTGGAAGAATAGTTTTGGCATATTGAATACCAATGACCAAAGACCAGATGAGTTATGGGATGACATCAAGAGCATCATACATGAGGAAAGCAAAAGGTCATTGAAAAGACAAGAAAGAAAGAAAAGACCAGAATGGATGTCAGAAGAGACTCTGAAACTTGCTTTTGAATGGAGGGTAGCCAAAGGAAATGAAGAAATGATGAAATAAAAAAACTAAACAGAAGATTTCAAAGGGTGGCTCAAGAAAACAAAATAAAGTATTATAATGAAATGTGCAAAGATCTGGAGTTAGAAAACCAAAAGCAAAAACATGTTTGGTATTTCTCAAGCTGGAAGAGTTGAAGAAAAAATGCTTCAAGTCGCAATCTTGAACAGTTCTATGGGCAAATATTGTATGATGCAGGAAGCATCAAAAGAAGATAGCAGGAATACATAGTCATTGTACCAAAAAGAATTGGTCAACATTCAACCATTTCTAGAGGTGGCATATGATCAAGAACCAATGGTATTAAAGGAAGAAGGCCAAACTGCACTAGAGTAATTAGCAAAAAAAAAAAAAAAAAAAAGGCTCCAAGAATTGATGGAATACCCATTGCAATGTTTCAACAAACAGATGCAACTCTGGAAGCATGCATTAATTTATGCCAAGATAATTGGAACACAGCTACCTGGCCAACCAACATGAAGAGATCCATATTTGTGCCCATGCCAAAGAAAGGTGATCGAACAGAACATAGAAACTATCGAACAATATCGTTAATATCACATGCAACGAAAATTTGCTGGAAATAATTCAAAAGTGGTTGCAGCAGTACGTTAACAGAGAACAGCCAGAAATTCAAGCTGGATTCAGAAATGGACATGGAATGAGGAATATCGTTGCTGATGTCAGATAGATGTTGGCTGAAAGCATAGAATACTAGAAAGGTGTGTAACTGTGTTTTATTGACTATGCAAAGACATTTTGGCTATGTGGATAAGAAATTATGGATAACATTGTGAAGAATGAGAATTCCAGAACATTTAATTGTGCTCATGAGGAATCTGTACAATGACCAATAGACAGTCATTTGAACTGTACAAGGGAATACTACATGGTTTAAATTCAGTAATGGAGTGCATCAGGATTGTATCCTTTCAGCATACTTATTCAATCTGTAGGTGAGCAAATAATTTGAGAAGTCAGACTATGTGAAGAAGAATGTGGCATTAGGATTGGAGGAATACTCTAAAAACCTGAGACATGTAGATGACACAAGCTTGCTTGCTGAAAGTGAAGACTTGACGCACTTACTATGAAGATTAAAGACTATAGCCTTCAATGTGGATTGCACCTCAACTTAAAGAAAACAAAATTCTTTTATCTGGACCAAGTTGTCAGGTATTTCTTCATTTTACCTGGGTACACAATCATCACTTACGGTTACACATTC